>NC_066366.1:19643750-19961875 GCF_013377495.2 Cygnus atratus
TGATTTTTCATGGCCACCAAGATCTTGGTTGAGCTTCACCAAAGCCCTTTTTGCACAAGGCAGGCTATCCGCTGTACATTCACAGCATGCTGTGCTCTTAGACCAGCGTCCTCAAGGATGTGATTGTCTGGGGCTTTTCTGACTCAGAGAGCTGCAAAAGTCTCCTAGATCTATCTGATGTTGAATGCCTTCATTGCTAAGCTTCTAGCACTTGTCTTGCTTGAAATGTGTTGTTTATCAGATCCGTGTCTGATAAAATGTGCACGTTTTATCAGTATGTGCTGATTAAAATTTGCTGAGTGTGTCTTCCACGTGCAAGTGGAAGAAGCACGTGTGGGCAGCAGAAAATGTGGCAAATCCAGCATGACTCAAAATAGCCTCAAGATATGCAGCAACTGTTAGCGTGCCTTTTTTTTTTTTTTTCCTTTGAAAAACTTTGTGTTGAAATGAACCTGCTTTTAAACTGCTAGAAGAAGAAAGTGGCACAAAGCCTGTTTCCAAGAGGCCAGATGGAAAACACCCATGATGTAGGAAGCTCCTGGCTGCGAATTGCTGAACGAGTATTTTGGGGATGCGTCACTGCAGGTTTGTGCTAGACTTCCTTTTTTTTTTTTTTCTGGCCGTGCTCTTGGATGCTTCAGGAGGTGGGATATTGGGGCTGCAGGACCGCAGGCAGGACCCCTGCCCCTGTTGGTTACCTGTCTCCCCGAGCCTGGAGGTGGCTTTTCCCGCAGGCCTCTCCACCCTGGGATCAACTCAGGTGGGCTTTTCCAGTGCTTTTCCACTTCTTTTGGTACAAGAAATGTGTGTTCAGAGGCTAGGGGACTTAATTTCTGCTTCTTTTCCTGTTTCTATTTTGATGTTGAGGCCAGTGTGGCAGCCTGCTGCTAACACTTCTGGTTTCCAGAGGAAGCAAAACTTACTGCGCTCGCCTTCCCATGCTGTCCTCATCATTTCGGACCAAGGAGGCTGGGACGAGTTTTGTGAGCGCTGGAAAGCCCCTTCCTTGCTAACGTTGCCTCTTCTCGTGATTATTTTGGCCTTAGGGTCTCTGCAGTTCGCAGGACAACAAGCAGGAGGGACCCGCAGAAGAGTCTTCATGGGGCCTCATTCCTGTCGTGCTCTGTGCTGGCTGCTCCCTATCTCTGGGGAGGGCAGGATGGAGAGAGAGGGGGAAGCTCCTACCTTTAGGCTTCAGGAAACAGATAGGATTTTTTCTCTGCTTTCTGAAGCTGGCCACATTGAGAGACCCATAAACTCTTTTCTAGGTGCAAGTGTGGCCTATAGTTTTTTTTTGTCCCCTTTGAATTTGGGTGTTAAGCACTGCCTAAACACCGGTCCCTTTAAAGTGTCCTATAAGGTTTCATGTTTTATCTCCCAAGCGTTGAGTGCCAGACAGCTGTTGTTTGCCACGTGTTTGCCAGGTTTTGTTGCTCATTTCTAAGGCACGTGGTTAAATACTCTGCCTTGGCTGTGGTAAAAAGTGTCTCATGTCTTCTTATAAAAGGGATTTCTTGCTCATAAAAACTCTGCAGTGTTCCTGGATGAGTTTCCTGCTGCTCCTCTTCAAGGTGTGTTATTATGTATTCCCTAACCTCTCCTGTCATCTTTAATCTTTACCTTCACTTTATTTGCTGTTGTGGAGCAAATCTGCTGGCAATCTGCTGACAGAGCAGCTCAGGTTCCTAGGAAGACCGGTACAATTGCGTCGTTTCTTTGCCAATGTCAGCAATTTTTCTTCCTTTCTGTCCCTCTTCTTTTCTAGCTTTGCTTAGAGAAGAGAAATAGCCAAGAGAGACAAGAGACAAGGCTCTTTTCCTGCTCTCCCATGCAGATATGGACACTGGAACTTGTTCTCTGTTCCCTTGGAGGCTGATACAGCTCCCCAGGGCTCCTTCCTCCATATGCTCTTTTTTCAGGTGCTCCTGAAATACTCAGACCATCTCTTCAGTGGCATCTGTATAAGCAGCCATTGTATGGCCTGGCTGATGCTTAAGCTGCAAAATACACGTAGACAGACTTCGTAGACAGACTTCAGAGAGAGGCTTTTGACTTAGGAAGGAGGAAGGATGCTGCCATTAGTCCTGCTGCTGAGCTGCTGTGTCATCTTGCACGCTCTCATGGGCCAAGGCAGTCTCTCCTGTAGTTATCCTCTGGATGTCCAGACACTTCTTTAATGCAGATAACCCTCATCCAACCCACTGGGACTTGCAGGTGGGAAGATCCAGCCCTTCCTTAAGAGAAAGAGCAAGTTAAGAGCTGCTAATCTTACCGTGTCTATTCAGGGATAACTATTTTGGGGATGCTCTTCTATTTAGGACACAGAGGCACAGGGAGTTACAGTGGACTGAAATCGTAGTCACCAAAGGTCAGCCAGAAAGTAAGTGCACCTTCCCCTGTTAATCTGGAGGGAGCTGGAGACGGGTTGTTTAATCACAGCAGGCACCCACGACAGGAGCACTGTCCTTGTTGAAGTCCCAGGTGCCCGTCCTGGGACAAAACACAGGGCTGTGCCCACGCTCAGCTTGCCCAGAAGCATTGCTCTGCCCATCTTTCACTTCCACGCATATTCATATTGGATTCAAACGCTTTGGGGATCTCCTGCCAGAGCAAACCTGATCGAGCAGGTGCAGCACACTCCCTTCCCTGTTGGGTTAGTCCATACATGCAGCACGGAGCTGCTGCGGCCAGAGGTAGGTTGGAGCATACCTGCAGGAGCGTTTGCCAGCGCGAGATTTAATCTGGTGGTTTTACCTGGAGCGGTTGCTGGGGTGGATCTGCCCCACAGCAGTGCTCCGCTTGGCTTCCCCAAGGCATTTTCGAGCTGGCAGGAGGAGTGGGAGAGAGGAGGGAGACAGGCTGGGGGCAGTAACCCCTTGGGTAGCAGATGGAAACGTGTGGCTCTGCTGTGGGTGTTTCGTGGGTCAGGCTTTTCCTGCCTTTGGAGGGCTTGTCATGCTCATCCCGCAGTGGCTGGTTTGGGTCCCTCCCTCATCCCCGGCAACTCCTACACAGGCAAGATTTTTCAGAAATTTTGGAAAAAAATCCTAGTCTGCTGCCCTTTCATATCGACATACCGATGCTTTCAGACTGGCTTTGGACTGATGCATGCCTCTTGAAAAGCCCTAAAAATCTTTAGTTTCTGCTTTTTGACTTAGTCTTATTTTTCAGCTCTAGTCTGAAACTTCAATTTATATTGAACCTGAATTTGTTAGATTTAGCACCCTCTTGCTGGGATAAAAGATGGGTTCTACGTTTGTAGGACCAATTCCTTGCTGGGGTTGGGGCTTTTGAAGTTGGCTGAGACGTGCCACTTTCTAAGGCACTGAGGACAAGGCCCGTGGTGCCTTAAAGCTGAAACCCCTATTGTCATCCGGAAATGAACTCTTTTCCAACTCATTTTACGTGCAGACTGGTGAAGTTTTGCGATGGAAGTTTGACCCTTGTACGGTAAATTTTAAGCCTCCTGACAAAAGATTTGCTTATCTTGGTCTGCTGTTTTTTTCCTGGACTCTCCCCAGGTTCCCAGGAGATGCAAACGAAAAGCCGAAAGCCCTTTTTCTAGCTGCTTTTGATGTACCTGTTTAGCATCTCTCTCAAATACACCCACGCACGCCAATCCTTCACCGGGTCGCGCTGGCGCAGCTCCATGGCGCTCAGCCGAGCCGGGCTGCCTTCTGTTGCCTGGGATGCTGGTCTGCAGAGAAACATGCGGGGCACGGCTTCCTGATCTTTGGAACTGGGTATCAAAGCTGTTCCTGTGGATGAAAGGCAGGAGCTGTGTGCTCCCGGGCTCTTTCTGGAGTGGGAGATGCTCTGCCTCGCAGAGCAGGGAGGGGGACTCTACTCTACGGGTGAATTTGGAAAGGGAGAGCTGTGAAATGTTCCTTCCTTCGGCCTCAAAGGAGAGCTCTATATTTAGAGACTGGTAATCCCTGCTGTGGCTTTGTGCCTCTAATCCCCCGCTCTGATGCCCTGCCTGGGGAAGATGAGAGCTGGAGGAGCGGGCGCAGCAGACGTGGCAGGCAGCAGGATCGCGGTGCACCGCTGCCCTCCCGGCGGTCCCGCCGTGTCCTGGGGTGCCCCGTGGCGGCGTGAGCGGGGCTGGAGGGAGCCCGGGAGCAGAGCAGAGCAACGTGCCCAGCCTGGGGGACCCCGAGCAAATCCCTAATGCTGTCTGCTGCACGGCACGCGGCGCTGACAGCTCCCAGGAGCAATCCAGACACTGCTCGTCGCGCTCAGACCCAGCAGTTTCCACCCGCGGGATTCATCCGAAGGCTCAGGCTCGTGTGTGTCGTCATCAATAAATGCTCGTGGGGTTTTAGGAAAGAGTCGCAGGCTCCTCTAAACTGTGCTTCCTTCTTACCCAACAGAGACTGAAAGGCATTTCCCCTCCCTTTCCTATAGGGTTGGAATTGAAACTTCTGGCACACAGCGCTGCAGCTGTGCTGTGTGCACGCCTATGAAACCCCTGGCTTGGTTTTGCAAGGGGATAGAACATAATGCTAGCAGATTGCCTGTGCCACGGTGTGGGGACTTGCATCACATTTAAAACAACAAAAAAAGAGCCCGTTTCCTCTGTCTGTGTGATTTATCTATGCTTTTTTTTTCCTCTTTTAAAAAAGGAATGGATCCTAAGCACTTTCTTTTTTAATGAAGTCAGTGATTTCTGGTGCCAGGGAGTGAGATTTTTATAGGGTGAGAACTGCTCGGTTTCTGAAAAATGACTCTTTCTGAGCATTTGCCTTCTGAGTTCCTCTTTTAGTCTCAGCTGGGATGTTTCATGGCTTTGGGAGGGGGACAGCTACGTTTTGTAAGGCAAGAACATGCCCCTGGTGCCCCCAGCTCTCTGGCACAGAAATGCACAGAGCTGCAGTGCTGGGGCTCTGCCCCATCCCTCGTCCCTCAGGCAGGAGCAGTTTGGTGCCAAAGCTGCTGTTTCTGCCTGCGGGACACAGGTTGGGAAAGGGCAGCGAGGTGAAGAGGTGCCGAACCGCAGGGAGCTGCCTCCTTGACTCTCAGATCCACTTTTCACATACTCTGCTTCTGTCGGAGAAGTCGAAAGCAGTAACTTGGATTGTTTCACCCTGTTCCTCGGCCTGTGGCCTCTGTTTGTTTGTGGGGTTGCTGTCAGTGTTTGAAGGATGAGGCCGGCAGGAGGAAGGCTGCTTAACTCCCTTCATGCCCCTTTCTGAAGGCCGTGCCCTGACGGCGCGGCGTGGCAACGTGCAGCCTTTGTGCGTAGTGTTCTGGGGCTGGTCAGGGTGGGCTTGTGGCTTTTTCTGAATACTCGCCACCTCCTCTGACTGACTCTCTCTTCCTTTGGGCAGGAAGAAGCTGACGCTGCTGAGGGAGATGCTGGCGGGCTGCGGCGCAGGCACCTGCCAGGTGATCGTCACCACTCCCATGGAGATGCTCAAAATCCAGCTGCAGGATGCAGGACGAATTGGTGCGTGCGCTTGTCCTCCGTCTGCACTGCTCAGGCGGGGAAAAGAGGAGGGAGCGAGCCAGGAAAACCCTTCTCCTTCCTCCCACCCTCCCGAGTCAGAAGTGTCTCAGGTCGTGGTGGAAATTTCTCCTCTTTCCAACTCATTTCCTCCTCCACTTGCAGAGGCTCTTATGGCTACAAAAGGTGGTATTTTTTGCTCAGGGCTTGGTGAGTGAAACAGCAAATGCTGCTGGTGGATGGAGAGAGACAGGAGAGGTGGCAGCGTGCTCAGCTTGTGCGCGATTAAGACTTACTAGTTCTGCATCACCTAGGGGTTAGCATCCTCCGTTGTTCTACGGTACTTCATCCGTCTCTGTGTTTTCTGGTGTCTTTTCTCTCTCTTTTGCCCCCCTGTGTGATAGCACCACCCTAACAGCTTCCAAGGGTCCTTAGCAGATGATTTTTCTCTCCTCTTGCTCTTTATTTTCCTCCTGGCAAAAGCAGCAGTTGTGGCTGAACCGGTAAATAAAATTCTCCCGGTGTGCTGGGTTTGGAAGAAGCTCAGGCTCTGAATAATCACAGCTTTATTTTTCTTTCCTCTGCTTGCTGTTTTTAATGCAGACCTTATCCTCTTTGTGTGTAGCATTTGAAAATGTTTGAAGGAATTAAGCCGCGGTTTGAGGGCTCGGAAGAGGCTCTTGCTGCCGTGAACAGCCTGTTCTCTGTGTGGCGAGGGCCCCGTGGCGTGCCAGAGCATTGCGTACAGGTTGATGTGCTCTCCACCTCCTGGCCAAAGAGCAGAAATGCATCACGGTTTGAAAAGGCTCCTGGAAGGAGCCAGGTTGCGCGTACAAATGTGGTGTACGTAGTGCGGCCGAGGAACTCCCGAGCCGATGATTGCTTCCAAGGGAAGGAAGCAGAGAACAGGAGCGTTAAAGGTGAGCACCTTGCGGAGCAGCGCTCTCTCTGCTTCTCCCCAGCGGCCCAGAAGAAGCTGATGGCAGCACAGGCCCAGCTCTCCTCTTCCTCTGCGGCGGGGGCAGCGGAGCCGGTGGTGGAAGCGCGCCCCACAGCAACGCAGATAACCAGGGAGCTGCTGCGGAGCAAAGGCATCGCGGGGCTCTACAAGGGCCTGGGGGCCACGCTGCTAAGGTAGGACGCTGGGTGCAGGGACCAGCTCCCGCTCTGACACGCTTTACCCGGGCTCACACGCAGCTTTAACGAAGGCAGAACAAGAGCAACGCCTGGTGGGGTGGGGGGCAGGCTGCGAACCTCTTTCAATTAAAAAATGTCGACCTCTGAATGTGCCGGGGTCTTCATTTCAGGCGTTGAGAAATCAGGGGGGGTGGCATCGTTTGGCTCCCTGCAGGGCTGCATGCCTCACGGGAACCTGGTATATCCCACGCAGTCAGCTTTGACCCTGCTGAGTTTCACTGAGTTTCTCACTTTGATTTTGCTCATCCTTGTCCTCCTCCTTTCCGCCCCTTTCCTCCCTCCCTCCCTCCCCCCAGGGATGTGCCGTTCTCCATCGTTTACTTCCCGCTGTTTGCAAACCTGAACAAGCTGGGCCAGAAGGACCCCGACGTCAAGGCCCCGTTCTACGTGTCCTTCCTCTCCGGGTGCGTGGCTGGCAGCACGGCTGCGGTGGCTGTCAACCCATGCGATGGTGAGTCCTCCGCTGGCGGCCACAGAACAGCGGCCAGAGGCCCTCGGGTCGCCGAGGTGAAGAGGAGGCTGACCAGGCCTGCCTCTCCACACCGCGAGCCTGGAGCGAGGTCTAGGAAGGGAGCTCTGCTGTCAGAGCTGCCTCCAGCAGCTGGAGGTGTTTCCTGCAGTTGAGCAATGACCTTGGCCACTGTTTACACAGAGGTTCGCAGTGCGCAGGTGAAGCAGGAAGAGGATGCCATTCGTTTCAGCTGTTCTTTGCAGGACGTGCCCCTGATAAGGCGCGTTGCCGTGTGCAGCGATGGCATGCCGACCATTTACACGTGTTCCAAAGGTCGTGGGCAAGCCTCAGACCTGTTGCCTTTCTTCCTGCTCCTCAACATCTGCCTTAAATGACACCTCTTGGTGTCTCTGCTGTGAAAAACACCAGAAGGCAACTCTTCTTCCCAACATTACACGCTTCACGGTGGGAAGAAATCTAAGAGCAGCACCATGTATTTTCGATACTTTGGTCTGTTCTTCCAGAAGGAGCTGAGCATTTGAAAATGAGCTACCATGTTGTACACAAATACTGACTTGGAATTATTTAAAGCTAGGTCAGCCTTGGAAGCCTTCCACGCAGTGAGGGGAAGGGGTGGTTTGCTTTTCCCCATTTCGCTGATAAATGTATGAAAATGGTTTCTGTTCCTAGTGATCTCCTCTTGGCTGTCTTAAAGACATTGCTGGCAGGTTTGGCTCTTGCCTGCTGTGAAACCAGTGACCGCAGGTGGAAGGGCAGCCACTCGCTCACCGCTGTCTCTCCTCTTTCTCCCCAGTGATCAAAACACGGCTGCAGTCCTTGCAGAGAGGAGTAAACGAGGACACGTACTCAGGAATCCTGGACTGCACCAAGTAAGAGTCCTTGTGGGACAGATCATCAAACGTATGGCACCTGCTGGTGCCGCTTCTAGACCCAACCAGCTGCTTCCCCATTGCAGGTTCCCTCTATCTATCTAGATAGAGATGTATAAACAAACAGATATATATACATATGTAGATATCTGTGTATATGTGTATGTATATATATATATATATGAGACCAGATATATAGTGGCCATATATATAGGAATATAAACGGGAACTTGCTCCTATTTTGAGCAATATAAATATAGCAAAGGGCCCTCTTCTGTCGAAGCCCCAACCGTCACAACAGTGAGCTTTTAATTTTGCAAAAGGAGGCACTGGAGTGGCTGTGTCTTCCAAGGCCCTGTTTGAAAATCCGACAGCGTTCAGTCTCATATCCCTCTCAGGACTGCTCCAAGCACTGGCTGCAGCAGTGGGTTCTCTTACTTTTATATCCGGAGCTGGGCAGGCACCTCTGCTCCTGGCCGGAGGGGCGAATGGGGCCCGTTCCTGCAAGGCCACGTGGGGAGTGGTAGATGATGTGTGGAGGCTTGGGTTTAGTACCGGGGGGAGGCAGAAAGCCAGAGGCTGTCCTAGCGTGTGGAGGGATGGGATGGACACTTAGCTGTGCCGTCTCTCCCCAGGAAGATCTGGCAGAAGGAAGGACCCATGGCCTTCCTGAAAGGGGCGTACTGCCGAGCCCTGGTCATCGCCCCTCTCTTCGGCATCGCACAAGTCGTCTACTTCATCGGCATCGCCGAGTTCCTCCTGGACATGCTCCCGAAGCACCGGGCCTAGCCCCGGCATGCCTGCGTGTGCCTGCCCGTCCTCTGCTGAGCCGAATTCATCCCCGTGTCCGTCGTCCATGTCGATTGGTGTCAGAGCAACAGCACAAAGGGTTCGCGCGGGAGCGCCGAGACGAGCAAACATGGGGAGGGAGAGAGTCCCTTTTCTGTCTTCACCTGGAACCTGCCCCCTCCTGCTCCTTCCACGGACAATACCTAATTATGCATATCTTGTTCTTTTTTTTTTCCTTTTTTTTTGTTGTTTGTTTTTAATTGTCATTCTTAAGGACACTGGTAAGCACAGACTGGGCCTGCAGATCCCTAAGTCTCCTCCCAGCATTTGGAAGGAAGAGGGATGGGAAAGTAATAACCTGAGCCCTCATCCACCTCAGCTCCCTCTTCCTTCCTGGAGGTTGCAGCTGGCTGAGGAGGAGCTGGAGGGGCAGCAGTGTCCTGTGTCCCCTCAGCCCCTCCTTGGCTGTGCTGGGCCCCACCTGGGGGGCAGGTGCTTTGCACAGGGGCCCAGCACTGCTGGAGGTGTGGCAGGAGGGGATGCTGGAGCTGGCAAGTTCCTTGACCTGGAAACCTCCACCCCTTCCCTCTCCCTTGCTCAAAATTGAGTTAGACTTGGGTGAATCTTTTGGAGATCGGCGAAGGGGAGAGGGGCTCGTTGCTAGTGTTTTGTAATTATTTTTGTTTTAAAGCAAAGGGACTTCCCTCCCAACTAGGTGTCACAGGCACATCAGCGAGACGCAGAGCTGAGATGGCTGCTCTGTAGGGAACATGTTCGTGGGATCATATGGATGTCTGAAGGTGCTTCACTGCTTGGCTGCAGGCAGGGGAGGGAGAGGAACTTGGGATCAATTTTTTTTTTTTATAAGTAGGGGCTGTGGGGAGGGAAAACCAACCAAGCAAAAATAAACCACTTACATTCCTTCAGCCTCCCCGCCCCAAGGCATCAAGTGGTGGCCGCAGCGCGTGCACGGTTAGCTGTGCACATTTTCTGGCCTGGCCCCAGGTGCAGGAAAGGAGGAAGCTATTCTGTTTCCATAGGGCCCAAGCTCCAGGAGCCACACTGTAAGGGCTGTGCATTTGTTTGTACCTCGCCAGGTGAAAACACAAGGTCTAGTTTTGCTTCGAGGAGCTGTTTGCACCTGCGTGATTACGGGATCGAGGCCTGTGGACCACAAAATCTCATCATCCTGCTCGCTTCTGGGGTAGCGATCGCTGTTGGGTGGCAGGGGGCAAATCCACACTTAAGAACCCACGCTGTCAAAGGGATACTGCCCAGCTAAAATCACTTGTCAGAGGACTTTGTTAAGTACTCTCTCGGGCTGTGTTATTAATTCTAGTTTAAATTATCTTAAGTGCAAGACCGTCAAACCCAGCGTGATCTTCTCCATTATTTATTCCATTTGGTGCAATCCACCCGACCTCGATGTTTAAATTAAACCAGTCAAATCCACTTTTCATTCCTTCTTTTCACTTTTTTCTCCAGGCACTTGCTTGGCGTTTGTGTTTCAGATGTATATTTAAATTAATTTAACAAAAAAAATCCATATTTTTAATGTTTGAAAGAAAACCACCTCTGTTTCAACGTCCTTGGGTTAGTCTTTTTTTCAAAACCTGTACGTTGAGGGCCTTCTTCCTAGATGTGTCCCCTTTCTCTTAGGAAAAGTTGTTCTGTGGCTGATTTGTTACTTGTCACTTTGCTTCTGTGACTCACTTTCCTTTTTTATGACTTTTCCTTGTATCTGGGAAGGAATCTGTGCAAAGATGATCTCTGAGTCTGATAGATGTCTGTGGTGTGTGTAGTGCCGTGATGCTGCTCTTGCTCTGGATTTCCTTTGGGTGGATTAAAAGAGAAAGATTTGTGGTTTTCTTTTTTCTTTTTCTTTTTTTTTTTTTTCCTTGCTGCTTTGTGATTTACAAAGAGGGTCCCTCAGAGAAACTCTGCATCTAAAGCAGTGGGGTTTCTGCTTGCCCTTCTGCACGGGGATTGCCCCTTGAAGCTGATGGCCTGGGGACCCCCCTTGTGCTGCCTGAGTGTTGGCAGCTGGGGGGAAAACTTGGTTCAGGTGCAGGGCTGAAGTCGAGGGAAAGTTCCCCTTCTTTTAGATGCTTTTAAAAACCTCTTTGTAAAACTGCTCCCTCCTCCTGAAACCTCCAGCTCCTCCTGTGCCTCACAGGAAAATCGAAAGAAGTCAGCCTGAGCTTCTGAGCACTCCTTTGGAGGAGCGCAAGCTTTGCCAAAATAGGGAAGAGAGGTGGGATTCATGCCAGAAAGCAACAAACTACCCCAAATCCCACTTGCCTAGAGGCTGACGTTTATGGTTTTCCAAATCCAGGTGTAAGTTTGGGGGAGCTCGGAGCTGTTTTCCTCCCTGCTTTCCCCATCCTGGGACCCAGCATTTCAGAGGGGTGAGGGCTGGGGGGCACCTGAGGGGCTCAGGAAGTGGCAGCGGCTGTAACCCCGCGGGCTGTCACCAACCAAAAGCCAAATACAGGTTAAACTGGGGGAATTCCAGTCAATTAGTCACTTATTAATAGAAACCTATTTTTTTTTCCAATATTAAGAAATAAAAGCAAACAAACACACTTAGATCAACACACCTCTGCCCACCCCAGCCAGGCCTCTGCTACCCTTGCTGCAGGTGACACTTGTCCCCGGGGCAGGGGACAGCAGGGGTGGCACCTGGAGCATCCTAACCCCATTGCTCCAGCGTGGGTTTCCCCTTGGCCACAGCCCCTTTTTGGTTGTACCTTGTCCTGTGTCACCTTGTCCCTGCGCTGGCCCTGGATCTGGATCTTTTTGGTGCTTACTGCCTGATCTTGGCAAGGAAAAACTGCCCTGGAGGAAAGGGGGGAAATGTGCTAAGAAGTGAAGCTTCCTGGAAAGCAAGGAGGAAATGTCCTAAAGCAGTGGGAGGAAAATCCTACAAAGCAAAAGGGAAAATTCTGGGGAAACGAGAGAGAAATCCTTGAAAGCTACAGTGAAATATCCTGGAGGGTGATGGGGAAATTTCCTGCAAGACGAGGTAGGAATGCCCTAGAAAGCTCTAGGGGGCGATTCATCAAAAGCAAAGGGGCAAATTTCCTGGGAATCATCAGGAATTTTGTAGAAAGCAATAGGTGGTGTTCCTAGAAAGTAATGGGGGAGCTAACAGTGACATTTGCTTGAAAACACAATGGGAATTCCTGGAGTACCAACAGGATATAGAAAACCATATCGGGTGTCTCCTGGGAAGCAAAGAGGAAAAAGTGCTAGGAAGCAACGATCACATTTCTTAAATAAAAAATAAAAAAATAAAAAATAAGTGTCTTTCTGAAAACAAAAACAAATAAAACTTTTGGAAAATTGGTAAAATTCTTGGAAAGCAAAGGGGTAAAATGCTTAGTAAATAAGTGACATTTTTTGGAGCACGAAGGGGAAATTTCCTGGAGCAAAATAGGCTAGGGAGCAAGGGAGGCGCTTCCCAGAAAGGAAGGTGAATATTTGCTGAAAAGCAACAAGGAAATCTCCTATGAAGCAATGGAGGAGTTTCCCAAAAAGCAATGGGAGGGAAATACCCTGCAAAGCCACAGGGAACGTTCCTGGAAGACAAGGAAGGAGTCCCTGGGAAGTAAGGGGGAAATTTCCTGCAGGGCAACAGAGAGGGACAGCAGAGGAACTTTGTACAACGCAACAGGGGGAAATCCTGGCAAGGAAGGAGAAGAAATTATTGGGGAGCAAAGGGAAATTTCCTGGGAACCGTTCAGTGCTTCCTCTTAAGCAACAGGGAGAAGTTCCTGGAAAGGAGGAGGAAAATTCCTCACAAGCAAGAAGTGTAAGGAGAAAGAGGCCCAGAGCAGGTGCTTGGGCCCCAAGATGTCAGCACTTGAGGCCTGTCTGCCTCTGGGGGCTTTTTGGTTTTAAACGCTCCCTGCAGAGCTTGGCCAGGCTCAGGGAGAAGCGAGTGCTCAGCCTCAATGCCGTCTGCCCTAAGCTGCTGCCATTCCCCGCTTTCCCCACTCGTTTAACGCGTGGCCTCCCCAATCCCGGAGGTGCGGGGGGGGGGCTGTTTTCCGTGACGGGCCCCTGACACTTACTGGAAACCAGCTGCAGCCCGGCCGGGTGCCGCTTCCCCTTTCCAGCACAGGGAATTTGCCCCCAGCCTCTGTCCCCCTCCCAGGGGCTTGCGGGGCCGCAGCACCTGAAGGTGGGCACCCTCATGGGGTGGCATCAGAAATGTCCCCGTGGGGACGTACAGCATCAGGCCTGATTTATTTTTTTCCCTCTTTTTTTGTGTTAAACCCTGGTATTTCCATCAAGCGAGGTGGCAGCGGTGGCAGGAGGCTTTGTGGTGGTGCGGCCGCACTGTCCTCGGGCTGCGCGGGGAGCCGTCACCCTGGGAGCTCCATTTCTCCACTCATGCCCTTAGCGTGCAAACCGAGGCAGCCTGAAAGAAGAAGCCTTGCAATAAATATCGAGCAAACAGACATAAGAAAGGAGGCGTGGGAGTTTCCAGCCCCAAGGTCAAGCCCTGCGTGCCTGTGCCAAGCCGCCGGTGCACCCAGAAAGCCCCGGTGGCGGTGGGTGCAGCCGATTCCCAGCCGGACCTGGGCGTTTTGGGGCGTCCAGGGGCCAGCCCCGTTCTGCCCTTGGTGCTGCGTTACTCCGTTTTGGGGTGCTGCCTTCCCTTGCCTCGGCTTTTTGGGGCTGGAGCAGCCCGTGGGGAGCGAGAGTGCCCAGCAGCCGTGCTGGATGCAGAAACCACAGCCGCGGCACCGAAACCGGGGCCAGGAGTTGCCGAGGTCGGCACCAGGCACCCCACGGCCCCCCCACCCAGCACAGCGGGGCCTGATACTGCCCGGGACCCCCCCCCCCCACCCCCGCCAGCCCTCATCGCCTCCGGGCCTGCAGCCCCCAGGGTCCAGCTTTTTCAAGTGCAGCTTTCAGCCTGGATTTGCTTTGTTGTTGTTGTCGTTGTCGTTGTTGTTGTTGTTGTTGTTGTTGTTGTTGTTGTTGTTTGAGGGGTGGGGGTTGCAAACATTGCAGCCCGGCACTGGCCAGTGCAATAATTACCTCTGAGGGCACAAATTGCTTTTGGGTGGGCACAACGGGGCTGGGGGCTGCTCCTGCTCACCCCCCGTGCCATCATCCCTGTGGTGTTTGGGGGGGCCGTGCACCCCCATCCTGAGCCAAGCCCCCTGCACAGCGGGGACGGGGAGGGGAAGGGGGGGACCCTGTAAAAGGGGGACCCAGGGGTTGCAGCTCGGTGCCATGACCCCCCCCAGCCAGCCGCCCATTCCTCCCCCCCCCGGCCACCCAAGCGGCCGGTTTCAGTTTCGGGAGCCCCACGTGATTTCCAGGAAAGCCGCTCCCGCTGCCGCTCCTATAAGAACTGGCACTCACGGAAGGGAACCCCTATACCAAGGGGTGAGGGGTAAAGGCACCGGGACCACCCCCCCCACCCCCCCCCAGCCAGCCCTGCCGCTGCTGGGGGCTTCAGCAGGGGTGCGAGGGCAGCGGGGACACCATGGCAGCAGCGGAGAGCGAAGGGTAAGCAGCAGCCACCACCTACCGGGCAGGGGGCCCAGCACCGGGCCAGGGGTCTGCGAGCCCCAAGCCCCCCGCGATGACGGCCCCGTGTCCCCGCAGGGATGCCCAGAAGCTGCGCTTTGGGCCGTGGCTGGTGAACGCCATCAACAGCGGCTTGTACCAGGGGCTCTGCTGGACTGACCCGGCCCGCAGGGTCTTCCGCATCCCCTGGAAGCACAACGCCAGGAAGGACGTCACCAGCAGCGACATCGAGATCTTCAAGGTGGGTGGGATGGAGGGGAGAGGTGGCCACCCCACCTGGGCCATTGAGGTTGGATGGGAAGGGGGTGCAGACAGCAGAGACCCCAGAGCCTTCAAGGGAGGTGAGATGGAGGCCACCCGCAGTGACCCTGAGGTGGTGAGGTGGAGGCCGCCAGCAGCGCCCCCCAAGGCCTTCAAGGTGGGTGGGAATGGGTGCAACTGGCCCTAGGTGGCCCTGCTTGAGCAGGATTGGACCAGAGGGCCTCCAGAGGCCCCTTCCCACCTCACCCCTTCTGTAGGCAGGGGGGGACCAGCGGTGACCTCAAGTTCCTCAAGGTGGGGGGGACGGGCTGACCACAAGGCAGGGGGGACAGGTGTAGGCCAGTAGTGACCGTGAGGTCTCCACGGTGGGTGAGCTGGGCAGACTTGGGGGGGGGGGGGGCACCGGGCGTCCCCCAAACTGGGTGTCCCCAGAGCTGGGGTCCCTGCGCTCACCCCCCCACACCCCCCAGGCCTGGGCGCAGGCCAGCGGGAGGTACGAGGGGAGCCCCGAGGACCCGGCCAAGTGGAAGACCAATTTCCGCTGCGCCCTGAGGAGCACCCACATGTTCACGCTGCTGGAGGACCACTCCAAGAACAGTGACGACCCTCACAAGGTCTTCGCCGTCAACTCAAGTGAGCCCAGGCCCGCAAGGAGCAATTGGGGAAAGGGGGTCTGAGCTCAGGGACCCCTCCCTCACCCCGTTCTCCTTCCAGCTGCCCCCCAGCATGGCCAGGACGGAGGTTTTGGGGGCCCTGTGGCAGACGCCCCGCCGCAGCAGCAGCCACAGGTAACGGGGTCAGCATGGCAGGAGGGGAGGGAGCCAGGGCCAGCAGCCCCCGTCCCCCAAATCCTTGGGGTGCTCCAGAACTGGAGCCCAGCACCCGCCCCCCCAAGCCCTGTCAGTAAAGCCCCCTCCTGCTTCCCTTTGCAGCTGGAGCTCAACCACCACGATGTGGCCCCGCAAATCGCACCCCGAGGTAGGCACCGGTCCCCCAGCTTGTGCGTGGGGGATCTGGGTGGGTTTGCCCCAGGGCCGAGCCACCGCGGGGTCCCCCTGGCTGGCAGGGGCTGTAATTTGGGGTCGCCGATGGCTGGTAAAAGCTCCCCCCGCCGTGCCCCCCCAGGCAGTGCCACTGCTACCACGACGCAGTCGCTGACGCTGGAGGACCTGGACATGCTGCAGTTGGTGCTGCAGCACTGCAACATCTCCACCCTCGGCCCCACACCGTCCCCCTGGCCGCCCGCAGGTGAGACTGGCCCTGCCTGGGGACGGGGGGAGGCGCAGAGGGGTTGGGGTGACCCTGTCCCCACCTGTGATGTCTCCTCAGGGGATGTCCTGCACGACGAGGATGCTCTGCTCCAGCCCGGCCCCAGCCAAGGCGGCTGCCTCCCCCCAACGGTGTTTCAGGAGTGGGGGCCCGTGGCGGAGCAGCCCCCGCTGGGCGCCTACAGCCCCTCGGACCACATGCTGCTAGGGGAGCAAACCATCCCAGGTGGGTGCGGCGGGGCTCCGGCCACGGGAAACCGCCGTAATGGGGTGAGAAGTGGCTGGGGGGGGGGGGGGGTGTCCCCGAATTGCGAGGCCGACGCTGCCCCCGTGCCACTGCAGGAGCTGTGCCGCTGCCGTGCCACACGCTCCCCGCTGAGCAGGAGCCCGCCGGCCCCGTGCTGTCCCCGGGCGAGGCGCTGCTCTTCCACCCCGCCGCCAGCCCCCCGCCGCCGGCGGATGACACAGGTGAGGGGTTGGAGGAGGGAACGGGGCGATGTTTTTTGGGGCCGCCGCCGCTGACCGCTGCTTGGCACAGGGATCCCCCCCCACCTGGACATCACCATCTACTACCGGGGGAAGACGGTCCACCAGGAGGTGGTGAATGACAGACGGTGCCTGCTGGCCTACCAGTCCCTGGACCCGGCGGTGGCCCTGCAGCCAGGGCAGCGCGTCCTCTTCCCCAGCCCCGAGGGCCTGGCTGACAGCAAGCAGCGGCAGTTCACCGAGGAGCTGCTGCTGGGCGTGGGGCTGCGGCTGGAGCAGCGCGCCGGCAGGCTCTTCGCCACCCGCCTGAAGAAGTGCAAGGTCTTCTGGGCCCTGTCGCAGCAGCTCGACAACGGGAAACCCCCGCCCAACCTTCTGTGCCGGGACCAGGAGACCCCCATCTTTGACTTCAACGTGTTTTGCACAGGTGGGGAAGGAAGGGTTGAGGTGGTGCGAAAGGGGGCAGCCCCAGGCTTGGCACCACCCGAACCCTCCCATCCCTTTTGTCCCCACGCTGCCTGCTGCCGTCTCTCGGGCCCACCCCAAAGCCAAGCCCTGCCTTTGCTTTGCAGAGCTCAGGGACTTCCGCGACAACCGCAGGGAGCGGTCCCCTGACTTCACCATCTTCCTCTGCTTCGGGCAGTGCTTCTCCAACTGCAAGCCCAAGGAGTCCAAGCTCATCCTGGTGAAGGTGAGCGGCCCCGAGGGGGCCGATGGCCACCCCTGCAGCCCGGGGAGGTGTTCCTTGGGGGCCGCGGGAGGTGGGAAGCCAGGGAGGGGAGCCCTCAGGGGCTGGGGGCGATGTGGGGCTGGGTACGCGTGGAGTGGGTCCCTCGGGGACTGGGGAGATGGGGTGCCCTGGGTGCCTCCTTCCTCGGCTCTAGGGGGATGGGGCCACAAGGGCTGCCATGCGGGGAAGCATGGCACCTCCAGGCCACGGTGCCCCTTTTCTGCCCCAGCTGGTGCCCAAGTTCTGTGAGCACTGGTACGAGCAGGTGCAGCGGGAGGGAGCCTCCTCCCTCAACAGCGGCAACGTCAGCCTGCAGCTCTCCGACTCCTTCAGCCTCTACGAGCTCATCGAGCAGTACAGCATGCAGATGGACTGACACCCCCTGCCCCTGCCCCCCCGGCCTCTTCTGCGGCGCTTGCAAACTGTTTTCAGGTGCTCTTGCACCCGGATGGGCCGATCTCACCGCTACACAGCAGGAACAAGCTGCGTTAGCTCTCCCTGGGCACATCTGGCAACCATGCCCTGGCCACAGGTGCTGATCAAGAATTAACAGAGCACACAGGGGGCCATGCAGGCCAGCCACGTCCCACCCTCCGAAAGAAAGCAGCTCTAAAAGCTCCAGAAGTGGTTGGCAAAACCTTTTCTCTGGCTGTGCAGCACTTTAACCCTGCAGTAGCAGCGGGGCATCAGAGGTGGGATCCCTCCTCCGCCCCCAAGGACAGTTTCACCGGCTGGTGCTGGAACTTACACTCAGCTCTTCTCAGCCATGATGGGCAGCTGTTCACCCATGTTTTTGTAGAGAGTGGTCATTTACCGATTTATTTTTCTGATTTTTTTAAAGTTTAAATATATGTATATGTAAAGGTGCTTCCTGCTTGCTGGTGTTGCATAGACATCTGCCCCTGAGCCCTTCGTGCCCCTGAAGCCCCTGGGCCAGCTTTGTCCCAGCAGAGCCCCGGCCAGCCGCAGCCTGACGGAGGTGACCACATCCCCTTTGGGAAAGGGATCGATGCAGGGGTTATCCCCGGCAGCAGGGAGTAGGCTGCTTGATGTGCAGCTCAAGAACCAGAAGTGGCCTCAGCAGCTAAATTAGTAACCTTCGGGGCACCAAATTGCTGCTGTGCTTTATCTTGTAGCTGCTGACACTAGGCTCGTACGACAGCAGTTGTAAGCACGCTGTCCCCCGTAGATGAGGTGACTTCCCACGCACGAAGGACGCATTTATTTATTTATGCATTTATTTCCATGCATCAGGGATGCATACAGGACTTGCAAGCCAGGAAGAAAACGCGTTTAGGAAAGCTTGTCTCTGCCTTAAAAATAATATTTCTGTCTTCCACAAGCACCTCCCTGCTGGCCTGAGGTTACTCACTTGAGATGTTCTGGAAAAAAAATAGAGTCACTGCAACACAGAGCACAGGAGAGCACCGCAGGACCAGCCAGCTGCAAGGAGCTGCTTGGGGAGGGTGGCACGGGGACACGGGCAGGGGACCTGCCACGCACGGCCCCACACCTACCTGCCGGTTGACGTGGATGCTGCTGGGTCCAAAGGTGGTGGTGCCGTAGCTGGTCACGTAGTAGTGAACGGCAGGCTGTGCTGGGGGCGCCTCCCGATGCGTGGGCACTGCAGGAGGGGACCGTCAGCTGTTAGGCAACTCCGCTCCCATAAACCCAGCAACGGAGTTATTCAACCCTAAAGATAAACAGGGAGCCCCACTGGTGACAGGATGGCAAGTAGCAGCTGCTTTGTACTCAGAGAGAGAGGGAAAACTGCTGCGGTTTGGGTGTCGGGGGACATGCTTCCAGGAGGCATGATGGGCAGTGGGAAGGGGGGAGCACAGCCGGTGTTCCCAGGCCTGGCTGTCACAGCCACCGCCGGCGTGGTGGCCAGGGCCTGCCCATGGGGTGAGACGCCCCGCACCAAAAGGGTTTGCAACCCACCAAACCGCACAAAGTCTACTCGCTGCCACTGGTGGGCAGCCAGGAAGAGAGAGCTGTGAAGTGAGCAGGCACTGGGCATGGGATTTCCCCTACAAGCTCCTCACCGTTTAGAGACAGTAGACGTGTCCCTTTACCCCCACACCTCCCATTTAACCCCCTGCTTCTCGTCTGGCTGCTCTGTGGCACTGCCCTTTCCGTGCAGACCACATCAGGACACCATCAAGAGGTGCTTTCCTCTGCCCAGAGCTTTTCCAGCACAAACCCAGGGCCGCTGGGCTCACCTTTTGGTAAGAGCAGCTCTGTTCCAAACCGATGACCACACGTTCCACAGGTTTTAACTTCTTCCTTCGTCCTGTAAAGGAAAAAGCCCTGAGAAGAAGAAGGAGCAGGATCTGCCTTCAGCACTTCCCATGGAAGATGGTGCCAAGGCGGTGGGCGAGGATCCCTCTTCCCACTCTGATGTAGGGTCCCCGTGGTTGGTGGGATGGGGGCCACCTTCCTGAGTGCCCGAGCCCCCGGCTCCTTATGAAATGGAGGAAATCTGGCACTGCCCTGTCCCAGACCAAGCCAGAGAGGACATTTTGTGACTCTTCCCTAAGCCCCCAAGTCTCAGCTTTTTTCTCCTTTCCTTCCTTGCTGGAGTTTCTCATGCCATTAAATGCTACCACCCGTGTGGCACAGGCTCAGGAGAAGGGCAGCACAGGACCCAGCAGCATTGCAATGAATTCGACACATCTTTTAAAAGCTGATCAGCCTCCCTGGCACTGCAACAGCAACCATCGGGCTCCAGCCCCGTGTCTGGTGACACAGCACATACATACACAGCGTTTTTGCCGTCCATGTCTGGCCAGACCAGCTCCGCAGGACAGCCAGCAGTCCGGCAAGGCGTCTTCACGCACACATGCAGCCCTGGCCACTCCTCTGAGAGCTTCTGGACGATGAACACGATGGCCATGAGGAAGTCCCAGGTAAACTGGAATCCTTCCAGACAGAAGGAGAAAGCCACAGTTACTCACAACCGCCCAGAGCGGTGGCCTGGGTGAACGTGGATCATTTCCAGCCTGGTTGTGTCCGTCAGAACTGGTGTGCCAGCTGTTTTTCACGTTAACCTATTTCCAGCCCTCTTCAAAGGGAATTGCTGCAGAGGTTTTTGGTTGGGAGCCATGGCACCAGCGCAGCACGCATGCCGCATGGGGACAGGGATCCTTACCTGTCGTTCCTGCTGGCCTTCTGCTTCGGAGCTCCAGATAGCTGTACGCCCTCTGGTTGTTCTCTTTGATCAGCAGAGGCTTCCCATTGCATATGAGCAGGCAGGTCACCTTGGCCACCCAGTGTGTGGAGTAGAAGGAACAAGCTTTCACCAGGAACCTGCAGATAGATTGCCTGTGGCTTTAATCTCCTTCCTCCTGCACGGGGAGAAAGTGTGGCACCTGGTGGACCTCAAAAATACGGAACCAATGCCAGCCAGAATCGAGCTAGAGGATGAAAGAGGACCTCAAAAAGCTCAAGCAGCCTCTTAAGCCAAGAGCTGCTTCCACGTTTGGCCACCAGATAAAACTCTAGATAGAAGTCAAGAACCCCAGGAGACCTTCCGGAAACTGGAACTGTCCCAGTGGAAACTGGACCCTTCCCAGCTCTCTGCTGTAGTGGGACTGGGAGATCTCCAAGTGCCCGGAGACTAGCAGAGACTAGCCCTGTGGCCTGCCAAAAACCACCCTGCATTAAAGATGAAGCAGAAGGACCGTTATCCTTGCTCACATCCAGACAGCAAACATCAAAATGATTCGTGTAAGGTCCCACAAGTGTGGGGTAGAGTTGAGGTCCCACCGTGGTCTCCCGAGTCCTGGCCTCGTGCCTCAGCTGGTATGGTCACCACAGCTGAGAGCCTGTCGTAGCTGCTCTGTACCAAACCAACCCCAAAGCCAGCCTCAGCACAGGGCCAGAAACAACTGCTTACCTCTGAAAGAAACCCTCAGGTATTTCAGGCGAGAAGTAGGCGCGGATGTGGAGGTCCTCAGGGTGATCTCCTCCCCACACCTCAGCAACCTCTTCGGTCTGGTTCAGGTAGGTTGGGAACAAGTACCAGGACTCCCCTTGGCCCCGTGTGGTCTCCCACGGCTTCCCAGGCACAAACTCGCAGGCCTGTGGGTCAAGAGCTTTGGCGTGCCTCACCTCCAGGCAGAGCTCAAAGTGCTCCAGGAGGCTGAAGAGCTTCCCTCTCCCTCTGTGGGGCTTGTACCCCATGATTTCCTCAAATACGTCTTGCATCCCTTCCGAACAGAGCTGGTACTTCACCAGAGCCCGCACCGCCCGGTGGCACAGCATTGCCTTTGACTTGAAGGTCCACACCCAGTTGGACCTGTCTCTGATGGTGGCGTGCTCTGCGATCAGCGTGTCCACGGAGATGCTCTCCAGCTGCTGCACCAGGCGGTACCTCACGAGGAGCTGGGAAGGAAGAAAGGGAGGCAGGAGGCTGCAGTGAGAGGAGCACCGCCGAGCTCAGGCCGTGCAGGGATCGTGGTCTTTACCCCCGTGCTTACCCTGAACATAGTGATGAGGAAGGTGGGCTGCAGAAAGACGGTGCTTTCCAGGTGCTTGATTTCCTCGTACCACACAATGAGCCCGATGCGGTGGAGGTACCGCAAGATGTCCTGGAGAAGCTCTCTGTCCAGGCTGGCCAGGTGCTCACGCAGGGAGAGTTTGCTGAGCAGGTACTGGAGGTCCATCATGCCTAGAGGGAGACGCTGGTGCTCAGCACGCTGCCCACAGCTGCCAAGCCAGCGGTCGGAGGCTTTGCAGAGCCAAGGAGCACCACCAGTACCCACGGTCACACAGGCCGTGCCACCCCTAGGGCAGCAGCCGGGACCAGAGTGCTGCTCGGTGCCTGAGGCCCAAGGCGCTTTGCCCACCCTGGGCTGTCCTGCTGCAGTGCTACAGCAGAGGCCTGAGAAGCAAAGCTCAGAGGTTATGCGAAAGGTGTGCACAGACGTCCCCAGGGAGGCGACCAGCTCTGCTGTTGCTCACGATGAGTGCCAGGGGAGCATCCCCATGTGCACAGATGTCCCTTAGGGTGCTGTAGCGAAGTCACCGTGCAGGAAGCAGCAATGCTTCGGCCCACCACCCTCCAGCTACCATGACCTCGCCTTGCCTCGGTGCTGGCAGGTGCTGACATCCTGCCAGGACCTCAGCGGAGCATCTGAAAAATGAGGCTGTTTCTGCTTTTTTCAGTGTTTGAGTGCACGGCTTGTTTCCCACTAGAAGACCTCTGATGGCAAGTTTAATCTCAGTGTCATTTAGTCATGCAGAGAGCACAGGGAGATGGGCAACAAAATCTGGCTTATCTCCACAACACAAAGGAGTTTGCTCCTCACCCTCTAGCCCTGCGGCAGCAGGGGAGCCAGAGAGGACTCCAGGAGCTGGAGGAAAATTTTTTCTTTTGCTTTGGAAATGTAGGTGAGGAACCAGAGCTGCCTGCTAGGCCTGTCACTGGAGACACAGAGAAGGGGCTTGGGGCATTAAATGAAGTCGGCAAGACGTAAGTTTGGAAACCAAAATGGCTCACCGTGCTCGGCCACCTCCTCACCCTGCGCGATATCCACGATGGCGGCTTCCACCTGCCGGTAGACAGGCGGCAGCACCCGGACCACCTCGGGGAAGAGCTCTTCGTTCCTCACATGCTCCAGAATCGTGGCTTCGAGCCTTCTGATGTCGCGGTGGTCTGTGCAGTTGACAGCAACTAAGTCTAAGATCTGGAAGAGAAAAAGCACGCACACCTGCCAAAGGGAAGACCAGTGGAGACCTCCATGAGGTACCATCATGGCATCAGCTACCCCACTAAATGGGCCTGTGTAAGCACCCCAAACCCTGCGAGCTTGCCCAGCTCCCCTGATAGCTGCAGCAAATCCACAATAATCTCGGCCCTACGGTTAACATGTGGCTCTCCATCTCCTTCAGCCTCTCCCACTGGTCCACATAAAACTCAGGCTCCTCACTGTCCTCCAGGTTGTTGATGAAGTGAGCAAGGTTGTTTTTTCTCTCCACCAGCATGGCCGCGATCTTGGACATGATGTCGGACCTCTTCTCCTCCACCTCTCCCTCCCGGCAGCAGTCCACATGGGTTCCCACAGGAAGCACCACCGAGTTTGGGACTCGCATGGACAGGTTGTTGATCCAGAAACCAACAAGGTCCTTGAAAGTGTCATCGTTAGTTTGGTACCTGGGGAGGGAGAGAAAGAAAAATTCCCAAATTCACGTCTAATGCTCTGAACCTTTGAAGACTGAATCCTTGAAGAGGAATCTCTGAGGCAGAAAGCAAATCTGGGGACCACTTAGATTGGGATCAACTAGTCACAAGACAAGTTAATGCTTAAACCTCCCAAAACAGGGGCCTTTGTTAAGGTGATGCCAGATCTAGTGGCTTACTAAAAAGCATGATCTCCAAAAAGGGGGAGAAGGAGATCTATTTATGCCAGCAGAGAAAAGAACAGCTATCAAGGCACAATGGAACCGGGAAGAATTGTGGAAATGGAAAGGAAAAGCTTACCCAACCCGGGTTCATTTGTCTGCTCCTGCTCTGCCTTGAATTCGGCACTTACCTGTGGAGGTTGATGACAAGGATGACAAGTGCCTGTGGGGTGATGAACACGTGGTGAGTCATGTAATACTCCAGCTGGCCAGCAAAGTCCCAGAAGAGAAAAGTGAAGTCATCGATCCGGAACTCGCTGATCTCTATCCCAACCGTTCGCTCTTCCTTGGGCACCAGTTTGGTTTGTCTCTGCTTCAGGCTTTTGCAGATGGTGGATTTCCCTGCCAGAGAGGCCCCCAGGAACATGGTCTTGACCCTCTTGTCCTCCTGCCCTGAACCATGTTGGAGCTGGTTGAAGTAATTCAGGATCTGCTGGATGCCACCGGCGCACACTTCGCTGGGTGGCTCCCTGAGCGGGTTCCCATTGGCCTTGAACATTTTCAGGGACTGCCCCTGGAATAGCTCCTTGGGGAGCTGGCGAAGGGCATTATTCTGCACGTGGAGCTCCTGTAGGTTTGCCAGCTGCAGGACAGGCTGGGGAAAGGTTCGAAACAGGTTGTTGGAGATGTTGAGGTACTGGAGGCTGCCTCGACAGGCTGCCAGGTCCCTGGGGAGAGCACCAAGACGGTTGTTGTTCAGCCGCAAATGCTTAAGCCTGGGGAGATGGGAGAAAATCCCCTCTGGGATGACCCGGATTTGGTTCTGATTCAGTTCGAGCTTCTCTAAACAGACCAGTCTCTGGATTTCGTTGGGAAAGTCCACGATCTCGTTCTTGGACAGTATGAGCTTCTTCAGGTTGCAAAGCTTAGAAACGCCGGTGATGCTCCTGAGTTTGTTCCTGTCAAGGTCAAGGCTCTCCAGCGCGGGATTGCTCAGGACTGCTGGAGGCAGCACCCGCAGCCTCTGGGTGGAGAGAGTCACCTCCCGCAAGCAGTCCTGCTCCAGACCTGGGCACGTGGGACAGGAGTGGTTTGTAAGGACCCCACGCAGCTACTGGCCTGCTGGAAGAGAGCCTTTCACCCTTACGGGGCAGATCGTTTGCTCTCTTGAGACCTTGGTCTCAAAGTTTTGCCAAGCGCATACTGTCCAGCAAGGCAAAGCTGAGGCTAAACGCAAAGAGCTGTTTGAGCAGCGTGACCACAGCTGCGGGCTCGATCTGCTGCTTGAGCAGCTCCTGGCCCCGCTCAGGAGAGGGAACAAAGCCGAGACGAGAGGATCTTGTCTGGGCCTGAAGATGGGGGAAGCAGTAGAAGAAACGGCGCCCACCGCATCTCAGCGGGGAGCCCCAGGGTCGCAGTAACAGCTTTGCTCCCATTAGAGCACTGTGAGCTGCGGCAGCAGATGTGGCTACCCTAATTTCAGCAGCGGGCTGGCAGGGCAGAGCCGACACGTGGCGGAGAGCTGCTCCCCGAATAACCTGCCCAGCTCGCCCTCGTGCTGCCACCCGCCCCCAGCTCCAGACCACAGCCAAGGCGATGCTTTGAGGGCAGGGCTGGCGAGATCAGACACTTCCTCTCTCACATCCTTCCCCTCCAGATGCAGGCTGCAATTTCCCAAATTGCTGCTGCCAGCCCAAGGAGACTGGGGAATAACACGGGGAGAGCAGGGGTGTCCCAGAGGATAGGGAGCAGGAGATGGGAGCTGCAGAAGGCCTCGGGCCAGAGCAGCCCCAAAAGGAGGGTGCTTATAGCAGAGGGATTTGCACGTGAGAATAGAGCTGGGGTTCACGACTAGAAGAAAACTAAGTTAAACTCGCTCTCCTCTCCCTTGTTTCACTTCCTTGCCTGATGACGCCACGCGCGGCACCCCCTTGCGCAAGATGCCCTGCTCAGGAGCTTTCAGCATCACCACCTAAACCTGGAGCGTGCCATGAGCCCGCTTGGAAAGCAAGCTTTGACCCACTCCCAAACACCTCTTCTCTCCTCTCTCCTCCTGAAAGACAAGCCAAAGGGCTCCCACCACCGTCCGAACCGGGCCCCGTGAGCAGCACAAGGAGCCGGGGCAACTACTCACAGGCTCTGGGCTGGGCCATGGCCCTGCAGCGCAGCACCGGCCGGATCCTCCCGTTTGCTCGGCCTCCCCCTTTCGTTTCCTCCTCTTGTGTGGCTCCCCGCCTCCCCGGGCTCTGCACGGGAACCCCACCCTCTCTTTCTCCATCCATGCCCAGAGCAGCTCCCGACAACTCGAGCACGCCTGGGCAGACACCAAGCCCTTGATCACCCGGCTCGAGAAATGACGGGAGGAACCCGGCCTCCTGTTTTCAGCTGCCCGTAACGTAGAGGACTCGGAGCGGTTCTTCACGGCCTCCCCTCTTTGCATTCTCTTACTGGACAGAAAACCAGCTAAATTGCAGAGCAACTTCATTGCTTTTAAATCCTTACGGTGGGGCAAGGGTACCTACCTGTACTGCTTGGCAATTATGAAGCATTTCCCACACAGAAACGAGCCACCACCCACGACCCTGGCCTCAGCGTGCTGTACACCATCCAAACCAATGTAGCCCTAAAGGAACACTCTTCTCTTAAAATGCAGGGACAAGGGCTCTGCGTGAGACAGGCCTTCACCCCTACAAGGAGGACAGTGACCTCTTTCAACACTGCCTTGCAAAAGCCAGAGAGCTCGTTCCTATAAAGAATGCCTGGAGGTCATCTATGGGATGAAGACGGTGGCAGAGCAGGGCTCGTGTCAACCTCCAACAATCCTAGTGTTTGCTAAAGGAACTTCTCTTTAGCGTTAGTGTTACCCCTGGTGTAGAGGAGGGGAAGGACATTAACAGGAGGTTATTGCACATGTCAAATAAGTAAGATTTCTTCCATTGAACACGTGGCAACGCCTGATCTAAGGTCAACCAGAAAAAAAAATGCACATAGAATATGCAGTATACTAGAAAAATTGTTTTGTATAACATGCTCAAAAAGGCATTTTTAGGTATGTCGCTCATCGTAAGTCAGCCCTTGGGAGAGGCAATTTCATGAATTTATTTTTCACAGTAGACAGAATGAAAGAACCAGTATTCTTCCTCACGCAACTTCAGGGGAAAGCACTTGCATAGCGTGTATTTTTCAGCTTCAATGCTCCTCCAGGCAAGGGCAGGTGCAGATGTAATTGAGATTCAACAGTTCCTAGACTATACATACATCTGATATATCCTGCACCAGGCTATTACCTTTGCAGCTAATTCAGACTAGTACCAACCAAGAACTGAACACAGTGAATCCATCTGAGGAACAAAGCAGACAGTTATTGTCTTCCTGGTCACCAACATGGTTGTTTCCATTACTGGGTAAAGCTTTGTTATTCAAACCTTTTGTCAGATGTGGGCTGATCACTGCAGAATTGTTCCTCTGATAAATCCCAAAGTGTCTGATTTTCAGCCTAAGCAGAAACACAGCTAGATAACGCTCTCATTCTTGCATCAACAATGCCATAAAGGCTTCTGGGCTTTATTTTCTCAAGAAACCTATCAGAAGTGTTTCTGTTTACAATCCCACACCCATCTGTGAGGCATGTATTCTAGCTACATGTTTAACTTTAAAACTAAAACTTTTCTCCCTAAAAAAGAGGCTTTATTCCAAAATTTTCAAAGAAATCCAGAAGTCATCAACCCTTTATACTCCATTCCGTTTGCACTTTCATACAAAGAACAGACCAGGGAAGAGCAATTCCAAAATGCTCAGGGCTCATCCTTAAGCACATCTCTAGGATAGTGAGATAGCGAATCGTGGCAGTGAAGTGGTGTGCCAGGCCGGGCAGTACTGGTGGAGGTTTTTTGACTGTTTAAAACAAACAAACAAAAACACACACAACAGATACTTGGAACCCGTCAGAATTACAGTATGCCCACAAAGCTCGAGATAGAGATCAGAGCTCGCAGAAAAGTCAGGAAAGCCAGCAATGGATGGAGGTTATTCCTATTTGTGAGCTCTTCCCATGCTTGCCAGGAAAAATAAGAGCTGAGAAGTTACTTGCTTCATAAAAAAATTACCCCCGAGAGCCTGTTTTCTCTTTGAAGATGAGCAGCAAGACCCTCAGAGGGTAGTTTCTAAGTGCACTTTACAAATGTTACTGCTAGCTGGTCTAATGGGCCACCTATATTCAGATCCCCTTGAAAGGAAAAGCCACTAAGTTGTTCTCTAAGTCGTAACTTACTGTTTTTCTCTCCAGCTTCCCTGTTAAATGTCTTCTCTCTTCCTAACACTGGCAAAAGGAAAAAGGTGCTTTTTGTCACGTTCAAAGGTGCTGAACATATTTTTAAGTTGCTGTATTTCAGATGATCATTTAGAACAGCAGTTGCTCTGCAGTATGTGTGAACAAGGAGTGCTTTTAAAGTAACACAGAGTCATTACACATGCAAGACGTCCTTGCTTCTTGAAAAGAAAAGCAGTCCTCCTCCTTTATAGGAGGAACGCTTACTTATCCAAATCCAGTCCTCTTCTAGAAACGCAGTATTCCTTTGTGTACACATTTATACAGAATGGTCATGGAAAGGGGCAGCTGTAAGGCAAACAAATGACACCTGCTATTGGACTAAAACCGTTCAAAATAACTTTATAAATTCTGTCACATTTCCGCTTTGTACATCAGTTCAACCTTGTCCCTCAAGCTTGTTACTGAAAATTCACGTTTGCTTTTTGTTTCATTTTTCCTGAAAGGCAGACACAAAACCAGCCATCAGTGCATTATTTACAGAAGTGCAACATAATCTCCCACCCCCAAAATTAAACTTTTCACTAACAAGATATTTCCAACAGGATGTAAATAAACACCACGGGTTGAGCAGTGTTTCTGAAGTCAATTTATAAAGGTTAGCTCATTTCTGCAATCCCCAAATGACAGAGCGAGTAAAGCTTCGCTCATCACCGAGCAGGCTAAAAATACCACATTTCAAGTATTAAATTAGAAGTTTCTAAAGACAATCCATATTTTGATAAATAAACACAAGGGAAACAGTATATAGCTCTCAATATACTGTATATGAAAAGTGGTGTCCAGTTTCAAACTTCTAGCAAGACAGGTGCACGGGCCAAAAATGTGATCAAAATAACCCTGAAAACGGTAGCAATCCGGGAGTCCCAAACATTAATCTCTTCTGTGTTTCCCCTGGAATTACTCTGCTGGTCTGAGGCGTTTGATTGTTATTGAGTTCTACATCTGTAGGTAATCAAAAAAAAAAAAACAAACCCAAGCTCATTCCCATATGGAAACAATTCAAAAGTAGGTTCAGCAGATAAATCCTATTATAATCTTGCTTCTCTGCATATTGTTTTTGATGAGATGTTAATGCAGATCTGTTATTTCTTCTGGAATAATGTTCTCAGTTCATAAAGTCCAATTCAAGTCATTCTGGCTGCAGCTTACTCTCAGTTTTCCACTTCACGTGCATCTTCACCATCAGACTTCTTATGTTTCCTCATATGTTTGTATTTTTCCACATATGCCTTCACCAGATTAGCTACCTTCATAGGGTTGATCTCTCCGCTTTTGCTGTGGCAGATCTACAAGAGATTAGAAAAGGCATTCAGTCACTTAATGGTATTACAGCAGCTCAGGCAGACAAGCAGTGATCAAGAAACCCTGAACTTCCCAGGAGAAGTGATTCCTGCATAGGCTCCTAGAGTCTCAGACCAGGACACAAAGCAGAAGACTCAACAAGAATAAGACTGTTTTCAGCCAACATTAGGGTAGGTCTAACCCTCTATGTTTGTCTGTAAAACCTACAATGCATCTTGGACTAAATGCACTCGGGAAAGTCATACCAAACTCTTCCTCGCTGTGATAACGGCCATCCGTGTTCTGTCCTAAAGAGTTCAGCCTCTGTTGCCTTGCAATAACGAAGCTTTCAGCTCTGATATATCCAAGTGTCAGAACAACCTGGCATGACGGCTTACACATCTCTGCGGAAATCATTAAGTCTATCACTACACCCACACAAACTGTATTAAAGAACACCACAGTAGTTACGATCTAAGACTAGTTAAGAAGTCCCTCCAAGAAAACAGAGAGAGACCCTGTAACCCTAGCTGGCCTTCTTCTGCACAAGTAATATTTAGCCTCAAGAGCAGGACACTGTTGTACTCCCACACCTCTACCGTTGCTCAGGATGAACAGTGCTCACTGGTAATATTTTACTTCACGCATTCCAGAAGCGGCCCGAGCACTAACTGAATGCATCTCTGAAAGCAGAATTATTCATTTCTATCACGGGCTTTTCTGTGGTTTCTAATTAACATACCAAACTGCACTGCAATTGTCCAGCAAATCCTATACAATACATGGTAAATGAGTGTTTATTTCCCATTTTTCTGATGGTTTTGAGGAAGTGATGTTCAGATTGAAAGAAAGAATTTGGCAGTTTTGAGGGCCCATTCCGAGGTATGTAGGGTCTGTTCACTTTCTCCCAAAGTACTAAAACCTTAATCATTGTTCACAGGGACTTTGGCTGCAACTGGCTTTGCTCAGGTCTTCTACAAACTGGATTTGCTTTTCATGTTGGTCACGCAGAAGATGTGAAATTGCAGACATTATCTCAGGAATTGTTGTTTATGATGGAATTTCCTAGTGATAGCAGGAAGCCAGAGCAGGGAGAAAACAACAGTTCTCCATGGTACCATTTAACTGCCTCAATCGTAATAGCATTAATTGCTTTCACAAGACAACATGCATTTGTCTGCTGATAAGGTATTTTTTTAGCCACAATCTATTCAGCACTAAGATTTGAGACAAAAGTCAGCGTCAGCCAAATTGCAAAGCCCTCTTCCAAAGTTCAGGGACATCACAGGCGTCCAAGGAGTTAATACACAAAGTATTTTCTAACTTTAGGAGTAACAGCTTGACAATTCAGGCTGAAGTTCTTAACGAAAGAGAATTAACAACTCCCTCCCAAGGCACGTGCCATGTAACACTTCAGCTCAGGCAGCTTAAGCTTCAATGTTCCATGTTGCTGACAACATCTTACAAAAGGGACACCCTTGACAGCTCTCAGTGGCACTGCTCAGTCCTGCTTGGAGCAACTTCACCACAAGACTGTAGAGTCCAGGTCGGAGTCCAAAAATCTGCTATTTCGGTAACACCACGTACTTACTGAAGCTTGCAAGTGCAATCCAAAGTACTGCCACTATTTTATTACCTGCACGGCTCCTCCCCTTCACAGTCACCTCACCTTTTGAACAGCTTTTCGAAGAATGTTCTTATACTCCTCCTTTGTAATCTCCCTCTTCTGGTAAAAAGGTTTAATGGCAAGTTTCACTTCTTCCACAGCCCTTTCCTGCATGTGAAGCTTCTTCATGTACTGCACAGCAAAGAGAAGTTCATTACCTTGTTTTAGCCTGGGAATACTTTCAGAATCTATTCTTCTTAGAAATGCTCAGACAATGAAAATACTCATTTCACCTTTCAACAAACCAAGAGCTAGCCTCAAAGCAATCTCCTTTACTGTACAGTGCAGTCTTGAAACAAACCACTCTTCATGCAGTGAGAAAAGCTTGTTTTGTGCAACATTATTCTGCCTTAGAGAATGTGTTTTAAACAAGCAAACACAACATCTGCTTAATTTTCATCTCCTTCTTCCCTTCCAACAGCTCTGGAGTAAACATACATCAATCAAAGAGGCTGTCAGAATCTAAAAGCAGCAGGTCAGAGGCATAAATATAAAGCTCTGCATAGCTCTAAAGGTGCTCTGACATAAGAGCATACTCTAATAAAGACAAATTCACAGAAACTGCTGCTGAAATGGAGGTTCAGTCGAAAACATCTCCTCACCAATTTTTTTTAGCTTTATGGTAGAAAATGGAATAACTGGCTAAATAACTGTTCTTATGTTAATGTGCATTGTGAGTTTACAGCAGATGGTCCGTACAGCAGATCCAAAACTCAGCAGCAAGGGACTAGCACTGCTAAATCTCCAATGCTTTTTCACTGCTGATTAACAGCAGGATACAGTCCTACCTCTCCATAGGACTGCCATGAGAATTGATGCTCATCTCAAAACTGAAGAAGAGAGCACCGGGCATTTGGGGTTTCAACATTCTGGCTTTCTGAAAGCGACTTTCAAACATTCAAGCAAGAAAGTTTCAGAACTGTAAGGATAAATTAGCTCCTTTAACCCCTCTCAGAGAGGGTACAGAGAAAGTTACAAAATCTAGCTTTTATAAAAGTCATTAAAAACTTTAAAATTTCAAATAAGCAGCTTATTAATATATTGTTTCTAATTTCTAAAGAATGGGTAATGCCTTAATTAACAGGACTGTGGCCTGCATGTGCAATTCCAGTTACGCATTTACTACTTGAGAGCATTTACTCACTTCCTCATTCTTTGTTTTATCCACTGGAGGTTTCGGTACTTTGATCTTTTCTTCTGCATTTCCAACAGAAGCAGCTTGAATTCCTGGTTCAGAGGCAGTAGCCAGGCTGCCTGGCTCTGGAGTCAGGCTCTGTCCTGCCACGCAGCCAAGTGCTGGCAGGCTGCCCTGCATGATGAACTGAACCGTGGGCTGGCTGACAGGCGCGTAGGGGGGGAGGCTCGAGGGCAGAGGTGGCGTCAAAGGTAGGTTTTGACAGAACACCTGTGAAACAGAGACCGTTTTGTAAATGCCTGTCCTCAAAAGAGAGCATCAGATTGGTATTTTCAGAGCAATTTTTATCCACTGAAACAGGCGAGTCATTAGTAGTGTAAATCAGGGAGGCTGCAGTCCGCCCCTCAGCTAGGTCTCTGTGCGCCAGGAACCAGCAGGAGCCCCGCACAGCATTTCACTGGTGGGCAGCACAGAGGCAAGGCCTGATGGCCCAGACCAATGCCAACAGGCCATTTTATTTTTTATTTTTTACAGCCTGATTGCAATCAGCGAGATGCTCAGAGCTTTTCAAGCAACACGGTTGTTCATCAGGGAAGTGCTGAAAATGGAAGCTGCACACACAGTGCAGAATGAAAGGGAGATGTGCTTCTTCAGCTGTAAGAATCACTCGAAAGATTAAATGATTAGAGGATTGCTGAGGCGTATGGGCTTTATGAAATGCACTGCACGCAGAGGAAGGCGAGCTCTGCCATGAGGGGAGGGTGTTGTACAACGAGGGCACAGATGGGGTGGGATGCCTTCCATGACACTGGGCTGTCAGAATAGGAACCAACCTGAGAGGAATCTAGATCAGGAAACATAGGCTCGGGAATCATATAATTGGTTGGAGGAGGCTCATTTAACTGCACCTGATTTAATGTTTGGTTCAAGTCCTCTGCCTTCCAGGCCCCTTCTTTTGCTCGCTGAAGTTTGTAAAACGGCATCCCTAGGTTCCCCAAGAGAAGGAAAAAAAATGAGAACCAAATAAACCTTGTGGGTCAAAGATTCAAAGCAGTTATACATAAAAAACCAACAGTGAAGATGGTTCTAACAACAAGGCTGGCTATTAAAGGACTGTTTAGCAATCATCAACATTTTAAAGCTGATAAGAGAGGACTTATCATCCACTTGTGCAATTGTTTTTTAGTGGGTTTCTGTGAGAGGAACCAATGAGAACCACACAACTGTCAATACACATAGCACAGGGCACCCGAGTCGAGCTGTTCCGAGCAGCTTTAGCTTAGCAGAGCTCACAGGAGCAAGCTGTAAAGACTTGCAGCACTGCTCAGTTTTGAATAATCTTAAGTTCTGAAGGATAAATCATTCTAGTTAAACGCAGGAAGCATGGAACACAGACTGTCAGTTCAGAGATCAGGTTGCAGTATGTACTTCACAGCCAAACAGGTTGCCACTGGCTAGCCGAGCTGCTGAAGTGACAGCAACGATTCATTAACGTGATTCACCTCGTGTTTTTGGCAGGTGCAAAACGCAGGCTTTCAGGATTGGGAGCCATAGCATCACCCCAGCTCAGATGACAGAGCTATTACACTTACAACTTAAGCCGGGCACCTAAACCCTAAGACTTACGCAGCCTGCTCCAACTGCTGCTTGTTTTCCCAAAGAGACTTACGTGGAGCTTTTCCAGCAGACAACGCACCGCCCTCTTCCTCTTGAAGATTCCAGGTCACTCTTTTCACCGGTGCTTTAGATTTCAACATGGGACCCTGAGGTACCACCTCCAGTTCAGGTTTCGTGAAATCACTGGTTTTCTCCGTTGACACAAGGCACTCATCTTTAACCTCTCTCACACAATCTGTTATTTTGCTTTTGGATGAGCTTTGAATTGGCTCAGCCTCAGGCTGAGCTTGCACAATAACCTCTTTCTTTGGAGGTGGCTCCATCAGAGGCGGACACAACGCAGTATTTTCTATTTTAACTGTAATCTCCAGGTTCGTATTGCTACAGCTACCAAGTAATGCCGGATCACTGTTAGTCGTTAATCCAGTTTCAGCCAAAGAATCCATGCTGCCAATTGGAACACAGCTGTTTGTGATCTCTGGCACAAGGAATGTGGCTTTACTTGCCGCTTCCTCACAAATGGGCTCTACCTTTATAGTTTCTTGGGCCTCTCTCTGTTGAACAGAGGTCTCAGCCTGTATTTCCTCAAGTTTGACGTTGGGTTGGATGGTTATGGAAAACTGTTCTAGTACTAGCTCTTCCTTTGGCTCCTGTTTGAAGGAATGGGATTGCTCTGGACAACTGGGTATATTTTCAGCTGGAGGCTTTTGATCTTTTTCCGGCTGGGGAGGAAGCGAGGTTTCTTTTGACCTGTGTTTTCTTTCTTTGGAACGTGATCTCGATCGTGGTCTTTTTTCTTTTGACTTGCTGCTTTTGTGTTCCCGAGATCGAGATGCAGACCGAGACCGAGACCTCCACTTTCTCCTCTCTCGAGACCTGGATCTTGACCTCTTTCTCTCTCTTGACCTCAAGCTACTGTCTTTTTCATACCTCTCATAGCTTTTGTCTCTCCTGTGTTTCCGCCTCTTAGTCCTTTCAATGCTATTTGAGTGGGAACGATCCCTCCGTCTAGATCTTGACCGAGACCGCCTTTTCTTCTTCCTATTTTCATAAAACTCAGAAGTACTTCCCGGACTACCTGAACGTGACCTCGATTTCCTTTTCTCCCTAGACCAAGAAGATTTTGCCTTTTTATCCTTAGTTTTATCCTTCATTTTCTTTTTTTTAGATCGCTCATGACTGCTGGAGCGGTCAGTAGAAGACCTCCTGCTCTTGGGTTTCGAGGTGTGTGTTTTGCTGTGCTCTTCTCCACCTGACCAAGACGTAGATCTGGAACTTCGGTCCCTCGAGCGTGCTCTGCCCCTAGACCCTGATCGGGATCTCTTACGCTCTTTGACAAGTGCCTTTTTCCTCTTCATCTTCTTCCTGCTCCGGGAGCTGGAGTTTGAACAGGATCTGGAACGTGATCGCCTCTCTGTTTGTTCTGTCTTTTGGACTTTTTGCTGCCCATCATTCTTTGAGGGACTTTCTGGTTCTGGTTCTAGTTTCACACTAATATTAGGTCTGATTAATTCTTCAGCATTAAAGAACACATTGGGGCCCTCTCTACCTTCTTCCTTTAAAGGCTCTGCATTAGAGATTTGCTTAACAACAGAAGAAGTGCAAGGACTGCTTAGAAAGTCTTCCTCATCCATATTGTCTCGTTCCTCTGTATCAGAAATCTGTTCTACAATCCTGCTTTCTGCCGGCACTTCTTCATGAGACTCTGTGTTACTAGATGGTACGTCAGATTCAGCCCCAGACCCAAATATATTTTCTACTGTGTAAGGAGTGAAACGACGAACAGTTTGAAACGTTTGAACTTTCGGATTTTCAATAGAAATAGTCCTGGTAATATTAGTTAGTGGGATCCCTGAGCCGAGCCTTTCAGGACTACTGCTTGCTGAACTCGAGTCTGACCCTGTTGGCTCAAAGGGATCGTATATTTCACTTTTGACTTGCTTCTTCTTAACTGAGAAAAGAGGTGAAGGAGTCTCTTTCTGTTGCACTTTGTCATCCACAGGGCGGAAGGTGTTACAAAATCCTGGGTTAGACAGTCTGCTGGAAGGCCCTGCATTTCCAGGAATATTAATTTTAAAACTCTCAAAAGAGCTCGGGCCTTTGCTCCTCGAAGTGCCCAGAAGTGATGAACTGCTATACACGCCTGCGTTGGTAGAAAAAGATACCCCGCTTGTGCGTGTTTGCTGCTGAGATTCCTTTGCATTTGACTTCTGACTTTCCACCCTGCTGCCCTTTCCCGGCTGATTAGCGCCCTCTTTACCAGTCAGCTGGGTTATACAGGAGCTGGGGATGTCGCAGCTTTGGCTTCCTGTGGGTTCTGGCTCCACCTGCTTGCTGCTGGTTTCCTTTTTAATCTTTGGTATCCTGGGAAGCTCAAAGATGTCAATTCTCTTGAGAGGTGGTTTTAATGGTTGCCTCACAGTTACAGCTTTAGAACCAGAATTCAAGTTACAGCTCGGGGGCTTTGAAGATGAATCAGTGGGGGCAAAGTTTTTAGAGTTTCCATTAAATCTGGGCATTTCATCTGACTTGGAGCCATGCCCACTCAGGCTACCTATACTGTGAGTCTGAACAGACCTGGGCGTCATTGAAAATTCCGATTTTACAGTTGCCTTTTCTGATGTAGTTTGTGCAGGGTTTGCTGCGGGCTCAACCCTGCTCAGGGAGGGTGAAGGCGATGAAAACAAACTTGATGAGGTGGGTCTAGTGCGAGTATTCAGTCCCAAGGAAACTGAAGGTCCAGCAATGGAGCTGCTTGCCATGGTCCCTGAGTGCACTGTGCTCAGCTGGGGTTTACGTCCTGAAACATCATCCACTCTTGAGTCTTTTGTTGATTTTCTGTGAAGGGGAGCTATGGCATACAAGCAAACAATTAAGCCTTTCAAGACGTATTTATCATTTTTCCCCCCAACATGAAAAGAAGTACAGAGGTAATTATTTTAAGTTCCATTTTGGTTTGTAGACATACCACACAGTAATAAGGCAGTCCAACAGTTCTTTTGGTCAGATGCACAAGGGTTACTGTCAGACAATGGCACCTTTGAGGTAAATGCCAATATTTAGGAAATAAATAACTCTGTTCTGTGGGTCTCACTAGATTTGCATTTATTATTAGTTGCCAAGCAATAAAAATGACTAACATAGGATGTTATAGGTTATATACGACTATATAGTATATAGGTTATATACTACAGAGCACGTACTTTTGAAATAAGACCAGGGTGGACGTGGATAAAACAGGCTAATTACAACAGCAAGTGCCAAACCCTTACCTGCCTTCTTTGCTGTCAGAGAACCATCTCTGTTGATGACCACATCAGAACTACTCATCATGAGGAAGCTCTGTCCAGACAGGATACTTCCCAACAGATCAGGCACGGGGGCAGCTTCCGCTTCTTGATCAGGACTCAAGGCAGGTACACTGCTTCTGCATGTTTCAGAGGGGTTACATTTCCTTTACTCTTACAGCACTTGTTCTCTACACACACATTACATTAAAAAGGAACCAAAACCAAGGGCATAAACAAACAGAGGTCAGCCAGGGAAGCTCACCGACAGTTTTGGCTTCACTAGAATAAATCTGCTCCCATCTCTCTCTGACAAAGAAGTTGAAGTATGTACTTCTCCCAGGAATACCACCAGATTGGTATGATTATGTGCTTCCTGAGACCTTTGGTAAGCAAATGCTTTTCATCTTATTTAAGAACGATGCTCACTTTGTTACGTATCAGGACAGCGCATTGTTCAGTGCTACACAGAGGTACTTCCATCCCAGCTGTCTCTTCTCCCCACCAAAACAGGATCACAAGTGTGTTAGTCAGACCTACACTACTGTCTAAAAAAACCTGATGCAACTTAAAGAAGTGTTTAGCATCAGTTGTTGGAATACACATCGGTGCCTACCAGTAGGGTAGGTACACTGAAAAACAACAGCAGTATGGGTAACGTGTGGGATAACGCAAACACTCCCCTTTATGCATTACACAATCTTAAGAAAATAGCTTTAACTGCAACGTCTCTGGGCTTAAAGCACGGTTTTACCAGATTCTTGTTTTATGAACCATTTGGGGGGGGGGGGGGAAGGGGGGGGTTAAAAAGGTTTGAGCGCTTTTGGTGGTTTCTTGTTTTTCTTTGCTTGTGTGTTTAGTGGAGTTCTGGGTTTTATGTTTGTCTTAAAAAAATAGAGGGGTTCAAATGGAACCAACAGACTTGGCTTTTCCAGGGAGCTATACTTCATTTCTGTACAACAAAGCAAGGTTTCCAAACCACTTACACCAAAAATCTGTAGCATACAATAGAAAGAGAATATGGGGGGGCTAAAAGCATTGGCCACCTAAGCCGGACGAGGAAACTCACTGTGGTTCAGGCAAATCAAACCTTTAGAAAAGCTGAATTTCAGCTGAACAGTTCTACCTTCTGAACAACATGCTACTCGAGCTACTTCAGAGGACGTGCAAAGCTTCCTGGAAGGCTTCCTTCAGGATGGAGATAATATATTTCCATGGTAACTTGGGATATTTCTGTACCTTTCCTATCTGAATCCCAAGAAACAAACCTTTGCCTTAAGTCAGACGCACGAGAAGACAGCCATGTAAATCTCTTACGCCCTTCAACAGCTTAAGATGAGCTCTCTGCATTTCTCCTAGTCTTCAGCTCCCTCAGCCTTGCAGTTTTCCACGACTTGGTTGGTACCTGCTCCAGGCATTTTCCTCACCCCCGTTCTCACCATGTCCCTCTCCCTGTGCCCTACCTCTCTGCACTGCATCCTGTGCCCCAGTCCTGAAACCCCACTGGAGCTGGTAGTGGCAGGCACACACACGTGTGTGCATGCAAGTACACACAAATCAGCTGTCAGACAGCAAAGCAGAGCAATAGTTCAGTTATAGACTCAAACACTTCCTTCCAATTTTCTGAGCTCCAACAGACGACAGAGGAGTAAAGTGGTGTGGCTACACCCCTCATTCCCTCCTTTGGATGTGCGACTAGCTTCCCCTGCCTTCCCAGATATGGGAGCAGGGCTTTTTTTTGTTTTTGTTTTTTAAAGTTAATGAGACTAAGAATTGTTTAGTAACCCCACTAGTATGTTTGAAATCCCAACTTGAAAGACTTACAAAATACGTCTGGTAAGAAAAAAGTTAAATAAGAATGATCACCTGTTCTTAAGAGTCATTACACAGTTAAAAAAAATAAAAATAGCACTTGATGGATTTTTACCTGGGAAGTCCTACAGAAACAGGTCTAGCTACAGGACGGTGAGACCTCAGAGCTGACTGGGAGAGAACTCTCCTTTTGGCACTCACTGGTGAATCTGGATTTGCTGGAACCTCTTCGTTGCTGTGGATAAAACACACACACACAAACCTTGAAATTACTAGCAAATTGATGAAGCAGATAATAAGATTAGGCCATGTACGGTTAGAGAGTATGATACATAAAAAAAAGATTTGTGCCATATATTTATTTTCTCTTGACTAATAAGTAGAAGTGTGTAACAGCAGTTACTGTGTACTGTTACACAGCAGAATTCTACATTTGAATCTTGTGAGAGATTTTTTTTAAATATTAAATGGGTAGTTTCCTTCTAAGAGACTCTCAAAAGAGGTCTGCTCAGTAGAAAATTAAATTTCACCAGCAATAATTCAGATACTCCCTCACCAGATTTCAGAGCAATATAAACTATGGCATAGGGAGATTCCTCCTGAACTTAAAGCACCTGGAAAAGGGGAGATGGGGAAAGGAGAAACATCAAAAATTCCGCAGGTCCACTTAATTCTACACAGTCACTGTTTATCATATAACAAAAATGATAGCTATCTTTACTTAAAGTAAACAAACAATTATTAGGATTTGACTCCTTCACTCTCTAGCCTTTAAATAGCCTCATAGATCTTATTAAAGATTTTCATGCGGCTTATTTCAGCAAACCCCTTTAAAGAAGGCTGATTCTTTAAGAGCTCAGCAACTCAGCCAAGGAGGGAAGAAAGAACAGGCACATCATTACATTATTGTGAGCTGCGCATCCAAAGTCATTTTCAGGTGTGAGACTTACGCTCTTTGTGGAAAGTCACAAGCTCCTTTCCAAAATATAATCCAGTACTTGAACTTCACCTCTATCATAACATCCCAGGTTTCAAATACATCCATGCACACGTGCAAACAACCCAACACTAGTGAAATCAGCTTTGGATTACGGTCAGGGACCTGGGATCTTACCTCTCATAAGGATCCAACTCATATGGATCTCCAAACACGGACAGAGAAGCTGCACCAATGTCTGCCCTCATCAGACCAAGTGAGGGCTCCGTTGGTTTGTACATGGAAGGAAGCGAGGCCCCACGCATGGGTTTACTAAGACCGAGAGTTCGTGCAATACGGGAGCGAGTAGTAACCTCATTTTTTACCTGCACAGATACAGAGATGGGTTACTTGTATGCTAGAGGCCGGTACAAAGTCTTCACTTAGCAAGTACAGTGATCAGGTTACTACTGTCAGCAGCAGAAGCGGTACACATTTATTTTCTGTGCTTGCTTTAAAGCATTTATGGAACTTACCACAGCCTGTACGCCACTTCACACAGAGACTGCATATATTAACCTAAATGATCAGACGAGTGAAATTTCTACAAATCTGTAAGACAATCATTCAAAATTGACAATTTCTTACTAAAGGCTGGGAGGTCAGCTGTCTGTAGACTGTAACCTCTAGTTAAGGTGGCTGAGGACAGAAGTCAGGCTGGTACAGAGTATTCACTGTAGTTCCTATGAGAACACTACCCACAACTGAAAGGGATTTTGTGAGCCCTTACATGTACTTAACTTGGTTTGCAACAACACAGATGCAAATTTCCATACTCCGTTAAAAGAAGTGGGTGGTGACAATTTCAGCTGAGCTTACATCAGTACCGAGTAAACATGAGAGCTTAATGGTAAGAGCATAACACGAAGCCTGCAGGACGCGCTTCAGTGTGATCCCTGCAGTTCAGGCAACGGGATTTGTTAGCAAATCCAGCAAGCCTGCTTGGAAGTTGCAATTCGCTTCTAGGTACATATACTTTCCTACAGTACACCGGACACATCCTGCACATACTTCCACCACAAAAAAAAACTACCTGCTATCATTTCAAGACAGTGTTTTTCCATTGAATATCATGATATAATCCTCTGAGAGATAAAATAGCAGAAAATTGGCAGATTCTGATACTGGCAGAGACTCACATGCGATCTTACTCTTATCTTTTTCCCTCTTCTCTTCTTCATTAAACGCTTGCGTCTCTTCAGCTGCGTCCCTGATGTCTTCTTCCCAACAGAGGATTTTGTCTGAGTTCTTTTTTTGCCTGCTACCTTCTTCCTCCTACCTGATGGGACACAAGACAACCAAGTACCTGGCTAAATGCTGGTGCTATGCTGTACCCTGCACTCCCCTTTTCATACCCCCTTGGCACACAAAGCAGCTGAAAGCAATCTACCATGTGCTGCAGCAGTATAAAACAATGCAGCAGAAAAAAGCGAAGACGTTAAGATTTATTTAAAAGTAATCTTTACGATGAAAAGACATTGGGGAGGGGATTACACAGACCTACACATGTACATACGCACGTGGCATACTTCTGTAGCTGCACAGGTGCGGCAGCACACAGCTGCTCTAAAGTATTTGGTATGACTCAGGCTTATTTTCCCAAAGCTTTTATTCTTGCAGATAGGAGCCACAGAAGGCTTCTGATGCCCTTACCTTTTTTTCTTTTCTGTCCTGCAGGAGCCCGTGGTGTAAGAGGACGCTGGTAAATGGCTGTGTTCAGGCCCGCTACAACTGCCTCAATTGTTTCATCCAGAAGAGAGGACATGAGGTACCTCGGCACGTGCTGGGGGGGATTAGAAGTTACATGATACAGGTATCTAAAGATCAGCAGCAAGCTCGGTATAAAAGCATTTGAAAAGAAAGTGAATTGAGATTCAAAAGAGAAACACTTACAGCAGCTCAAGCTGCCAGTAAAGCAGTTATGTCACTGTTCTCACCTACTGGTTGTTGGATTAAGGAGAACCTGGCCTTGCCCTTCAGGCTCCCTCACCATCACAGGCCATGGCTAGCTCAATGCCAACTTTGTAAAAAGAGTACTCCCACTCGGCAGAACTTTCACAAGTCCACTGAACCGACCTCTGGCCCATCACTCAAGGCATGATGAGCATGAGGACCAAAAAGCCAACGCAGCACGGATACCCCACAGAGGTTCCCATTCCTCTTCCTCTCTACACAAAAGGGTCGATCCCATTTCGAATATATTTAACATATTTGAGTTAAGTGTATGGATGCTGAGGCACCGGTTCCTTCCTTTGGTTGGAAAGAGGTGACAAGCAGGTTTCTCTCAAAAGCTACGTTAAGCATGTCATGTCCATGCCAACCATATTCCTAAAATGTCTCTAACCCCCCTCCTTCCTTCTAGCAACGCTACCGTGACAGGACAGACATTACAAAAACCTAAGGCACCAATTTCAGCCTGTATTAACGGCTATAATAAAGACCATTTGGGTTTCGCTAAAGATTTCTCTCCTCCAATTATAATGATTTTGATGACAGATTCAACATGTATACTCCAGAGAGCTAATTAACAATCTACTGTTCTTCCCGACCAGCAGGAAAGTAAAATGACAGAAAACCTACACATTTTCTTGCCCAGATTTTGGCATTTGTTTTGCTTCCCTCCAGCCAGTCTTCAGGAAAGTTATTTTTCTGCCTGAACTTACAGAATATAAAAGTGTTGCTCGTGAATTTGAGGCACTTCACAATCCTAAGTGCATTTTCTTTTTCTTTCTCACCTGATCATTACAACTGGATTATAAGGGAAAGCTTAAGCCACCAGACCTCTCACCGCTAACTGTCTTTTGCCAGTCTGTACTTCACACTCCAAGGAGAGCCTCTGCACCTAACCCAGCCTGAAATCCACAGCCGACTGACCGACCTGAAGAAACATTTAGTTTTATCCACTCTTTTCTCCCTTTTTTTTTCTATTTTCCTATCTTTGAAAAAAAAAAAAAAAAGACAATACAGTCAAAACCAAAACAACATATTATTGTCCAATGATAGAAAGCTTATGGAAAATTATGGAGCAATTCAGGCTGGACAGGATGAAGGGGTTCCCTAAGGAGGTCTGACCTTTCTGTTCATGGCTGTGACAACACTAAATTCAAATGAGGTTGCTCAGGGCTTTCTCCATCTCAAGGTATTAATGAAGAACCAATTAACGTATCACTAGTCCCACAGAGGTTATTTACAGGCTCTACTAAGTCACAATATGTTCCTGTGCAAATTAAGGCTTCTTATATTTATGGAAGTGAAGGGTAGGTACTTTGGCTAAAGCCAAAGGGGAGGCCAGGCAGGAGATCCCCGGTTTGAAAGTGCTCACTTTGCAGCACAGTAATTGTTACCTACAGGATCCCAATTATTTCAGACAGCGTCATCTCACCCATCTCGATTTGTTCAGTAGGCAGTTCCATGAGTAAAGGATTTCAAGTACCTCAGGGATTTGGGATACTCTCTTGCATAGATTCTGGGCAACCTATTAATGAGGTTGAATTCACACCACCACATCAGCAAGGACACTAGGATTTGGGTTTGCACTGCTTAATAGGAGGCTAACTGTCAAAAAAAAAATACAACTTAATATTTTTTCCCCTCCGGTTTGGCTGAAGGTGGCCAACAGGTCCAACTGCTACAGGGAAGGGGGTAGGAGGATAAACAAGCAAATCCACAAAGGTCAAATAAACAGGCACACTAAAAATAGGAATGGTGCGCAAATTATGAACTAACATCTGCTGGGAATAAGAATATAATTTTGCTCACAACCGAAATAATAAAAATGCAGATTAAGAGAAGAAGCTACTACAGATTTCAAAATAGAGGGAATCTTGCTTGTGTGCTGCAAAGCCACTTGTGTTATGTCCCAAGTAATAAAAAACAAGAACTCCACAACTACTGACCATTTTGCTACGGATGGTCAGCACTCAGACAGACAGATGAGCTACTTGAGGGGTGGGATGCATTTCAGCTCTTCCACAAGGTTCTTCCACAAGCTCGTCAGCAAATAATTCTAAATACCTGGATTTGTTGTGCAGTTGTTATCCGGTTTCTGTTCACTGTTGCCCTAACTCGCTCGCTCTGCCGAGTCCTGGCTATAGCTCGGGTTCGGACGTGAGGACGTAGCCTGCTCGTGGTAGGAATAACATCAGCCACGAGGGCAGCAACCTCTTCTTCACTCACATGATCTGTATCTTGAAAGAAAAGATGCCCAGGTCACTTCTCTTCCTACAGGTGAAAGCATTCGAGAATTCTGGACAAAAAAAATCTGCATTCCCCTTCTTAAGCCAAATGGCCTCCAAACATGGACACAATCCTCTCAAAAAGAAATGAATACAGGCACCACCAACACTACTGCAGGCTGCAACACAGAAACAAGGTTTTATACGTAAAACAAAATGCTGCCACCTTGGCAATCTGAGGTCAGGGTGCTAATAAATTCTTTGCAGTGTAATACAATGCAACTGCACTAAGGTCCGGGGCTAGCTTCAGGAAGGTTGAAGAACGCTTGTAAGAAGAAACGCCATAGGTTTTTTATTAAAATTTGGATTTCCAGCTACAAAAACCCCTTATCAGTCAACAGGTTCAAGAGAAGAATGCCCAACAATTATCCTAAAGCAGACCAAACCAGGGGTTAAACATCTCTTCAAAACAAGACATGCTTCACAGCATTTAAGTCAGGAGAAACTTGTTTACTTTTATTGCACACCACCAAACCCTCACCTGCAGCAGCGCTGATCCCCATGGGAGCACAGGCTGGACAGAACCATTCATCTACAGGGACTTCACTCAGAGGTGGGTTAAGGCATTCCATATGATACCTTGAGAAAGAAAAAGAAATAAAACAAAAGTCAAACAAAGTCATCCTTACCAAGGGAAAAGAGTAGTTTACATCTAACCACAGAAAAGATAAGACAATAACCCCAAGTGCAGATGCATTCTCATCAGCCTGAAACTACAGTCTATGTTATCTTCTTCTACCATTCTTCAGAGAAACGATGCTACCTGATAGTTGTGTAATGGTCCTTGATTCTAGTATGTATTTTTAAATCATTTTAGGCCCAAATAACACCCTGAAAAGTGACTGGTTTAACCCTCATGGTGTGGTACGTACTTACCATTTGAACTCAACAAGTGTTCAAACACAAGAAGTGGCCAGAGCCAAGACTAATGGTGGCAAAGAGAAAAGAAAGGAGCTAGTGGAGCTCTGACACCATAGACAATCTGGAAACAACATCGATTTCCTGAGAACCAACATGGCATCGCTGTAACTGAGAGTTATGCACGTTTTACTTTGCATGACTGGGCACCGGTCAGCTGCAATGCCTTATTATGTTGAATAAACGCATTTCATCCCTCCCCCACAGCTCTTGATTAAGAAAACAACTAGTGATAAGGATTTCTGCACAAGAGGATGAACTAGGTTGCAGAGCACTGTGCAGCTGGCTGCCTTCATACACCTGCTGGTAGTCTGGAGACCAACAATACTGACTCTAAAACACCATCTTCCTGAGGACTCTGCTCATTCTCATCAAACCTCAAAGGGAAAGAAGAGAGAATGATGCTCCCTCAGGCATTTTGAAGTGTTTTCTACCCAAAGAGAAGCTATCCTGGAAAGCCTTTTAATATTACCCAACTTTGGCTCCATAAGTTGCTGTATTCCACTTTCAGCCACTAAATTAAAACACACACAAAGCAACACACATTAGTAACCCAGAATTTCTAAAGCAACTCATCTTCAAGTTACACTGCTAAGAATTCAAACAGACTTCCCAATAAATGAGATGCCTCCCATCAAAACTGAGTATATAGAACAAGTTCCCCAGCCAAGGAACGGTGGGACACACACACACACAAAAAAACACTGCAGAGAATACAACTGTTAATTCACCTCCCACCCATTGCTCCAATTTCAGACTTTGTCTTTCAAACCTGTTCTATGAAGTTGTGATTATCTCAATTCGCGACTAGATTGCAAAACCTATTACGTTTATGCTAAAATGTATTAACTCTAAACACAAAATGGAATACCACGTCCCTATTGCATAGAAGAGCACATCTGAGCAGATGAGGTTTTACACTCTTTCAGAAACACAAGAAGATGAAGCTGAAAAATGATGTTTGCAAAAAAATCACTACGTTAGAGTAGCAAAGTATTTTCCTTATCTGGGAAAGGAGAGCTCCTTCTCCAATTGCCAGCTACCAGGTATGAGATAATTTCCCTGAAGTGGTATTCTGACAAGTAATATTGTTCAGGCTGAAGTCATAACAAAAGTCCTTATAGCAAGAGCTTTGTTACGCACATTTTAGATTATCCCTGGGCTTTCTGAAGGCGCATTTGAAAACCCTGGACACTGGAAAACCTATTGCAACAGCTATTTAAGAGCTCCCCAGATATTGAAAGAACCCAATCACATACAAAAACATAACAAAACTCAACGCCAGACCTTATGTAAGGGTAAGGTGATATTTGCTTTACAAACAACCCAGGGGTAAATTGATTTTGTTCACACTCATTCTCTCAGTCTCATTTACATGCACTCGTGTGCCCACCCACTCACAAGCACAAACACTCCGTGCACCCAAACACTCTGGCCAGGATTATTTCTGTGCAAAACAGCAGACAAAAGACATCAGCAGTCAAGTCCTCTACACTTCTCTTGGGCTCTTTGTGACTGCTGGCAGTGATGAACTGGTTTCAGACTTCTTTTCTGGACCTTTAGGGAATGAACGGATGCTTTGGGGAATCTTCTGCCTTACTATTTTGTCTCAGTCCTCACAAATCGTAAGAAAAATGAGATCTATGGAATTCAGGAATTTTGGCCACAAAGCTAGCCCTGGTTTTCATTTTGATACCCATCTTCAGGCCAATTTTTTAAAGTGACAGAAAAATCAGGACTTTACAGTGTTTCTGAAGCCAGTACTACTTTCCATATTCATGGAAAGACAGGATGACTCCTTCGGCTATAAGCCTGATGGAAAAAATAACTGATGAAATTTTCAATCCAGTGTCAGGTCAGAGAGGACGTGAAGGAACAGAACCAGGGTTTGAAGCAAGCTATTCCACGTTTTCCTAGGTATGCTCTCAGCCACGGAGAGCTAGTAGAGACTGCGAGTTCTTTCTTCAGGAAGCGCTTCCAGAGGTGCTATCACCAGAAGCCAAGCATTTATAAACAAGTTATTTTAAGAAAATTATATAAAAATCAAAAACTGTATCAAACTTGAGTAAAAATCTAGGGAATTATTTAGAGAACATATTGAGAGAACAAAGGAAAATCTGTGAGTCCGAATAAGACTTATGAAACTTCGGAAAGACCTAAGAGTTCAGGTAAGACTTACGAAATGTGTTTTTTTCCCCCAAGTATTTTAAACTGCACTTGTTGCTCAGTGTTTTGATGACATGCTTAACAATATTTAGTGTTCCTGATTGCGTCTTTTGTTCAGAAGGTGAATCGATGCATATGGAGGCTACAGAACACAAATACAAAACCAAGCTTACCAGTTATCTTGTAAGCCTGATAAAAGCCATTTTTAAGAGATTATTTTACCAATTCGTTCAAACAATCACCTCATTTTGTTCAACAGGGGACTTCTGACATCAAATTGACAGTGCTGCAAGACTGATTCAAACAGTACAGCAAGTTTAAACTCTAGCAGGAGACTATCAGCCCAAAGTCACATATAAGCTCCATGGTGCCTCTACTGAGCAATTTAAAAGTTATTTTATTTTTCCAGGAGGAAGAAAAAAGATGTCAGGTAGACACAGAATTAAGCAAGACTAAAATAATCATTTAATAGATGTGGCTATGCAGAAAATACCTCTAAATTTCATGAAACTGTAAATCCCGAGCTCTTGCACGCGACATTAAAGCCCAGTCAACTGGGACAAGTCACGCACCTTTTCAAGGAGGCATAAAGAATGCAAATGTCAGTCATACAGGTGCTGTACTCTTTTCGCATCTTTCTTACCCTGCATCACAGCCATCGCACAGCAGCAGGCGATCCTCACGGTCACTTCTGCCACACACCTCGCAGAAGGTTGGATCATCCTCTCCATCGTTACCCTGAGTTTTTGTGTTCTCAACAGGAATCTGGATAAAAAAATGGGATTCATGTTGTATGCAGAACGTGCCACTTTTAAAATCCCTTGTCACATGAGCAGTAACAGCAGCAAAACCCAAAAATGAGTGAACCAAGTGGCCACCACATACCCGAACCTTCATTTCAGTTCATTCAACACATCTCAGATGCGATCAAATGCTTTATGAGATCTATTGAACTTGTCTATTTTCAGACACTGACAACCATAGAAAACTGTCTTTTAAGAAGCAGAGGAATCAAAAGTTCCTGAAGAAGATCAAAAGTAGTCAAACAAAAGAATCCCAAAACAAAACCGAAGAGAGCAAGCTTAGCTTACCCCCCAAATTAACATTTATTTAAATCTCAGTAATTTGTGCTTCTGTTAAAATGCAAATAATAATAAACCATCAGTTTATGAAGAGAACAAACTCATAGATGCCCTCTAAAACCTGGTTCGTTTCAGATACTGATTTAACAAGGGCAATGACGGCTCTTCAATATTCTTTTGTAAGAGACCATCACCACACTCAACCTGTGCCTTTACGAGCTCAACTGCAGCTTCCTCTTCCTCGCTCTCCCCTTACGAACCCAGCTGCTACACAACAGAGCTGGTAGCAAGACATAAGGAACAGGTCAGGTACATTTAACCCACATTGTTCCTGTTGGCATTATACAGTACTGCAGGACACTGGGCACTTTCCCCACAGGAACTGGCTTATCAGCGTAGAACAGCTTAGAGGCAAACTATACCAAAAATGCAGTTGTGAAAATCCTTTCTGCCTTCTGAGCCAGCATCACGCTTCAATCCACACACACTAGTGTAAGAAACGTGGTTAGAGATGAGGAAAATTTATAACAGTGCCTTACAGGGAAATCTCAAATCAGGAAAGCTACCAAGTATCAGACACACGTGCTAAAAAAGTAAGCCTTTGAATAGCTATTTTGTGGCTATCTTGTTGTTTACTACAGCAGAAAGCTTACCTTTTTTAAGATTTTACCACCAAAATGCGCCCGAATGCTAATGTACTTAAAGAGAATTCGATCCACTGGACAGGAGTTTGCATTCTAGAAGGAAACAAAATATTTTTCCCATACAATTAATACACACACCTCTTCATTCGATTTCTAAAAAGCGAAATTTAAATTATTCATGTGATAAGCATTAATGTAGTAAGCATTTTAAAAGCTATTGGTATTGACATTTTAAGCATTTAAATCTAACTTATCTGTCAAACAACTTTTTGCATCAGAGAAGACAGTTTTTTTCAGAAAAGCATTTATTATATCATTGAAATCATTTCATTATTATTCGATTGCCAAAGGAATATCAAAGTTCTTCCAAACATGGCCTTGAAATACGGCTCACGTTGGAGGAAATTTTATTTCTTTGGGGAAATGAGCAACCCGAAATTACCTGCAAAGCCATCCAGTATCTCTGATTTTAATTACCACTGGCACTGTGTAATTCTCACCCTGGACTACGATTATAGGAACTAGGCAGTTAGGAGACAGTAACTTTGACTGAAAAATACTGAATTCAGAGCAAACTGCTGATTTAGTAATCTTCTGTGTCTTTCCTGGGTTTAAATGTTCACTGTTGCAACAGACCCTGATCCTGCAGTCACAGCACAGAAGTTAGAGAGATAAATATATGTCTACACGCACAGAGAAAACCAATACTGTTGGTGTCTTGACTTGAAAACAAGATTTTTAGATGCCTAGAAACGCACTTGCTCACGGTATCACAGCTTTCAGAGAACAAAACACATCAGAACGGGTACAAGAAGCAGATCCACACTTCTCAAACATGAATCTGGCATATAAAACAGTCACTTAAGTCTGTGCAGAAAAGCTCAAGGAAGCAAATATAAATATTACAGGGAACTGTTCTCACGAAAGAAGAACAGCGTGATCGGACTGATGAGCAGAGCGCGTCAGAGGGCCGCAGGAAACCGAGTCCAAGCAGCTCACCTTCGACCACTCCACGATGCAGTCCAAGCAGAAGTAATGGGAGCAGTTCTCAGGAGTCCCAACGGCCTGATCTCTAAACGTGTTGAGGCAAATGGGGCAGTTTTCGCCATCCTCATCAGAGGAAACGTTCGCTACATTTAGGCATGGCTCCAATTTCAGAGCATCAGTCATTCCTTCCCCAGCAGCCTCAGCTTCTTCCTCTTCCTCCTCCTCGTCATCTTCGCAATCTTAAAAAGCGAGAAAGGAAAAAAAAAAAACTCCAATATGCTGCAGGGCTTCAGCAAGGGGAACAAGCGCAGGGGGATTCGTAAGGGACGTTAGCTTGTGGAGAATTCCACGTAAGCTTACTTTACAGGTCTGCAAGGGCAAAACACAGCCTCCCCAGTTTGAGGTAACAGTTTTTGCTGGTTTTTACTCCTCCCCCCCAGATCCCCTTGCTAAAAAGCAATGGATTACCCTGGCAAATAAACAAATAAATAAAAGCCCAATAATGTGACTAGTCTTGCAAGAGATTAAAAGGACAGACAGCAGAAAAACAACAGGTTACCACGATGCCAAGATACCACTGAACATGGAGCTTAAAAATAAACTATCAGGCATCCAACTTTTCTTCCAGTTATTAGACGCTCCAGAAAACAAGGCACAGCAATACACTTGCCTACAGAAGAACAGGTTGAAGAGTTCACAGGTAAATCACAGTTTTGAGGGGATTTAGAGTGCCTAGCTGGAGACCGCTCAGAGAAGCTCGATTTTGAGTAAAATTCATTTTAAACTCTCATCACGCGTTACTGAGAGGTGTTTTCATTTTTAGTACAAAATACAGACACGTCTTAGTGTTAAGACTGTGAAGCTGTCAATCTCAAGAAGCAATGAGAAGTTATGTAGAAACATTCCCACTCGAAAAATAAAAGACCAAGAAAACAGGGCCTGTGTGTTTTCTATTGATTTTTCCTGGCAGGACATAGGATAGATCATTCTGAAAGGTGGATTAATTAAGCTTTTTGGCACCTTGCATCAGCTTTTTAGAACTAGTCTGTGTTCAAATCAGTCTACCTAGGGCTTGGAAAACTGTGCTCTTTCTTGCCTTCCCAACAAGCTTCAAAATGTGACAAAAAACTTTGTTTATCCACTTGAGCAATTCAGTTTCAGAAGCACACGCATTTCAGTTTCAGAAGCATATGCATTTTCAGTAAAATTAATAAATTCAATAATATCCCCACTCCTTTTTCCAAAGGAAAATTGGTTGTCTTCTTCCCTCCTCCCAAAGCTTAAAAGCAATCCTAATTTCTTTCCAGAACTCCCCATCACGATGTTCATTTTCGAGCAAACTGCCATAAACACACTTTTCGTAAGTGAAAAAAATTTTTCATTGCTGTAATCCCAACTTTTTTTCTACTCATGCCGGGGCTCCACCACTGTCAGTCACTCCTACTGCCTGTAACTACACAGGTTTAGCTAGTGGATAGTCTTCAAACATACAAATGCTATAAACACCTAGAGTCTGGGGAATGTCCGCGTTTATTACTGTAGGTTCTGGGCATCACCCTGGCAGAGCAGCATGGATTTACGTTTCATGGTTACTTTCTGGAAGGAAAACTTTCATCTCGCTCTTCCTTCAATTGTTAACAAAATATCTCTGTTGTGCACGTTAACGGCCTTACCTTCTAATTCTTCATCTTCACTTTCTTCTTTGTCCTCCTCACCTCCCTCCTCCTCAGAGTCATCTTCCTCCTCACTCCCGGTGTCATCTTCTGATTCGCAGCTGTTCCCACCGTTGCTTTCTAAGGAAGAAAAAAAGAGGGGAATTTGAATCACGAGTACAACACCAGAATTCCTGCTCAGGACATTGTATAGAAAGCGAAACCCCAGATTTCCTCAGCGAGCTTCTCAGTAGCGTCAAAGCCAGCAGCTCAGAGCAACTCAGAGAAAGCTCGCCAGCAGTTTGAGATGCAGCCTTCAGAAGTCAAACGAAACATTTTTCAGGGAAAGAGAAAAATGGTCACAACTACAGCTTCACTTCTTTTGGGAGGTTAAAAAAAAAAATCGGCTCTCAGACCTCCACCTAGAAAGGCGGACACGCAGAGCCTGCGATTACCTGTTTCGCTGAGGAGTGCCAGACTCTGCCTTTTGCCCTTGCCCAGCGCGGCGTTCTTGTTTATCAGCTCATCCTGGCTGTCATCATCCATGGCAGGACATTGGGAATCCGCTCCCTGCAAGAAGGCAGACGGGGGTGAGGCAACACAGCACCTAAGCGAGCGCAGAGGGTATCGCTACCGCACAGAGCGACACTTTGCTCTTCTTATTTTTCTTCTGGTTAGATCTACAACAACGGAGGGTCTGGCTTCGTGCTGCGGGAAAGCAGCTCTTACAGGAGTAGGACGAAGGAAACCCCTGCTTAGTTTTCCCAGTTTCAGGTCAGAGGTGGCCTGAAACCAGCCCCTTGTACAACCCAGCGCAGGGGAAAGATTCAGCTTTGTCTTGGATGACCAAAAAAAAAAAAAAAAGCATAACCACACCTCCCCACTGAAGGTAGGAGAAGAAAACGTGCAAACGCCAAAACCATCCTGCGTACTAGCTGTAAAGAGCAGCATCGCAAGGGGCCAGAGGTCAGTCTGCCCTTCGGATGAGGGCTAACGGGACGAAAAGTAGACGTTTCAAACCGAGATACTTCATCCTGCTCAATCCAACCAAAACGAGAACAAAGAGGATGCGTTTTAGGTCTTTTTCTAAAAAGGCCTTTTCACAGCTCCGTCGTGAAATAGGAAAGCCTCAGAGCACACAACCGCAGCAAAGAGGCCCCTTCACTGGGCGCATATTAATGCGATCAAATTAATTGCTGTGCATTAGCAGACTGGCAATAAAACCGACAGATACCGAGAGACGGCTCCTGATCCAGATCCATACCGACGGCCAAACCACAGCTTTCAGCACGCGGTGCTACAAAGCGTCAGGGAAGGAGGGTCGGGGTCGCCGTTCCGTAACCGAGCCGTGGATGAACACCATTAAGCGACACTTACAAGGCTTGCTGCCATAACTGCGCATGGAGGAGAAATTGGATTCTTCTGCAAACGTGGCAAAGAAGTTTCGGGTGCTCTTCTCCCCCTCTCCCTGCTCTGCATTACGCAGCTTGCATATTAAAGTCATTTTGGGAACAAAACATTATGTTTTATTCAAGCTCTCGAAGCACATCCTCACTCGTTCGCTCCCTTTTTTGAGCCACGTAGCACAGCTCTGCACTGGAGAGCCTTAAAAACGCAGGCTTTGCTAAGGCGGGCTGAGTTGTAAACGCAGCCTTCACTGCTCAGGAAAAAAGGCTACAAAGATCAAGCTTCAGGACGAGCGGGTTCCTGGTCAGGGTTTCTCCTACCTTCGGCGAGAATCCTGCCTAAGCAGAGGATTAAACTCCTAGCTGAATTCGTGGCTGTCAACGGGAGCGCTGAAAAATGGTTTTCGTTGGCTGAAAACACGCAGACTCATCAAGAGCCAGTCGCTGCAACGTACCCAAACCAAACTGGGAAGAACCACTGGTTTCCACCTGGCACGCGCCACTTCCAGCAGCGCGCACGGCTGAATTATGCAGAGGGAAGCCCGCTCACATAAGAGCCTTCCAAACGGGAGCTCATGAAGCGAGTGGCGAGGCTGGAGCCGGGGAACAGCGTGATCTCGCGAGGGGTGACTTGGGTTTGTCCCAAACCTCCTCATTCGGCAGGAGGTGGGAACACCTCTGTGACCCCCCCCCGCCGCGTCCAAGCGGCCACGGATCTCCCGAGCCCCCGAGGAGCTGGCAAAACCAGGTGGGGTTTGCCTCAAGGTCTGTGCAGTTAAAAAAAAAAAGTCTGATTTGATCTGTGGATAGTTCGAAACAGGTGAAAAGGAGTCAGGCAAAAATGAAGGGAATTCGGGATTTTAAGCTTCAAACGGTGAAGGTAAATATCTCAGCGCGTGAACAAGCTTCTCAAACCCGGACAGCTGCTCTCAAGGAAAAGGGAACCGAGGCGGGCTGTGCACTTCATGCGATTGCTCGTCCTCCTATTATTTAAGGACAACAAGCAGCACTTCCCAGTTTTCCTTCTCGGGGGAGACATTTCAACATTTACGACACGCGTCAGGGCTGCCCAACCCGTACAAAAGCGCGGCTTTCACCCCAGCCCCTATCCTCCCTCCACCCCGCCAGGAGCTGGGAGCAGCAGATACCAAACAGACCCATTCTTACTGCTAAGTGAAAGAGAAAAGCTGCTGGAGAAGGAGCTTGCGTTCATCCCCTTGAGGCCAACCTCAGCTGCGCGCCTCCAACACAAGGCCAGGACGTGCTGGAGCACCACCCCGCTTCCAGGGCAGTGCGGAGCACTCTCCTTGAGCCGCATTAGCCGTTTCTGCTTGTTCTAACTGAATGCTTCCTCCAGAAGAGGGGTTTGCCAGAGAGACACCCTGGCTTTCTAAAGCCCCTACGGACTGCCACAAATGGGGACTCCGACCGGCCGTGAGCACGCCGCAGCCAGGAGGGAAGGGCTAGACACGAGGCTAGGTCAGAGGCAGGAGATCTGCTGGGCAAGGCGTTTGTTTTAACCTGCGGGAGGGGCGCTGGGGACGGTGCCCAGGCAGAGAAGGAGCCAGCTGGGTTTCCTCACTGAATGCTGATCTAATTCCAGGGGTAATTACTGAGCAGCTTTGTTCCGGAGAGCACTTGTAACTAAATTGAAGGCTACTAAATATTCCAACGTGCACTTGCATTGCCATAGCTGCTTTGTTATTATTATTTCCCCCCCCCAACGCACCCTTTTCTTTCTTAAATTGACCGATGTCACACACCTGGAATCGAAGCCAACCACTTACAAACTCACCTGCTACGTTAAAAGTAAACAACAACAAAAAAAAGAGTTGTAAAAGCCATTCGTGTACACAGGGTACCTGCTGTGGTGTGCCTGGTACCTGCCAGCACCCTCCAAACGTGGACGTTAAAAGGGGCTGTGCAGGGACAGCAGGCACCTTAACGAGAGCCCCATCGCCCCGTGCCAGCCTAACGCGCCCGGGAAGCTTTAAAAAAAGCCCTCTAGGTCTGACTTTCGGTTAGACTTCGCCCCGTTTACGCTACAAAAGAGATTAACTCTTAAACACCGGTATCAAAACCGCCCGTGCGACGACTTTAATCACTTCGAGCCCTTAAGAACCTACCTGAAAATTAACCCCGGGGTGGGCGCGTTCACACACACACTCCTCGCTCCCTGCCCGAAACCCACTCGGCCTCGGGCCCGGCACCCAAACCTCCCCCGGAGCCTCCCCGGGAGCTCCCCGGGCGCAGCGTAACATAAACCCAACCCCAGCAACGCGTCCCCAGCGCCCCCAGGCACCGAACGCCGCCACCGGGGGGGCTCTGAGGGGGGATAAATAAAAACGGGGAGCGGGGCGGGGACCCCGCGAGGCCTCAGCACCGCGGCCGGACCCCGGGGCCCCGTTCACAGGGCCCCCAACCAGGCCCCGGGGCCCCGGTAACAGGGCCCGGAGCCCCCCAGCCAGGCCCCGGTGCTCCCCCCGCCGCCCCCCGCACTCACGCAGGAGAAGGCCCCGGCCCCGGGCCGTGCCGCCGCCGCCGTTCCGGGAGGCACGGCCGGAAACGCCCCGGGAGCTCTTCCGGGTCGCGGCCCGCCGGTGAGGGGGGACGGGAGGGGGGAACGGCGGCGGGAGCGAACCACCGCGGGCGTGGGGGGGGGGGGGGCGGGGCGGGGCGGGCCGTGCGGGGGGGCGGGGTGTACCACTGCGGGGCGGCGGGGGGGCTGGCTGCTGTGAGGGGGCAATGGGGAAATGGCGGGGAAGTGATGGGGAAATGATGGGGAAATAGGGAAACGATGGGGAAATGGGGGAATGATGGGGAAATGATGGGGAAATGATGGGGAAATAGGGAAAGCCGCGCATTAATAAAAAGTGAGAGAAAGAGGAGAGTGGTGTGTTTCCCTCAGAGCCCTCCCGTTACCTCACAGGGGGCTCAGACTGCTCGCTGTGCTTGTCCAGGAGTGCACACGCATCCACTTTAATTTTACACTGCATTTTAATTTTAACCTCATTAGCCCTTACGGGTGATGCGGTGACACAAGTCCCAGCCACGACTGTCCTTTAGCCCAACACCCACAACTTGCTGCAGAGGGGCGAGCTGAGCTGGGCACACGCTGTCCTCACAGCAGTAAAACCCATGGCACAGGAGGTACATGCATGGTATCCGAGGACACGGATAAATTTTACATTCCTCTTTAAGGCAGCTGCGATCGTGGCTGTTGTTTTTTTTTTTCTAACTCTGCGTGTCTGATCCCAACCCAAATGTTCCAGCTCCTCTGGGTGATGGCAGGCACGTAAAGGAGGAAGGATATTCCCCTCTCTAAGTGCCCTTTCATCAGCCACGGTTTTCTGCCCTTCTCGGCTGGCCTCAGGGAAAAAGGAGCACGGCCTCATCTGATGAATGCGACCCAGAGTTGCGTGCGTGTCCTTGCAAACACTCAGGTCATTGTCAGAAAGGAGACGGGGGGAGAGAACAAGCTCTTTTTCCTGAAAACGCAGAGCAGAGCAAAACCTGTGCCAACGCCAACGCCGCCTGCTTGTGGGTCAGGCAAGGAGTGGCTGTGGGGCGAAAACCCCACTGAAGCAGCAGCAGCTGCTGAGCACAGCCCCTCCGGACTGAAAAGAGATCCAAACGAAGGCAACGACAGCTCCGTGCTGTTAAGGGATGACTTTTTAATTGCACTTTTCCAATTTGCTGGCCCCTGGAGGTAGAAAGGGCACACGTTGCCCTCTGCTCCCACCCCTGCTCCTCCAGTCAGTCTCCGGTTGGCAGTGGCACGCTCAAGGCAGGCAGAGCTCAGGGGCATCCTGTGGCACGGGAAGGGAAGCCTCTCTCCGTTACCAGAGGACGTAGCTCCCCGCCACTGTAAGCATCATCTTTTTGGCAGCGCTGTCAACTAACAGCTAGCCGAGAACAAAGGGAAGAGCTTCACGGCTGGGATAACTGGGGGCTCTTCCAGCAGCCTACCCAGGGCAGCACCGTCAATGTCAGCAGGAAATTTCGTCCCAGAGATTAAGGGCTGAGCCACGAGCTGAACAACGCTTGTTTGGAGCCGGAGGGGGGAGCGGGGACAAGCAGCACCAGCCACCATTTCTGCAAAGCCCCCTGGGGCCTGGAGGCTCGCAAGGGCAATGTCAGCAGCAGACCATCCTCTGAGCCTGGGGGCATCTTGCGGTTCACTTAAGCACGCGAAAGATGGCAGTGCCAGAGCAAACACCCGTCCTGCTTTTCACAGGGCTGCACCGGAGCGGTTTGCCCACCACAGCTCCAGCTGGCACAGTTCCAGCCCCTGCTCCAACGCGGCACAGTTTAACACAACACCCAGGGCGGTCGCAACAACGTGCAGGACTTGACTTTGCAAGCAGCCAGCTGTGGAAGCACCGCTGTGAAGCACACTCCTCTGCTGCGCATGCACAGCCTCTCTCCGGGTGGGGAAAGTTGTTTGTTTGTTTTGTTTTTTTTTTAACAAAACCTGAAATGTAAAGAACAGCCAGGGGATGCAGAGGAGCACAGCAGCACAGGGTGCCGCTGCTCACAGACAGGAGCCACTGGAGGATCCAGGCAGCTGCTCCCCGTGCAGGCAGCCCTGTACCGGCAGTGGTGGTGCTGGCAGGGAGGTGTCAGGGCAGTACCTGGCCACCTTACTCCACGCTGGATACTCACTGTTAAACAAAATGAGTATTTTCCACACCCATGCCTTGCTTTTTGCCTTGGCTCACCCTGCTGCAGGCAGCACCAGCCCACTGGGAGGGCGCCGGGGTCAGCGTGCTCTTTGGTTGATTTTGTTCCTGAGGAGCGCTGCTCGCGCCTGGGTGCGAGCCCTGTGCCGGAGAGAGACATAAAATACGTGACTTTCTCCGTACAGCTGCTGGGTGAAAACAAAACCCCCACATAGCACACACAAAACAACAGAGGCAGTTATTATGCGGGTTGTCACGAAGGAGAGGGGCTGTCCCCCCGTCCTCCCCCTCTGGCAATGCGGTAGGGACCAGAGCCACGGACGACTTGTAGCGCTCCAGCAAATCACGTAAGGAAACTGGGTAGAGAATCGCAGCATGCTATAAGGTTTTGCTTTCAAATCTTGCAAGTGACAGGCGTATCCTGGAGTGCTCCCAGCCATGTGCGGGACGTGCATCGGGTGCACGGCTGTGCAGGAAACCACACCAGGACCAAGGAGAAGCGCGGCAGGCTGCAGAACTCCCGCTAAACCTGCAAAAGCTGCCAAGGAAGTTTCTAACAGGGATGCAGAGCTGGTGTCTTCTGCGAGATAACGCACACATGGGTTTAATGCGGTCCTGCCGCTGTGGGTCCAGCAGCCACGATTGCACACGACAGGATTTTTCTCACCATCAGCAGTACGGACAGGTCGCACACCACTCAACACAGCTGGCACCCTACAAAGGACGGGGACCCAGGCGTGGCAGGGTGCCCTGCAGACAGCCTCACCTCCCCAGCACCTTTTCTCCCCCTGGGGTCCCCCCCAGATGTGCCCGCCGTGTCCACCCCGTGGTGAATCTGTTTGAGGAAGGCATGTAGCCAGGGCAGACAGGAGCCAGTGCCTGACTCACGTCTATCTAAACAAGGCTCCTCACCTCCGCGGGACACCGGCACACCCACCCATAAAGCCCTATCTATCTCTTCCGCTCAGCAAATCCTCGTTAAGGCGCTCACAAATTTTCAGCACGAAGGCCATTACGTGAGGGCGACACGTTGCAAACCTCCGGAGGGCTGGGGGGGTGCTTTTTTGGGAGGCGTTTCGGGGAAGGTGGCGTGCAGCAGGGCTGGTGATGGGTGCCCAAGCGTGAATTCTGCGCGTATGGGCGCTGCTGGGTGGGGAATAGTTCAGAGAGAGCGGCCTTTCCACAGGGACTGGAGAAAATGGACTTTCACCTCCCATCCTTGTGGGAAAGACGTTTGGGCTGGAAAGCGGTGGGGGCCTGCCAGGCTGAGGGGAGGCTCGGTGGTGTATTTGGGGGTCGTGATGGCACATTGTGAGGGTCGGTACACCTCAGTGCCATCGTGTCCCCCCTTAGTGCCATTGTGTCCCCTCTCAGAGCCGTCAAACCCCCCTTCAGAGCCATCATGTCCCCTCACGTCCCCTTTTAGAGCCATTGTGTCCCCTCTCAGAGCGATCATGTCCCCCTCAGAGCCATCACGTCCCCCTCAGAGCCATCGTGTCCCCCAGAGCCATCGTGTCCCCCTCAGAGCCATGTTCCCCATCAGTGCCACCACGTCCCCCCTCAGGGTGCCACCACAGCGAGGCGCAGCACCAAGAGCCACCTCCACCTACCCCGTGCAGCACGCCCACACCCCGCCCCACCCCAAAACGGGGGGACTAATTTTAAAAAACACACCAAAACACCCTAAAACCACTTTAAATTCAGCCTTTAATGCTCAGCAGGTAACGTCCCTTTGGCAGTTCGGGGGGGGGGAAAACACAGCCCCCCCCCCCCCCCCCCCCGCCGCCTACGTGCGCCCCGCCACTGCCCTCATGGCCCGGCCCCGCGGAGCGTACCAAGGGCCGGCCGGGGGGGGAGACGGGGGGGACCGGGGGGCGTCCGGGGAGTTTGTAGGGGATAACTGAGGGGCCGGGGGGGGCCGGGGGCTCCCGGCGGGCCGCGGAGGGGCCGCTCGGCAGGCGAGGAGCGGCGGATGAGCGGGGAAGGGGCGGGGTGAGCGGGGCGGGCGGGCCGGCGGGGCCGAATGGTTCCTCCCCGCCTCACGGACGTGCAGAAGCGAACGCGCTGTCACCGGGGGGGGGGGGGGAGTAGGTAACGAGGGAGCGCGGAGCCGCGAGGGGGGGGGGCAGGCGGATCCCTATTGGCCGCCGCGCCTCGGGGGCGTGTCCCGGCGGCGGGCGGGCGGCGCGGCGATTGGCTGCGGCGGGGAAAGGGGCGGGGCGAGGGGCCGCGGCGCGCGGCGTGGGCCGGGCCGGGGGCAGAAGGGAGAAGTTGGCGGCGGCGGCGGCGGGGGCAGCGCGGAGCGGCGGGGGCAGGTGAGGGGCCGGGCGGGCCGGGCCGGGCACGGCGGGGGTCGGGCACGGGGGGAGCCCCCGCCTCGGTACCGCCAGCGGGAGGGTCCCGGGCGCGTTATCTCCCCCGCGCTGCAGGCGGGCCCCGCCGCCGCCGCCGCGCCGCCACCCTCCAGGAGCAGGTGAGCCACTGACTAACGCACATTGTGCTCTCGGCGACCCCACTGTGCGTGTGACAGCGGCTAACCTGCTCCTCGGGCACCGCTGGGCGGCCGCCTCGCCTCGCCTCGCCTCGCCGGCACGACGCCTCGCACCCGCGGCGGGGCTGCGGCGCGATGAGGAGATGCCGCCCGCCCGCCCCACCCGCAGCTTCCCATCGCCGGCGAGTGACCATCACCAGCCTCAGCTCCGCCCGACCCACCAGTGAGTGACTCCCCGTCACCGGCCGCGCCAAGCCTCGCTGCCCTCTGTCCGTCCATCCGTCCCACCAGCGAGTGACTTCCCAGCGCTTGCAGTGGCAGAGCCGGACGGAGCGGAGCAGGGGAGCGGGCAGCCGAGGCAAAGAGTCGGTGGTGAAGTTGCACGGGCTGGAGCGGCCGGGTGAAGGAGAGATGTGGTTTCCCCCCCCCCCCCCCCCCCCCTTCGCCCCTGCTCCTCTCCAAAGTAAATACGCGTTAATGGACGCTGTACCAAGTTAAAGAGGCGCTTTATCCCAGCCGGTGACGTCTTGATACCCAGTCAGTGACTAACTGAACTGCTATTGCCAAGGGTGTGTTAATAGAAGAAACCATGCCTGGTATTGCCCTGGATGAGTCACCTTTAAAGAGAGACTCTGTAATCTGTTAAATGAGAAGCAGAAACGAGCCTTGCTTTCCTTTTTTGCTGTCGCTTGCTTCCCATCCCACCCCTCACCTTTGCTCCCTCCTTTCTGCTTCTAGCACCGGGGCTGTTTTGGTCCCGGCCGGGCTGCCCTGCACGCTCACGCTGTGATATCACGCAGGGGACTCTGACTTCATGGCCTGAGGAGCAGGAAGGCGAACGGGCAGGGACTCCTCCAGCTGTGCAGGGCAGCTGTCACTCGAAATCGAGGAAGTGACGAGGCAAATTGCTTCTTGAGCAAAGTTTTCTCTTTCGATTTTGAGCCCATCAAAGGAGCTGGGTAGTTGAAAAGTGTCTTTTTAGAGCATGGCACAGCTTTATCTCCTGCTTAAGCTAATAATAACCAGATAGGATTCACTGCAGCCCTCCCAGATTTCCTGAAAGGGTTTTCTGAAAGGTAGCCTCTCTTGCTTGGGCTGCTGACATGTAACCCTGGACTGTTGTACAGGTATAATCTCCTGAAGGAATCAGCAGCGCTCTGCTCAGTAAGTACTTAACCATACAGAAAAGCAGAGCGACATCCTTTCTACAGAGCAAGTCTCTTACAAAGAAATTGTGCCTGTCCCCATCTCCCCTGCCTGTGCTCGTTTGACATTTCTCCTGTCAGGTCCCAGAGGAGCATCTGCTCTTCAGAAAGGAAAATCAGTTCCTTACGTGCCTTGTGCTGATTAGGTGAGTCAAGGCACACCAGAAAGAGAGGAAAACTGCTTTAATTTACCAAAGCTGCTTTCACACTTGTTCAGTAGCCAAACGGGTCTTGTCTGATGGGGGGTGGGGGGAACAAATTTCTCAGCTTTCCCAGCCCCAGACAGCTTTCCTCTTCCCCAGCTGCACTTCCAGCTGCAGATCTGCAGCTCTCTGAGCAGGCAGGAGCACCGGTGTGGCCATGTAGAGATCAGGGTGGGGGGAAACGTGCAAGATACCAGTACCTGCGTATGGGTGTCTGTGTCCTGACAGCGTATCCGCACGTTGAAACTGAAGTCTGGCAATGCTGTACCACCTTATTTCACAGGTAACAAATCTGTACCCAAAAACGAAGGCGCTCTGCTTCTCTTTGAAGAAATAGCCCCGCGCTGCCCGATGACTAACTGCTGGAGACCCCACCGGCAGAAATGGCTCTGCAGGTTGCCCGGTTGCTCTGGCAAGGTTTGTCCCAGTTCCCATCAGGCAGCACTCGGTATGAAAACTTGCAGCTTCCCGCTACCTACGAGACCATCCTGTTCAGCTCCAGTAAGCAAAGGCAAGGGATTGAAATGAGGTTGGTTTGTTTTCCGTTTTTTTGAGTTTCTCCAGTATGTGGGGGAAGCATACAGCTGAATTCCTGTTTTTAACATTCTTTTGGCATGATTCAAAACTAACCTGCCGTGCTGTCACCTGAAATCTTCAATAAATGGTGCAAAACCCGTGTTTGGGTGCTCATTACTCTAACTCAGGGCTCAGCACAGAGCCGAGCAGCTCTGTAAGATGTATTCGGTTACCCCGACCAAGCGAAGAGGAAGGCTGTACCTACTCAGTGAAGTACCTGTCTGATACGTGTCACGTACCTCCCATCTCTGATTTTGCCTCTATATCAAGAGAAGGCAGTTTGAAAAGGAGGGGGGAAGGTGCCCTTGCGACCTGGCCGTCTCTCAAGCCAAAACCTTCGTGCTGGTGCCTTTGCCCCTGCCCTAGCTCAGGAGCCCTTTCTGAACGTGGAGCCCGCGGAGCCATGACTGCTCTGAAGAGCGCTCCTGAGCGATGAGAAAATACGCCAGGGCTAAGGCGTCCCTTCATTTAAGTGTTCAGCAGCCAGTAACCAGATTTGTAAGGTGATACTTCGGTAACCAGAGCATCCAGAAGCTAAAAGATCTTGCTGAGAAATGATGCGGTAAGATTTGGGGGAGAGGCGTGCCTTACAGGTGGGGAAGATGCTGAAAGTCACGCCTGTTAAGCTGAAGGGACTCTGTGCACCTCAAAGATTTTGCTCTTCTATTTCAGCACTTTGCAGAGGGAAGCGAGCAGGTGTAACCTGTCGTGCGCTGGGCTAGGAAGCACCTAGTGTGTTCTGTCAATAGCGTGCCAGTGGCAAATCAAAGCTGTGAGTCTCCGAGGGAGCAAGCTGGCCTGTCAGGAAAAGAAGGGCTACATGAATTGTTTAAGAGGACGTCGGTTAGTTACATGTAAGCAAGGACTTATATAATACATCTCAAAAAAAAAAGATTTCTGCTGGCAGGAGGTTCTGTTGGGAAAGAAACTTGCTCATCCATAAACAAGAGAATTTCCCGACTTCCTCTAGTGCTATATGATTATTTTTTTTCCAGGGCAAGGTAGAATGTGCTCGGTCTTTACTGTGAGACACAAAAAGGAAAACCATCACTGTGAGAACAGACAATGCTCTGCGTGGACAGACGTGCACACGTGCCAGTTCAGATAGTTTCTCTTCTCTGGCTTCAGTGAGCTGCCCTTCTAGAATCTGCACACCCGGGAGCAACAAACAGAGCGTCTGCACATCATTCAGAGAGCAAAACCAACAGGCAGTTTCTCCTCCAGTCATTCACACCTTTCCTTATGTAACTGGTGCTGAAGCGTGTGCTTTAAAAGCTGCTTGCCAAATCCAGGGGCTGGGAGGAAGCACAAATGCTTCTAGCACTCTAGATGAATTTCAAAAAAAAAGAAAAAAAAAAGAAAAACCCAACAGGACACCCAAATCCTGGGGAGCACATCCAAATACCCAACTGCTCACGGGATGTTTCAGGTGGCTGCAGCAGAGTTGTCCTTTGAGAAGCCAGCCCAGTGTGGTGCAGCACCGGTACCCCCAACTACCTTTAGCGGGGAGGATGCCTGGCTTTGCAAGCAGACACAGTATGGGGTAGATGGGTGAGGAACCGAGAATCATTTTTGTCATGCAGCATTAAAGAAAAATAAATGAGGTTTTGTCACACACAGCGCCCAACACCCCGACTGAGCGGCTTCAGAAGCGGCACAGGGAAATGACTGAACCTGAGCCTGTGGCTGAACTCCGCTCCTGCCCCGTGCCGTGTGCTGAGAGCGCCTGCAGGTACCTCACAGGTCTTAGGAAACAACGCCAAAAAAAGACCGCACGCTGGAGATGCACCTTGTGCTTCATGATGTTTGGGTGGCAGTGAGCGAGCAGCACCCCACGGCAGGGGAAGGAAGAAGCTGTCCTGCTGCCTGCGGTGCCCCGGGGACACAGGGACACGACCGCCTGCTCGCCCAGGCACAGCATCCTCCAGCCACCCTACGTACTTGGATCGCTGCCTCGCCTGCCAGTCACTTGTTCACTCTCCAGTAGGCGTCGTATGCTGGGCTTGCTTTTTTTTTTTTAAAAAAAAAAATAAAATAATAATTTGCTTTGTTTTAATCTCATAACAATGAGTAATTCCTTCCTACCACTCAGTAGTGGCCTAGAAAAAGACAGCATCGTCTCCACTGTAGCAAGAAGGCTTCTCCCAGGGCATAAAATTTTAATTAGGAACAATCATGCAGCCTTGAATTGGGAATTGCAAGCAGCGAAAAGTCAAATCATCAATAAAATATTCAATGGCAGAAATGTATTATTGACACAGCCTTTAGAGCAGATAAAAGCAGGAAGGCAGAGAGCTGCGGCGGGCGTCGAGCCTCGCCTGGTTAAATAACGCGCGCGGCGTTAAGCGCAGGCCGGCGGCACTGGACGCAGGACAAGCAGCCTGGTGGTCCCTCGCCAAGTCCAAATTCGGGAGCCAAGGGGGTGCCACCGCACGCCACCGTGTCCCCGAAGCGCAGGGCCCCTCGTGCCACGACGAATTTAGGTCACCGCCGCTGAGCCGCATGGCGGGGGGACGGCAGGGCGGCGGTCCGGGGGCTAGATTCAGTCGGTTGTTTGTTACCTTAAGGAACTCCGCCGCCTTTGTGGCTGCTGAGCGCTGGTTTTGTAGAGAAAAGTAAGAAAATCTAGCTGCAGAATGCCACCAGGCTCTCGCCCTGCGTGTCCGTAACGAAGCATCCCCCGTGGGACAGCCCTCGGGCTGGCGTTCCCCCGGCACAGAGATGTGCAGAGCGTTGGCGACGGCTGCAAATCCAGGGCTAGCACATGGCTGCAGCACTCTCTCCCCAAGGACACCCGAACCCACAGAAAATCATCTTCAAAACAACAGAAAAAACAACACCCAAACAACAACCGAGTAAGTGGTAAGGCAGGGCTAGAATGCGAGATTCCACTGCTGCTGAATTATTTTTCTGTGGTCCCCCCCCCCCCCCCCCCCGCAGGAGGTGCTGTCAGCGACGAACCTTTTCTCTTTATTCCTCTTTGATTTGCACACAGCAGAATTACGAATGGGGTCCCAAAATGAAAGAGCCCCTTTTTTAACCCGCAGATACCAGTTTTTCAGGCACGCTGTTGATTTCAGCGAACACCTCGAGTTCTCAGGGCTGGTTCGGGGGGAAACAAGGCAGCCAACGCTAAGGTAATCGGCCAAGCAGGGGAAAACGGTCTGCGTGTCCCCAGAGGAAAACCTGGCTGCGTCCAAGGCAAGCAGTTTTTCTGAACCTAGGGTTTGGGGTTTTTCCACAAGCAGCACTGAAATGCTCTTTACAACCTCCATCATGCCCCAGTACTTTCCTTGGAGTCTCATTTTAAAAGCAAGAGTAGCAAAAAGTTCAAAAAACAAGCAATCAGCGCTCTGGCCGCAGGGGACAGACTTCTTCATGCGGCTGCACGGAGCAAACGTATTTTTAACACATTTTTTCCCAACATACGTTTCCAACTCCAGCGATTCGAGGGGAAAAAAAAGGGAAGCAAATCTCGGTTCCAAAAAGACAACCCTGAAATCACATCTCCTCGCTGTTCTTCAGGACTAATCGGAGACTCGGCACTACCAGCGGCCTCCAAACGAAGCAAACCAATCCTTAAATATCGTGCAACCAGCTGCTGAACGGCAGCAGGTACTCACGCAGCGAGCAGGGGGCTCTGCCGCGCTGCCCTCGACGGCTTTCCTCTCCCCCATTAATATTTCACTCGCCCGCAGCCGCCCCTCGCTGCGGCACGGGGAAAATCCTGCGGGATGCCAGCGGCCGCCGTCCCCAGGCCCGCTGCGGTGGCACGGCCGTGCGGGGGGCTCGTGGGCACCTCCGAAAAGGGCTGAGCGAGCACGTCCAAGCGGGGTCAGAGAGCGGCAGAGCCTCGGTCCGCGCTCAGCTCCTCGGCTTTCCTCGGGGAGATGCTGGCGGGGAGAGAGCCGGCATTACCGCGTGTGCCCGGCCGGGCGTGCCGTGACGCTGGAACGGATGGGGGGGCGTAAAGGTGAACGGGAGGCTGGCCCCTTACCTGCTCATATCTGCAGCCACGTGCCGTCCCCTTCTCCTCCTGTCCTAAAATGCTCCGCGCTGCTGCTGTGCATTATTAACAAGCTGCCATGTTTCATCCTGGAGACGGCTGCCTTCTCGGCGGACACCAGCTTCATCCACTGTTTGTAAAGCACTTTGTGATAGAAAAGGGGGGAAAAAAAAAGAGCAGCACGTGCATAAGAAGCATTTGGTCATAAAATACTTACGGCTTTAATTCCCTGTGAAAAGAGGCCGCCGTGGGGTACGTGAAGCGCTCGCCGTGCCCCGTACCTGCAGCAGGGACGGCTCAGCTCCAGCAGCACGTGCAGGCTCGCTTTACACAAATCCTTTCCAAAAGATTTATTGAAAATTGAAACCAGACAATGCCGTAGCGCGCAGGATACATTCATACACGGAAAGTGTGTTTTACAGTGAACACAGCGTCCAAGTCACATTTTTTTTTTTTTTGCATACAACGGAGAGGACACGTAGAAAACAAAGACGCCGGGGCACTGGGACCCCCTGGACAAACCTGTCCCCTCCCTGGGCCCCCTCGGCCACTTTGGCTTCACAATTAAAAATACAGCAGAACCCAGTGGGACAGATGAACAGAAACAAGAGGAACTACTGGCCATCAAGGAAAAAAAAAAATAAAAAACACAACCAAAAAAACAAGAACACAAACTAAGAAAAAAAAAAAAACATTCAGTGAAATGTCACCAAAAGCGTTTCTGTCCTGCACACTCCAGCCATGGGCAGCCAGGGAGGGGCTCATCCTGCTGGCATAGTACTGATTTAAGAACAAGTTTAAAAACTAAGTGGACTTAAGGCAAAAAAAAAAAAAAAAAAAAAAAGTCTCCACACGTGTCCCTGTCTCCTCGAAGCCTGGTTGTCCCCTCTGTGGCCAGGGAATGGCTGCTCACTTCTCCCTCCCTCTTAGCACCACGGAAAGGGGGTTTCTAGTACAGGTTTCTTACAGTAAAAAAGGGGGCAGAAAGTTGTCTAAAAAAGCTGCTCGTGTGCCCCCTGGCCAGTATAAAGGCTGTTTTTAAAACCCACCAACCCATCCGATAGTCCTGGGGCATCTCCGTGCTTTCTGCTTCCCCCAAAAGTCTCTGGCTGAGGCAGCCACCCCGCAGCAGGTGCGCAGCGAGGATGGAGACGTCGGCAGGGCAGCCGTACCCAGAGCGTCCCCTCCGCTGCCCCCAAACAGGACTTTTGGGGGCTGCTGTGGGATTTGGGGCGCACGCAGCCCCTCCAGGTCGTGCAAACATCCGCAGAGGGTCGAACCCGAGGAGGGCAGCTTGGCAAACAGGACTATCTACGCCGTGCTTCGGTGCGAGGCGAGGAGGGCAGGGTGCTGGTGGTCACAGGCAGCCAGGTCGGCCCCAGGACGGATGCGTGCCTCGTGGCAGGGGTCAGCTGCTCTCAGGGACTCTCCCGCGGGGCAGTGGTACTGCAGGCTCCGTGCACGCACCAAAAGTGGCGCTGGGTTCCTCAGGCGTTCACCTGCTGGCTGTCAGGATGGCTTCAGGGCATCGGAGGCAGGTGACTAAGACGACGGAGTCCTCCCCTCACGCTAGGACAGGGCATCGCGGCCCCGCTTCTTTGCGGCGGGATGCTGTAAGGCCACCCATTTCTTCCCGTTTCACGTGAATGAGCACAGCCGAGGGAATGCCGCAGCACGACACAGGATGAGGCCCGGACTCCGGCAGCTCCTTCACCGTCATCAGCGCTGGGGCTCGCTGGGGAAAGCGCTCCGAAACGTGGCACCAGGTCCCGCCGTCCGCTTCGCCTGCTTCACCGAGCAAGTCTCATAAGCAGCCTGAGGGCAGGTCTCTGCCACAAGAGATGTCACCCGGGCCGTCCCGATGCAGCTCCGCCCTGCCGGTCAAAGGAACGAGGGCTTCTCGAAACACACCGTGGGTCTTTTGGGAAGGCCACGCAGAACGTGAGCACTGCCATTGTGTGTTAAATATGGAAAGCACTTTAAAAAAATAGAAGGGGGTTGTTTCATCCACAGGGGAAGAGGGTTGCTTTGTCTGGTCAGTCTTTGTTTTATAGTATAGTCTGTAAAAATACTCTGGCCATCCACATCCATTCACGATATAAAGCAGTAAAAAATATAATATATATATATATGGAATATGGTTTTATTTATACAGTTACACTTGCAAGGCAATCAATCGTCCACTGGCTGTGCCCTTCTACCTCCAGATGCTCTGCCTGGTTGATATGACTGCAAGACAGACAAAAATAAACTGAGTGACCCCACTGCAGTGGGTGAGCGTTCACAGAGAGAAAAACAGCACAGAAGACGTGACGTATGGAAGCACCGTGCGTCTGCAGCATGAAACCCAGCCTCGGGCTCGGGGTGTGCAGACGGACACACAGACACCACGGTCACAGGGTTGGGTGAGATGAGGACGGATGGTTTGGCCCCGAGGTGGGCAGAAATGGGGTACCGGGGGCGGGAACCGCTTCTGCAAGAGACAGAAGCTAAATCCTCCCCATCCTAACCTCAGCAAAGGCTTAGCCCTGGGGTATTTGGGGAGGCAGGACAGGGGGTAAGGAGCAGTTGCTTGGCTGCTGGAGGAGGAATATCCCCAGGTCCCGCAGGTTACACTGTCTGACTGACAAGATGCGAGCCACGGGTTGGGACAGACCTGCTCCAGCTCTGCTCCCAGCTCTCGGCTGCCCTCCAAACACGTGGCAGCGCAACCTGCACCGCTGCCGGGACCCCCTTCATTCACTTCCCAGGAGGAAAGGGGATGGACAGGGAGCCAGTGGCCTGAAAAGCAGCCGGCAGCATCCCAGGAAACCGTGCCCGAAGGACCACAGATGGCCCCGAACGCTGGAGACTGCTTCGGATGCCACACCAATGGCCTCACTGCCTCACAGCGGAGCGGAGGCCACAGGGGATAGCAGGGTACAAACGCTGCTCTCCTAATGGCATCTATAAATAGCTCCGGCCTCCCACTTCCAGCACACACACGCAGGCTCGCTCGCCACAGCCCGTTTCGCATAGCAAACCCCTCTCCCCTTCCCGCAGGCCCTCCCCGGCGCGCTGGGGGGCCCCGCAGGGACATACGCACCCTCGGGGTTCAGGCTGGACACCAGGGGCTCCGGCAGGGTCCGGGGATGGCCGAGGAGCTGCTTGGTGCTGGAGCGGGGAGGCGAGTCGCTGCTGGAGGGGGGAAACCCTGCGGGAGAGGAAAGACACCCAGCTCAGGCAGAGCTAGCTGGGCACCTGGGACTCACAGAGAGTGGATATCCCTTGGGAGAAGGGACCAGATCCCCGTGTTCCCCTGTCCCCCACTCCACAGAAGGCCGTGCAGCCCCTCTCGGTCTCTCCCCCATCCCTAACACAAGGCTGCCGGCCTGGCCTCCGTCCCCGCAGCGCCCCGTCCCGAGGGCCATGCCGTGAAAGCACGGCCACAGATCCCAGGGAGCCGAGCCGCACGGAGCCCAGGGGGAGGAAGAGCAAGGAGCCGGGGCCATTAGGGAGACATTTGGGGTCACAGGGCAGCCCCCCGTGGCCGAGCCGGTGCGCTGACCTCCGTTCCTCCGGCAGGCTGGCAGCTCACGCGGGCTCGGCTCCGGCTGGGCGTCCTCCTCAGACCTGGCCTGCCCGACGGTCACCGTGGCTCCCGTCTGCTGAATAAACTGCTGCAAATTACACTGCCTCAGCTCCTTATTTAACTCCTCCAGCTCTTGGTTCTGGGCCTGCAAAACACATTGGGGGGGACAGGGTGAGCTGCGTGCCCCCCACGCTGCTCTGCGCCTCCTCCTGAGGTCTTAGCCCTGCTCCCTGGCTCACGTCAGGGACTCGTTCCCCCTGGGGACAAGGCCATGCCACCACCTGTGGGGACTCCAGGCCAACAACAGCCACGCCGTGCTGAGCAAACTGCTGCAAACAGCCCCCCAAACGGCTCTGGAGCCCGCCAGCACCTCCGGGATACACCCCCAGGCTGCCCCCCTGCGTGGGGATGGGAATGCTCGGGCAGTAAGGACAAGGACAGCATACCACACAGCACCCAAACCCCCGTGGGACAGGAGAACCACGGGTCTTGGCGGCTTGAGCCCAACAGCTCCGGCACAGCTCGGCTCCTGGTTCAGAGCCAGCCAACCCGGGGCATTGCCAAAAAGCCTCGTGCCTGGGCACTGCGGAGACCTGTGCTTCCCCTCTGCTACTCCTTTTTCCCAGGCATGGACATAAAAACAACGCTGACCAACAACACCAGTGAGGAGACCGACTGCTGATCCCTGCCTTTTGCCTGGCTGCATTGACCCCACGCAGTGGCTATGCGAGGACCGCTTGCTCTGGCACTACCACACGTGCAGGAGCCCCTCGCCCACGCTAGACCCGTGCCTGCTTCCTTCCAGGTGTAGACCCCCTTTTTCTCCCCCTGGAGGGTCCCTCACCCCCCAGGGCCAGGTAATCTGGCCGTACCTACCTGCAGGGACCTTTCGGCTTCCTCCAGGGCCTTCTCCACGCTGGCCAGGTTGCTCTCCAGCTGCGTGCCCTGCTTGACTTTAGCTTCCAGATCCCTTTTCATTTTGGCAGCCATGTCCTCCAGGTCCGTGGGGCTCGGCACAGGGCTCTCCTTGCCCCTCTTGGCCCTCTCGGCCATCTCCCACTGGATCTCCTTCTGCAGGGCCTCGGTGCGGGCGCTCAGCTCGTAGATCCTCTGCGTGTACTCCTCTAGGCTGGCCCGCAGGCTCCTCACCCGCTCCTGCCTCTCCCGCTCGCACTCCTTCTCCAGCCGGAGCTCGCTCTGCCAGAACTCCTCCTCGCCCAGCTCCGTCTCGTTCCTCCGCACCAGGTGCTCCAGGTAGAGGATCTCGTCCTCCTGGCTGGGGGCCCGGCCGTGCTCCCAGAACCGCAGGTCCGTCTCCAGGGTGTCCCCGTGGGCCTCCAAGGAGCTGAGCTGCTCCTGCTGCCGCAGCACCATCTTAAACAGCTCCTCCTTGGAGAGCTGGCCGGCCCCGCCGTCCTTCAGCTCCATCCCCTCCCAGGCGTGCTGCCTCCAGCGGCTCTTAGCAAACAGCTCGCCGGAGCCCATGGGACCCAAGTTGAAGGTCATCGATTTCTTGGGCTCCCGGGGCCGGGGCGCCTCGGTGCTCACGGTACGGGGCTTGATGGGCAGGCTGGCCCGGATGAAAGTCCTCTCGGGAGCCTGGGGAGCGCCCTCCGAGGAGGGCCGCTCGGCCATGCTGGGGCCTGTCCGCCGCAGGATGAACTGCACGTCGTTGGCATACTGCCCGCACTTGGCCAGCGACTCCAAGGGGCACTCGAGCGGGAGGAGCTGCCGCTCCTTCTCCCGGAGCTTCTGCACCAGGACGTAGCGCCCCGTCTGACCTGAGGGCAGGACACAAGCACGTCACCCAGGGGAAAGCCGCGGCCGGTGACGTCCCCGCTGCCCCAGAGCTGGACCCTGCCCCCAGGAGGTTCCCTCTCCCCAAGAAGCACCCAGAGGTGCCCCTACCCACCAAGGATGGGGCATTTTTGTTTTGCTCTGGACACCAAAACGAGCGAGAGCATTGGGGGTGGATGGTGCCAGGGAAGCGAGGTGCACCCCAAAACCCACACAAATTCATTTTCTTCCCTTTCCCCTTCCAAATCTTCCCACCGAATCTCCCACCCATCACCCAAATCTTCCACCCATCTCCCCAGGGACACCCAACAGCACGAGCAGCTTGCCGCAGAGAGGATGGCACAAGACCCCCATTAATGGGGTCCCGTGCTGCCCCTCTTTGTAGGATGGGGCGTCTCTCTGCAAAGCTCAGTGCCTCCGCGGTCGCACTTTTGCGTGTGAAAAAGCTGAGGACACCAACTGGAGCTGCCCTGCTGTTCCCTCAGCCTGGAAGAACGCACGCCCTGGAGAGCGGAGGTGGAGGAGACATCAGCCTGCTGTTCTTTTTGGAAGGCGTGCAAGAGAAATCGGAGATACGAGGGCTTTGATCTACAGGGCTCGATCTCAAACCTGGCACAGAGGGGAAACATCGCAGCGCAAAGCCTGCACGCTAATAGGATCGCAGCATTTTGAAACTGAGCCACTAGAAGGCAGGATTGACCACAGGCAAGAGCACGGCAGGCACCGGCATCCAGGCACCCTGTCCACGCCGCTTGCAAGCTATTTATTTTGGCCATCTCCCCAGCAAGCCTCTGTGAGGAGGGATATAAACACACGGCTGTGCCAAACGGAGGGCAAGGAGTTTGGTCTGGTCTTGAGAGCTCCGTTTTAGCTCGCTCAGGTGTGCGCCGCTCACCTATGGCCCGCGCCAAAGCGATGACCACCTCCTGGCAGGTGGTTTGCTCCGAGACGCCGCAGACCACCCGCTGGATGCCGTCCACCCACACCTTCAGCTCCATCCCCGCGGCTGCCGGGCCTCAGGCACGCTGGGGCATCGCGGGACGCGGTCCCTGCGGGAGAGAAGACACAAGGAGTCAGTCCTGAGCCTCTTCTAGGGGCGATGCTCTAACAGCCTCACTTTTACGTTTGCTGGGCGCCTGGAACATCCCACCCACGAGGTGCAGCCAGAGCCAGACGCTTGCTGCTGCTCACAGATCAGATTTATGGTGTTATTGCTAAAATATCGGCGTTCACCTGCAATAAAACCCTTCTGTCTTGCCAAAAACCCCGTGCACAGCTCAGGTCTGGGCAGCGGGTCCAAGTCCTCCCTGGGTGAGAGGCACTAGGGTTTGCCCGTGTGCGTGGTAGGTCTGGGCAGCCAGAAAACACCCTGCCTATTTCTGCTGAGAGCGCAGCCTTTTAATGGATTTGTTGGACTTCCGCTGCTATTTCCCTAACAATTTGGCAGTGTGGCACTGGGGATTTTCCAAACAATATCTAAAAGGCAGAGAAGCCTCCGGCCGCCCTCCCGCCCACCCTTCCCAGCTGTGCAAAGGGAAATTGAGAGGTGTAGATGGCGCACGTTGTGCTCTATTTACCTTCCCCTCTGTTAATCTGAGAGGGATTAAGAAATGGGAAAAATTAACTGCAGCAAAATCTCATTTAGCACTCCTGCCTCTTCCAGCAGCCAAACGACCACAAGTCTTAACAAATGAAATTAAATCGACGTAATCTGCAAAGAACTCAGATATCTGGGTTTATTCTGGTTGTAAACACTCTCAAAACATTTTTTCCTCCTATGTTTTTTTGTGGAGCCTTCAAGCATCAAGCCTGTCTGAGGGACCAGGGCAGAGGAAGGTACAAAGGGTCCCAAACTGCTTTCCAAACCTAGCCCAGCTCCCAGTCCCTCCAGTTCCCCAAAGTTTGGAGACACGCCACAACCGCTGCCATCGCCCCAGCGGTGCCTGCAAGGAGCAGGCTGAAGGAAAAGCAGGTGTCAGTGCAGGGAGAAAAGCTTTATCTTCAGTTAAACAGCCTTTTTTTATTATTATTTTTTAATTTTTTTTAATTTTTGCCTCCTTGAGGAATCAAAGCATGGGCTCGAAGGCTCCCAACTTGAGCAACACGAGGCTTTAGCCGTGACACAAGGAAGGCAAAGGAGAAGCCTAGGAAAGGAAACAGTCCCACGATGCTGTTCCCACCAGCAGACCTGACGGTGCTGGGGCAGAACGACTTGTTAGAGAACAAGCCCGAAAGCCAAATCCATCCCCCGGGGAGCACTTGGGAGCAGCTGATCCAACACCAGCCTCCCCATCAGCCGCAGCAGCGTTATCGATCCCTCACTTCCAGATTTACCTGCGGAGCGCGGTGGGGACCGAGGGCAGCAGGCATGGAGCAGCCGCCACGGGCACGATTATTTGACTTGGCAGCACCGAGGGGGAAAACCAGCAGCAGTGAAGGAGCTCGGGCTCTGCCCATTTCTCCCACCAACGTTCCCTAAATGCTGTATTGGCGAGGTGGAGACCAGTCTCATTTCAGAGCATGGTTCTGCCCCGCTGTGTGGCCGCAAACTCCCAGTGAAACCGGCGCCCGCCCCCGCCACGGAGCAAAGTTCAGCGTCGCTGCCGAGCTTGGGCACCACCCGGCTGGGTTTTGCCACCCCAAAGCCACCATCGTGCCGGGACACAGGACCCCAACGCCAGCACCAGGTGGCAGGGTGTCCTGGAAAGCAATGTGCCAACTACTGGCACCACCAGCGCCAAAACCGCCCGTGGAGCCGGGCTTTTCCCGCCCCCATCCTACCCCACAGCCCCGGCGGAGGCCAGGAGTGGGTGGTTTGAAAATAAATAAAAGCAGCCGGCTGTGTTATGAGAAAAGCAACGGCCTCACCTCTCCTCGCACGAAACGTCAGCAGCTGCCGAGACGAGGGGTGACGAGCGATGGTCGGTCCGGGAGCGGGACGCCCGCGGGTCCCGCGTGGGCGAGAAGCTCCCCTTTGGGTGCAGGGCCAGCCTCTGGCAATCATTTACCAGCGTCCGGCCCACGGCGAGTGGCACGTAACCGAAAGGCAGGGAGCGGCAGCAGGCGTTTTTCCTCCGCTTACGGAGGAGTTTCGGCTTTGAGCTGCCCGTGGCGACGCAGGGGCTCGGGTATTAATGAGCTCAGCCCCGGTGTCGCATCGCTGCTGGAGGGAGAACCGAAGGAGGAGAGTGTTTTGTACCAAAAACACAACACCAGCAGCTAGCAAACCGTGCGGTGCCGGGGAAGTGCCCGTGGGTAATGCGGCTCTGAAGCTTATCTCGTGGAAATCTCTTAGGGGCTACTTGGGAAAGCGACCCTTTGAGTCTCCCCCAGCAGCAATGCAGGGAGCAGCATATATCCAGGGAGAAACTGAAGCTCACCGTTGGATCTCAGGGACAGCGATTTCTCAGCTCTCCCAGACCACGCTCACCCTTCCTGGCTTCTCCAAACCCTTTGCATCAGCATCGCCAACATGCCGCAACCCAGACCAGCCCCTTGGCCTCTCCTCTCCCTGAAAGTTCACTCCAGACTTGGAAAAAATAAATAAATAAATTTGTTTTCATAAGGATGCACAGGACATTATCTGCTCTTTCACTGCAGCGTTATCTTTGCTCCTATAAAAGCTTTCAAAAACACAAACCTCCACCTCATCCCAAAGCATCGCCTCCTTTGTAGCCACTGCTGTCAAATTTCTCGTACAAAGTTATTTGCCTTTTCTTAGCCGTAAAAGTTTTTTCCCTTACTGTCAAAAGAACATGCGCGTATAGCAATTAGAAGGCCATTCCTCCACGTTTTCCTCCTTTATCTTTCTGTCTTCTGATTTTTTTTGGAAAACTGATCTAAGTGAGGAATGCTGCACGCGGCTTGCTCTGGGTATTGAAGCCCTTCTGCCCATCTAAAGTTAGCCGGTTAGAACCGCTGCTCCCCGGGGGGAGGCCGCCTTCCGGCTGCCCCCGGTTGCGCTCGCAGTGCTGCCGCCATAGGGAGCCGCTTTGATCACGAACCAAAGCGCAGGCAGCTGTAGGGCCTCGCCGGCCACCCCCAAAAAGCACCGGGAAACAAGCAGGTGGCTGCTGCGCCGGTGCGAGGACGCGTGACAGCCGCTCCCACAAGCTGCTCTTATGTTTTACCCCCCCCCACCCCAGTCTATTTCTAAGTCATTTTTATTGGAAGCAGATTAACGAAGTGACTAATTTTCTGCTCCCTTCCCATGTGACCGGTCCTAAATTGATGGTATGGATGATTCACACAACTTCTTCGACAAATTTCCTAACTGGGAGTTGGAATTTCAAATGCTGGCACTGAAAAAAAAATAAATAAATTAACACTCCCAGATCTTACAGCTTTATTTTTTGCTGCATCTTAGTCTAAATTGGAAAAAAAAACAAGCTCAAAAAAAATGTTCAGACTCGATTTGAACAAAGCTGCAACTTCACATAAATCAAGGCTGCTTTTAAAGCTCAGGGTTTGAAGCCAACTTTGGGTTACCTTGATTAAAAGAGGGAGCAATCAGTCCTCCTGCTAATCGAGGTGTTTCGCAGCAACTGGCTCGACACAGCTCTGCAGCAGAGGCAACAACCAAATTTTAAGCCTCACCCTTCGGCCGGCCAAGCTTGCTCCTCGGAGCTGGCAGTGGCAAGGCTGAATTTGGGCAATCAGGAGGGAGATGGGCAGGCGTGGTGGCTGCAGGTGCTCCGAGCCCTGGCCAAGAGCAGGGCCTGCTAAAGCAGCAGGAGGTGGAGGGGTTATTTCTGCAGGTGAGAGGATGCACGCTTTGCATAGCTGGGTTTGGTGCCCTGCAGATGAGCAGGGCATGTCCCAGCCGGCTCATAAACACCCCACGGGTGCTTGCAAGAGCCTCATGACCTCCTGGGACCTGAAACATCATGCGGCCAGCCAAGAAAATCAGCTGGCTGCCCCGATTACAGAAGCACGTACCTCCACCGACTTGCAGGGATCTCTCCTGTCCCCTGCAGGGGCTCCCAGAAGCTGACCCAGCACCTTCTGGCCAAGGCTTTCAAGTTCATTTCAAATGCAAGCACCTTTCTCCCCTAATTTTTCACCCGTAAGGAAAAATGTCTGTTTAGAAAACATCAGTTTTGCACCCAGCAGCTGCTTTTGGCATCCTGAATGCCTTCACCAGGCACCACGTGGTTTCCTAAGAGGACGCAACACCCCTGTCCTGCAGGCTGAGCCCCTCCAGGCTCCAGGGAAAGCCTCCTGCAGACACCCCCAGTTCACTGTACTGGCACGGAGGGAAGGACCAGGAGGGGACCTCAACACCTTGGTGGTGCTGAGCACCCAGGGACACATTATCCCACACCGCCAAGATCTGGGCCACGCACTTCTAAGCGGTGCTCAACAGAGGAAACAAAACTGAATCACCATTGAACACAGCAGCCAGTGTATTTTCTAGCAGAGCTTTTCTTTGGAGATCGGGTTCTTTTTTTTTGGATCTCTTCTTGCCATTTCCAAAACAGGACTTGGCCAGCTTTAAAGAGGTGGTTAAAGGTGCTCAGCGCCTCCCAGAGAAAAGGGACTGGTGCGGGGCTAGCGCTGGGCTGGCAGGAAAGCACCAGCACAGACAGAACTTCTGGGCAAGTCTCATTACGACTTCAAACGGCCAGCAGACCAGCATTTCACCTTTGCCCAGTTTACAGGTCAGGGTTTTGGCTGGGGATAGGGAGCGGTGCTGGCACCCAGAAAACACCAGCACAGGTTCCCAGCCCCTCTGCCGGGGTCTCACGCCGCTTTACCGACCGACAAACCGAAACGCGGGCAGCAGGGAGAAACCCCATCAGCAAGTCCTGCTTTGAGAAGTCCCTCCAGAGCAGGAGGAGGTCTGCAGAGAGCCCATCGGCCAGGCTTTGAAATCCCTGTTTGCACCACGGTTGCCACAGGAGTGCCTCTGGATCCAAAGTCAAATGCACACAATTTATTATTTTTTTGAAGTCCGTAATTAGGGCTGCCGTGCTTGATAAACACGAATGAAATCCTCCCGGGCTGCTCTGCTCTTCCCTCGTTAACCTGAGCAGCGGCCCCGTGCCCGGCTCCTGCCCACGGGGCTGGCAGGGTTTCGCCTGGTTTGCAGTTTCACCCGCCCAGCATTGCTGAGCTCCGGGTCCCGTGCTGACCCCCTGGTCATCAGGCAGCACCTGCACGGACGGTGGGGTGCTCCTGGAGACGGGTCGTGCTTCAAACCCAGCCCTGAAAGGGGTCTGCATACAGGCAGGAGTATCCTCAGCACCCTGCGGTGAGCAGGGAGTTGGAGGCGACAGGAAAAAAGGTAGAGAAGATGGGAAAGCTGCACCTGGAGCAGCCAGCCCAAACAGCACTCATTTCATTCCTGATTTGAACCTGAACTTCTCACTTGTCTTCTCAGCATCTCCTGGCCCCACACTGCAGCTCCCTCTAGCCTGAAAGCAGAGGACCACTGCGTCTTCATTTCCAGCCCTGAACTGTTCATGACAGACCGAAGCCAGCAGGTTCAGAAAATGCTGCAAGGTTTCGAGGTCCTGCACCAGCGCTGGGAGCTTCCAGGGGACCAGGAGCCCGCGGAGGAGGATTCAGACACCCAGCTGCTGTGGATGGGGCAGGACCACCCTGCTGGACCACATCCAGGTGGTTTTGGGGTGATTGTGGCCAGTACCTGGGGACAAAGCCCAGCCTGAAGAGGTGGGGACGGGAGGCAAGGTGCGAGAGCTGGAGAAGACAGGCATATAGGAAGCAACCTGCACGTGTGAACCCATGCTACAGGAAACTATTCAAGGAGAAGACAAAGAAAAAAACCACACAAGTAAATAGCAAGTGGCGACAGGAGTGGAGGAGCAGCCACGTGCCCCGCAACCCTGCATGTCTGAGTGCTGGCAGTGACTCACCGCCCGTGATCAGCTGCTGCGGTGACACATCCAGCAGCTATTTAACGCTTCCCCAGGTCCCTCCCCACCCGAGGTACCAGCCCAGCTCCTGGGCACCCAAGGGAAGAGATCGATCCTGCTTGCCCACATACGAACCCGCCGCGAGCTCCTGGGACTGCAACACGCCTGCTCGAGCACTGCCACTGCTTGCCAAAAGCCTCCCATGGGAGCAAAGGCTCCCTGTTACTCAGGGGTGGAGAGGAGACCAGAGCAGTAGGTCTGCAGAGACCCCAAGCCTCCTGATGGCGCTCATCCCACAGCCCAAGCCCAAATGGAGGGGAAAGGCTGTGGCCTGGGTTCCCCTCCAGCCCCCTGACAGCCTCCTCCTGCCTCGGATCCTCTTTCGGAGGAGCATCTCCAGCTCTTGTTGGGGCGTTGCAGGGACAGGGCAGCTCTTCCGGGCCCTTCCTTGCCACGTCCATGGAGCCACGGTGACGGACGTAATGCCAGCTGCAGCTCTTTTTCTTCACCCAGCACGGGTGGAGAAGATCAGCCGCGGCTCTGAACAAGCTGTCCGGCCATGGCCAACCCTGAGCAGGAGGCAGCGCTTCCAGCAGAGCCAACCTGCTCAAAGGTGGAAGCGAGCAGCGCTGGACGAGGACGAATGGAAGAAAAACACTTCAGGCCCTGCTGAGCACCCACGGTCACTCCCACTGCCGCAGAGCAAGGCCCGGCCAGAGCCACGCAGCCCCATGTCCTGTGGGGCCTCTCAGCGGGGCCATGCTGTATCACTCACAGACCAAAATGTCACTCGATACCAAAGCCACGGACCCAGCACCACGGAAGTCCACCGGAACCCCGAGCCAGACGCTAGGATCTTGCGGAAGACTCATTTACGGACAGCCACAAACAAGGGCTCCCCAAGCAGCACCCTGGATGCCTGCCCCATGCGAGCAACCCCCCATTACGAACAAAATAGAGGCTCTGGGATTTTCTGCCCCGCTTCCTCTCCCAAATTACAGGGAGGAGCAAACCCAGGCCAGAGTGCCCAGGGCGGACCCACGAGGCCGGGGAAGAGCTGGGGGCTGCCTGAGCTCCTCCTGATCAGGAAACCGCCTCGGGGTCATGTCCTCAGGCAGGGATTTGGGCGAGGGAGGCTCAAGCCCCAGCAGGCTGGCTGATGTGCCCAAAACCACAAAAGCCTCACCCCATGCCAGCTCCACCTTCCCAGCCGCCAAGTTTTGGGTCTGCCACGGCATCAAACCCGACTTTTTTCCCCCCACCTCTCTTTAACCAAGCCAAGATCGCATCCGAGCAGCCCCCTCTAAAGGGAGCCGGGTGGCCACCGAGGTGGGAGGTGACAGTGACACCCTTCCCGGGGTCCCACGGTGGCCTTGTTTGAGGCCAGCGGGTGAAATAATGACTAACCGCTTCCTGCCCGGCTGACAACGCCAGAGCAGTGTCGAAATGTCAATAATCGCGGGCAGCGATAACACTGCAGGCACGCCGTGGACCTCGCCAGGAAACACTGCCACTTGATTCAATCGCCGCTGCAGGGCCAGGGAGGGGATGTTTTTTTTTTTTTCTCCACGGCTTCGCCGCGTGGCCCCCCCAGCATCCTCCTTATGGACCAGTGACACAGGCGGGCTCCATGCCAGGCACACGGCTGCAAATCCCCAGCCCAAGGCAGGTGGCCCAGAGATGAGCAAAGTCTTGGCTGGTCCGGGCCACGGCACCAACTGAAAGCTCGTTATAAATTAAAGCAAATTAAAAAAAAATAACACCTACTGCTGTAAACACCGAGAGCTGGCCAGGTGGATTTGCAATGGGTGAGCGCATGCGCGCACGCAGCCTGGATGAGCTGTCTTCCTCACCTTAACACGGTGCATTTCTCCCACACAGCATTAATGGCAGCTATCCACAGGGGGAGAAGAGCAAGGCTGGCTATTAAAGCCAGCCATAAAGATTAAGGTTTACGAGGGAAACATTAGCAGCACCTGCTATTGCTGTAATCATTATGATCAACCTCAGACACATGAGCAAAGAGCACCTTCATGAAAGCAGCTGAGGGTGAATCCCTAGCAGTTTCTTCCCAAGGGGGTGAAGCAAAATTAGCAGCAGCATCTAGATTAGAGAGGAGAGAGGAAAGGCTCTTGCACGTAAGCCAGATCTTGCACTTCCACGCTCATTTTTTCTTGTGCAATGAGCCCGCTCAGATGCTAAGCCCCTGGGAGGAGGGGCTGCGAAAGCATTTAGGTGTCCAGCTCCCAGCCAAGGCTGGGATCCAGACTGACCCAGGTCAGCCCTGAGGATGGGAACTCAACACCTTTCAGGGTTGCACCCCTCCAATCCTTTCCTAAAATTATTGCCTTTACTTTTAATAAATAAACAAACAGTGCTTCCTTTTCAGCTGTCAAAAGCAACACTGAACCTGCAAACGTTGCCCAGCTGTGAGCCCCGGCACAGCAGCTCTGGTATGCCCAAACGCTGGTCTTCTTTAGGGGACAGTTTTCTGGGGAGCACTCGCAGTGCAGCTCGTACAAGCCAGGTTCTGAGGGGTATCAGACAACACAACTGCAGCGTGCATCTGCCAGGAACCCCAGCATCTCCACCGCGTCCACTTCCCACAGCAGCCAAGACGAGAAGCATGATGCAACTCATGAATATTCCCCTGTTATTACACACAGACCATTCCCCAAGACAGAAAACAGCTTATATTTATCATGACACGGGATGCAGGAGGAATGCTGCAAATCTGGAGATGCAGGAGCCCGGTTCAGCCTCGGAAACGCTCAGAAATACCCAAACTACCTGCTTGTTCCTCTGCTGCTCCTCCCCAGCCAAAGGCGGGGGGAGATGGTCCCTATAAAAACTTTTAAAGGGATATTATTGCTGCTGCACTTCAATTACTCATGCTGCTTTCTGGAAACAGCTGTAAGCTTTAAAGTCCTGTAAGTTTTAAAAGTCCCTATTAGGCAGCAGAGCTCTGATGGGCCATAGGCCACTTCTCCCATCTGCTCCAAATGTTTTGCTTTATTAACTCCACTAAGATGGATTATTTCTCTAGATGGGTCACTCACTGCCCGTGATTTTGCTCCTCGAGCAGCCACCGCACATTATTACGGGGCACAGCTTTGCTCCTGCTGCCCTACATGCTGGCTTCTTCACTGCTCCAAACGTCGGTCTCACCCAGGGTCCTCATGCTGCTCAAAGCCATCGCTTGCGGTGAGCAGAGAGGGGAAGGAGATAACCAAGCAAGCACCCTGACAGCAGGTCTGGACAGCGTTAGGGAGAGGCAGCCAACATGGAGACATCCACCGGAGGCATCTGCTGCTTTATCAGAGAAACCTGAGATTTGGAGAGCAGCACCGCTAAGCCCCCAGAGTTAGGGCATTGGTTTTGCTGCTGTTTGAGCAGGGGAAGGCAGCGCAGCACCCGCGGCTCCCTGAAGTCACAGCGTCCTCGTGGTGCTCATACAATTCAGAGGAACTGCCACCAGCGATCCTCTTCCCACCCCAACCCTCATCGCAGCAGAGAAGGCGATCAAACTGGCAACTACAAAACCAGAGACATCCTTCCAGGTTGTTTTCCATTTGCAGAGCAACTCGGTCTCCTACCCTCTCCGAAGAGCAGCCGCGCGCCAAGGACGCGCCGCCGGGCACGGGAGGGAGCGCCGAGGATGCACTAATGAATATGCAGGTGCACGCCGCCACAAATGTTTATTTATAACTCCGTAGGATTAAAAAGGCCTTTAATGACCACTTGCGGGGAGCTGAAATTGCTTCTTTCTTTCTCTCTCTCTCTCACAGACACGGAGTGAAATGAACAAAAGAGCCGGAATTAATCCAGGCTGAAACTTTTGATAAGGCGCTTGTGTATTTTGGGAGTCTCTGCTTTCACGGCACCTCGCGTGTGATTAATTAGGTGAAGGTGCCGTCCGTCCCAACCTGAACCCACGCAGAGATAACGAGCTCTCTAAAGCACTAAAATGGAGGTGCATCTTCAGAGAGCCAGCTCCGTCCCTTATCTGGCGCACAAACGCAGGGGGCTATCTTTTGCTACCTGCAAAAAAACATTTGCCTTTCGGGTAACAGCTCTGCAAAAAGAAATGTTGGCGAGGGCCTGGGCAGGGAGCAAGGAGCCATCTGTCGGGGGTACAAGTCGCTGTCTTTCAACAAGACGGTGTTTTAAAGCAAGATGGAGGCAGCGGAGGTTAGTGCTGCTCGACCCATTTTGATCTCCCGACCAGCCTCACTCGAGGCAGCGACCCCCTGGTCTGTCCCGCGTGTCTGTGCGGAGAGGGAGATGCAATAAAAATCCTTTATTTTTTTCCCCCCACAGGAGTGTTTAGGTGTTTAAGCTGTATGCGATACAGGCTCATCTCAGGTTGCTTCTGGAAACCGAGCCTTCAGAGCCTTTTACCCTAACTTCTCTGTGCTCTCAGGTCATTAAAAGCCTAAATGAACTAAAAGCGACAGCGCCGAGTCCAACATCACAGCCTCAGCGATTCCCAAACCACCATTACAACACTTCCAAAACTACCAGAGGTGAAGCAGCCTCTCCTCGTCCAGCCCAAGCGTATCTGCCTCTTCACAGAAAGGAGCGCTGCCACCTCCAAACAGAACTTGGGGGGGGGGGGAATCAACAAGTGAGAACAGCAAGCACGAAGCCTCCAAAGCTACACCATCTCTATCCTGTAGAGATGCCTCTGGTGTTCGTCCAACTCCCCGCACACCACCAGCAGCCTCAGGCAAGCATCCAGAGGCAGGGACGAGCTCCCCAGCAGGCACACGCACCTCCTGGGGAGATGCTGGGGGAAGCAATTCCTGGCAGGAATCACGAAACCAGCAAAACCCTAAAAAAGTGCTCTTCCAGAGCCTCCCTCCGCACATCAGCCACGTGGTACAGGACACCTCCGGGGTGGAAAGGGACTCCTGGCCCCAAAATGCTCGAGAGAGTGCCATAGCACCAAAGACACCTGACCCAGTTCAACTTAGGAACTGGTCCCAGAGCCCTTCCTGTCCTCAGTCCTCCCGGGCACGCAGGAGGCACCTTGGGGCCGCGGGGAGGTTTTAGCACACAGCTCCTAAAACCGAGAGCTCCAGCAGGTCCTGCACTGCAATGGGGATTACAAAGAGGCAGAGGAAACCACCCCAAATCCAGGCAGCGTTCGCCTGCCCCAGCGCTTCCAGCTCAGGGCTGATCCACCCATGTCTTCAGGTAAGAGGTTTTTTTTTTTTGAAGCAACAAGTTATTCTAGATGACTAGCCCAGGGCAGCTGGAAGCACCCCAGCACCCTCAAGAAAGTGCTGACTCCAGCCCACAAAAAGCAAGATAATCAGCTGCTTTTAGAAGCTCATGAGCTTGGCACCTGAAAAATGGACGGGCATAAAATTGTTAGCAATCATTTACAATAATAGGATTTTCTTAAAAACCCTGCGTGTAGATGCATTTACGCCTTAATTTGACTGCGCAGGTTTACAAGGGCACAGACAAGTTGCAACAGATAAAGGAACATCCTTTAAAAAGATGCTCTTAAAACCTACATGCACAGAGGTAACACCAAAAACATCCCTCCCACCTTTAAAACCGGGCACAGGCCAACCCATCCCCAAGCGGCACCTGGACTTCTTTCTAGGTCAGGGTGCTGAGCACAGGCACCTCAAGCCTGCGGTCCCACAGCATCGCTCCCCTACCCACAGGGGGAACACTTGGGTCACCTCCAAGCCACCGCTGAGGTTCCTCCCCCAGCAGAAGAGCCGAAGAGGACGGGGCAGAGAGGCTGGAAAGCTGCGGAAGATGAGCTAGCAAGGTTTCCAGCTGACACACTCGGGCAGCCTTTCTCTGCAGCGTGGTGCAAGGGCAGCCACGACATGTCTCCACTTGGTATCCAAGGACATATACACCAGGTATAACCTTGGTATCTTCGCTAATTACACCACTCTACCTTTTTTGGCCAAGCTGCCTCGCAGAGAGCAGGGAACCAAGTGCCCTCGGATGATTCAGCCCCGCCGTCACCTCGCTGCTTTCACCAGCCGCAACCCGCTGCCAAAAGGTTTGGTCAAGGCTGGCAAACTCCCCAGCACGTTCACTTGGGCCTGCAGGTAACCAAAGCTACCGAGCACAGCTGTAAATTGCTTTTCTTCTCAAAGAGAAGAAAAAAATAGTAATAAAAAATGGATTTGGTGCCGCTGTTGGCTTACGATCTCAGGGACAAACTCTCTCAGGTTGCCCTCTTCAAAGGGGTCACCCTTTTCCCCCTTCCCCTTTTCATCCAAGGGGAACTAATTCCCTGTTACCTGTCTCACATTCAGTCACGGGGGTTTATTTCTTGGAGCGCCCGGACCCCCCTGCCAGGAGATGGGGGTTTCGGAGCACGGCACGGTCCCGTCCCTGCCCTCCATCCCCACGAGGGTGCGGACGCTCCGCCGAGGCTGCCCCGAGCATCCCCCAGGATGCTGCAAGCCGTGCACTCCGGGCCTTGCAGCTGTTCCTGAAAAAGTTGCCAAAAGGCTTCTGCACGTGGGGACCCCCCACTTTCCGCGTTATTTATTTTGGGGCAGCGCGGGGCGGCCGGCAGGGAGGCGTGCCGAGAGGGGCCAGGCGCCGTGCTCGGGCTCCCGCGGCAGATAACCACGGCGGTGGAGCAGCGTGGGGACACGGGCAGGGGATTCTTGGCATTCCAGCCAGCACCAGGGAGGGGTGAGCTTCTCCACCCCATCCCGACCTGCACGGCCCCCCCTGAGCTGGGCAGCCCCTTCCCCAGACAAGCAAGGCGAGCAGCATTCGGGGCTGGGGGTGAGGGGTGCCTTTAGCACCGCCTGTAGCCGAGCCCCTGCGCTCGTGCATGGTGCTGTCAGCATCCCCTGGAGCCTGCCCTGGCTCTGCTCGGGGAGCAGCCAGAGCTCCCCTCGCCTCTTCGGATCCCCTCCGGTCACTGCTCTGCGAGAAACCCCTGCAAACGCCGCCGATGCCGTCCCGAGGGGAGTATCGCGTGCTGTGCCGATGCACCTGCTCCGCTCGAGCAGGAGGAAAGACAACGCCACCCCCGAGCTCCCCCCTGGGATTTTAGGGTGCAGTGCGAAGCGTTGTCGCAGGGCAGGGAGAAGGCAGAGGCCAGTTTGCTTCTCGACCCGCAGCGCGCTACGAGGAAAGTTACAAAACAACCTGCTGAGTGCCACCGAAGTTCACCAAAGGCATCAGAAGTATGCAGCCAGGAGCCGAGCGCTTATCTAGCCCAGTGCCTGAGGAATTTAACCCCTCTCTGCACCACGGATTTGGAGACGCTTCTGCCCTTCCTCCCGGCAGAGGAAAGGCAGACGGACAGACGGTTCCTCCGCCTGGCTGCAGACCCCGTTTGTGGCTAGGCTCAGCGCTGACACCCCAAACGCACACAGCCGAGCCCCCGTGGCTGCTTTACCCGATGCTGCCCTGCACTGCTGCTCCTTCAGGTGGATTTCAAGGCGCCGTGCTGGTGGCAGGAGGCGCTGGGGACATCAGGTACACCGCGGTGTTGTCCCCAAGGTCCTGCTGCCACGCCGAGCGCCCCGCCATGCGGATGGCACCGGGTCCCTGGTGCTTGGAGCAGCTCTGCGCAGCCCAAAGCTGCTCCAAGCCACCCCAGCCCCAGCTCTCCAGAGGTCGGTGTCCACGGCCCCGAGCGGCGGCAGATCGCGGCCTCCCTGCCTCCTCGCGCCACCAAGGGAGGCTGGCCTCGCCGGGGCAGTTATATTCGCTTCGCGGCCTCCCGACAATGGGATTAGAGCCTTCCCCAGCCAGCCCCTCGGAGCCGAAACGCCAACCAGGAATGGAATACCTGCGGGTTGCTCCGGGAGACTGCTCCCAACTTATTTCGGAGGACGGAGGCTGGCAAAGCGCCACCTGCCTCCGCCGCGCCGGGGAGGCTGCGGGGCCCTGGTGCCGGCTCCTCCGGCAGCCTCGAGGGAGAGAGGCGGCGAGCCTCGGGGCCGCTGCGAGCCCCGGTGCAGCAGCAGCAGCAGCAGCAGCAGCAGCAGTCACAGCAGCAGCAGCAGTCACAGCAGCAGCAGGGCCTCGCTGCCCTCCGCGGAGGCTCAGCGGGCTGCTGGCAGGGCCTGCGGTGCCGCAGGGATGCCGGAGGCTCCCCGGGGAGCGCCGGGGCCGCGGTGCGAGGCACTCACCTGCAGCCCAGCCCCGCGCTGGAGGCCGGGCAGGACGCGGAGCCCCCGCAGCCTCCCGCAGCCTCCGGCGCCGCTCACGCCGCGCCCTCCCGGCCCCGCCCCCGCCCCGTGGCCCCGCCCCCTTTCCCCGTGGCCCCGCCCCCCGCCCAGGTGAGCCCGCCCCTCCCCCTCCCCTCGCCCTCCAGTCCTCAAATTTTGGCTTTTTTTTTTTTTTTTAATTTTTCATTTTGGAATAAGCAAACCGATGGGGAACGACCGCGCCAGGGCGTGCGTTTGTTTCCTCGGGGGGCACGGAAGCAAAGCGCAGCTTGGGGAGACCGGGGCGGCCTCCACCATCCCGGCCTCCAGCGTGCCTCCAGGGGAGGCTGGAGGGCCGTCAGCCCGGGTGAGGCCAAGGGGAGCCCTGGGCAGGAGGAGGCTCCAGCAGGAGGTGGCCGTGCCGCCCCTCGCCCTCCGAACCAGCCTCCACCGGCCCCAGTGGCGGCCTCCCACCGCGGAGGCTTCAGCCTCTGCTTTCCCAAGGGACTGGGGTTGTTGCCGACCGGGTCTCCTTCATCACGGCAATTAAAACCCCATGCGCTTCTGAGGACCGGCCCCGCCGCGGAGCTGCTCGGCTGCTGGTGGGGGCCGGAGCAGGCGGAGGCCCGGGGGGCAGCCTGGGCCAGGGCAGGGGCGAGAGCGCCCCGGCCCCACGCGTTTCGGCTGCTGGGGAGCCCTAAATGCGCTGCAAGGAGCAGGCACGCCGGGACAGAGACAGGTTGGGCAGGTCTGGGGAATGAAGCAGGTGCCTACTGACACGCCGGAGGCCTCGCAAAGGCGCTGGGCCTCCCTCCACGGTGAAGGAACCGGCGCCGCACGCCCCTCACATTGCCAAAAGCTGCCAGCAGCGAGGGGAGAGGTCACCGATGCCCTCCTCACCGATGCTCACAGCGGTGGGGCCACAGGGCCGGGTGCTGAGCCTCGGAGCTGAGCAAACACCGTGGTGCAGAACGGCCTCTGCAGGCGCCCTGAGCGCCCGCTGCCCAGAGCTCCTCCGGTTTTGGGACCTCGCCGGGCTCAGGACACCCTTAACCGCTCGCTTCTCTCTGGGATTAGTACATGATGCAATACCTAAGTATGTAGTTGTCACTCCGCAGCTTTAATTGGTTTTTGAAATGAAGTTTTCTGTTGTTCTGACATATTCTCCGTAATTATTATCTCCCAAAATCAGATAATACACCTGGCACTCCGCAGCGCAGGCCGTGCCCTGGAGAACTCACGGTGCAGAAGAAACAAAGATCTATATGGGAAAACAACAAAAGCTGTTCTCAGGAGATACATATCGTATTTATTAGTTTGGATAATCTTCTCAGATCCTCATCAGACGCAAGCTGAGCAGAGGTTCAGTTGCCACTGGTTAGGATGGTTGTCTTTCCCTGTCTTTTAATAAAAAGATTTTGAGTTTTAAATCTTTTCACCTTCAGCACCTCGTAAAAAGATTGGAAATCTCTTGTAAAGGTAAAGCTATTACTGCAAAAAATAAACAAACCTCTCGCATGCTAGCCCTCTGCCATCCCACAGGGCCACAGCAGCATCTCGCTGGCAGCTTTGGCCTCACAGAGAATTAAATCCCCTGAGTATTCGCCCAGCTCGAGGCTGCTGTGACCAGCCCGAGACGGGATGCAGCTGGCTCTTCTGCCCAGGGGAGAGGGCTGCATGGCCCCGACACGATTCCCTCTCCTCCTTGAGACCTCGGGGGTTGCCTCTGGCCCCGCGGAGCCTCCCGAAATGTGTGTCACTGTCCTGCCCTGCCTCAGCCGCTCCACTTCACCTGCCACGGATAAATTACCTGGCGCATCAGTTGCCTGGCTCAGCACACAGAAGGGCACATTTCCCCAGAAAAAGGCCTTCCTTCTCTGATAAATACAGCTACCCCCGAAATCCCAGCAATTCCAGGGGAGCCCTGGCTTCAGGAGATAACAGGAGTAATTTTCTCTTGCCAGTACCATGTGGCACATTGACTGTTTCTTTTGGCACCCCTAACCTTGAAAGCTGTAATTTAAAGCCAGAAGCGAGGACGGTGACCTTGGATCTGGCCATAAATAAACCATTGCATGTAATTGTGCGACAGGCTGTCTTAAAGGCAGGCAGGGCAAACCTGGGCAATACAGCCTGGGTGTCTTGATACCTCTGGGGGCTGACAGCGTTGATCCGGTCTGGGCCAGGCTGTGCACTCCTATGGAAATATTTGCAAATGTTTTTAGCATTCTCACCAGCATCCTTAGCCGGAAAGGCTCTGAAAGGCTCCTAACCAAAAACCCAGTGATGTCTCAGCCAAAAGAATATTGCTTTTCTGCTTCCCACTCCAAGGAGAAGAGGATGAACGCATTGCAAGGTGTGCGGGGCCAGAACCGAACACAAAATCCACCCCGACCACTTCCCAATTCCCCCCCCCGGTGTTGCTCAACCTGTACCTATAGCAGGGCTGGGAAGTGCCCATTGACCCCTTCAGGCATGTAGCACTCTTAGGACTTGTGGAAAGTTTGGAGCATGTGAAGTTTTCTAGGGTTTCTTTAGAAGGTTTTGAACCCGCTGCTATTTTTCTCTCAAGGATTTTATTATGTAATGGCACGTTGTTTCACTGAGAGGCAGAAGATGCTGCCTCGAGTGGAACAAAAGGGCCTGCCTGAAAGAATTTTTTGCTCTGTTTCTAGGACAACAAGAGGAACGAAAAATAAAAGATACCGCAGCGTCGCAGCAAAGCTGAAACAGGGCTGGGAACCGCAGAGCCATTGCAGCTGACTGAGGGTGCACCAGGAACCACGTCCTGCTAATCCACCTGCAGCCCTGCTTGGGCTTGCTTGGGTCTTTTAGGAGGCAGCTGGCTCTAGTGGGAAGATTAGCTGTTCTTCTTTAAGGGCAGGCCTCTGCAACTTGATACACCTCCTGCCCGGCTTTATTCAATGAACTATTCATTCTGCTTTTGCAGCAATCCTGGAGAAGCTGCTGAGCCCTTGTCTCCTGCAGCTGCAATAAGAACGGGGGATGCTCACCAGCAGCCCGCAGGATTGCAGCCCCAGACGGCAAAGTTTATGGCTACAGGGCTACATTGGTCTTCTTACGTATTTGGGTTGCACCTTGGAGGCATACAGCACTTTTTCCAAAAGCAATAACAGCAGCTGCAGAGTCTGCGTGTGCCTGTCTGTCTGCAGTGGTGGGAGCAGCGGAGGGGGATGACCTGCAAAGGATCTCGCAGAAAGCGGTGCCCTGGAAACTCAGCACAGGTGAATGGGAGCTGAGCTGAGGGCAGTGCTGATAAAAAAAACACGCGATGGGATAATTGCCAGCAATCTCAAGGTCCCTGCTGGTATCATCCACCAGAAACCCGTGTTGTCTGCTCTCTGCTAGAACAGCTCTTGGAAAATGTACCAGCAAAATCTATATTTAAAGTGTAAGTGAATAACTCAGGGTGTGGATCAGGGCTTGCCATTTCTGACAATGAAAGCAATAAAAGTAGAAAAAAAAGTGATGCTGTTAGACTGGAGCTCCTCATTTCCCATCCAGCAGCCCCAGGGGAGAGGGTACAGCTGAAGGAGAGGTGTGCTCTAGGTTGTAGCAGCTTCATCGCTGTTCCCCCTCACCCAAGTTCTCCACTCCCACGGTGAGTCGTGCTGCATGACACCAGGAATGGCAGAGAAAGCCAAGCAGACAGTGAATATAAGCAAAGAGACAGAAATCAGGAGGTAGAAACAGAAAGGGGAAAGGGCAGCGGTGTCAGGAGGTAAAGCAGGGGGAGAAATGATACACAGAGTACATCCCACGGGCTTTTATTTCCCGGCCAGGTGCTGGGTAGGCTTCTCAGTATCTGCCTTCGCCTAGGAAATAGCCCCATTAATTACGTTGTTGAGCATGGGAATGCAACAGCTCCTTGCCTCTCCGCTTCTGGGGGAGCCTGCGACCTGAGCCATTCGGGTTTCCCAAGCCTTTAGCAGTGTGGTCATGCTAATTTAGTTAGGGTTTTTCAAAGCCTTGCCGGGAAAAGTTCTCCCCTTCCCAGAGGCATTGAAAGTTTTGACCTCCCGACCCCCCTTTTACTAGGAGGTTCAAAAGCAGCATTGCAGCTGTTAAAGTTTTTCTTCATGCCTCAGTGGTTCTCTGATGGGGGACCGAGCCAGTGTTTATCTAGGGCTGACCTCTCTTCTTTGAGCCCGCTGATGTCTCTTTCTTGTCGAGCTACAGACAGCGCAGCCCTGGCTGCCTCCCTCTCTGCCCATTCATTCCCTCCCGGTGCGCAAATGCACCAGGACCCATCACTAATCCGTCCCCCGCAGGGAGCTGGGTTTCCCAGCACTGATCTGATTTGTCCATCGAGCTGCAGATTCATTTACGTTTAATTCACTGCGACTTGCCCATGAAGCACGACCCTCCTCCCGCTCTGATGATGGGAGCCAGTCGGCTTCCAAAAGTCAACTGGGAGGAAAAAACACCTCCTGACTGGCTACTGAGGGGCCTGGCGCAGCCCCTCGCTGCCTCGTCCTCCCCATCATTTCGAGAGGAGACCCTTCCTTGAATTTACATCCTTGTGGCTCACTGCATCCACCAAAGAGCTCTTGTGCCAGCCTCCCCCTTCCTCAAGGACCAAGGGCATCAAAGAGCTCAGCAGAGGTTTAATGCCTTGCTTTGTGATGGCACCGCTCGTGTCACAGCTCCGAGTGCCAGCTGGGCCCTGTCGTAGGAGCCGAGAGGTGTGGGACAGGAGGCCTGACTTGTTAACTGCTGGACCTTGGGTATTTCCAAGCCAGCACAGGGGTCGGAGCCTCCTGCCTGCCCTTTGCACAAGTGGCACCAGACGGTGCTGGTAGGGGACAGTCGGGCTGGGATGCAACATGACGCACGAGGAGGCAGCAAGGGAACAGTCTCTGATTTTCCCCTGTCAGCCCATACAACTGCAGGATTAATGGCCTTCACACTCACAGATTAGGGTCATTAACGTGGTCATTAAAAAAGGGAGAGTCCTCCTGTGAATAATGATGGGTGCTTCATGCTGGCAGGTGCCTGTCCCCTTGGTGGAGGCTGGGAGCTGGCAGCGATCACTGTGCTGGGACAGCTGGAGGGCAGAATCAGTCCTCACCCTTTTTGGGCCCTTCCTCTCACCGGAGAACCATTCACAGTTTGCATGCACTCAAGGCCAGGGTGGTGGCGCAGCGATGATTTTCAGCTGGGACTATGAGTGCAGTGCTGAGGGGCCAAAGGTTTGAATTATTCTAGACGACCGGAATGATTCGCATTTCCCTGAAGTAACTGCACCCATCCTGGGGCATGCCATCCTCCATCCCATCCTCCAGCCTGCTTCTGCAAGCTGATGTTCCCAGCACCTGTGCTGCAGGTCCCTCTGCAGCAGCATGCTGGTGGCAGAAGTTAGCGTAGGGCCTGGCTCTCTGGGCTCCTCTATCCTTGCTCGGTTATTATCTCATTAAGGGAGATCAGCTACCCTAGCTGCAAAATGGGGATAATGTTTGCTTTGCTTGCAGGGGTGTGGAGGAATAATTAATTAATGTTTATGAAGCGCTTTCAGATCCCTGAACGAGAGGGGTGAGATAAGCAGCGAGGATTCATGAGGTAGCTGCAAAGAATTGTGATGAATTATTGCGATTAAAAGGTAAATTATTGTTGTTACTGCCTCATAAGCAGATACAGCCTTGGACAATCTGATCTCTGGCTCTGTTAGCTTCTTTTTTTCCTCCTCCTTCCCAAGAAGAGCTCGCTCCTCACGCCCAGCGAGCTGCCTGAAAGCCTCCTCCAGGTAGGCAGGTACAAGCAATCCTGCCCTGTGCGGTTACCACCCTGCAGCTGGGCCGGGGAAAATGCCTGCGTGCATGCCCCTTGCAAACACAAAGCAAAACATGTTGGCTCAGAAAGGTTTAAATCACCAGCACGGCCTTGCACTGGCGTGAGGTTAGGGGTGCGGGGAGGCAGTGATGCCCCAAAGAGGGCCTGCAGGAACTCGAATGCATTCTGCCCAGGTCAAACCTGGCCCGAAAACAATCTCGGGGCTGTTTGGCCATTCAGCTGCTTTGAAACCAAAGCGAATGCGACCTGTTTGAAAACAGCTTGGGTAATGCGAATCCGGCCTCGCACCAGCAGGTTTTTCCTGTTCTCCCTTCGGCTCCCCCCTTCCCGGCCCTGTTTGCACAGAGAGGGCACGGAGAGGCTTGGGCCTGCGGGAGCGGCTGGGGAGGAGCACGACTTCCACCCTTTGGGCCACCTTTTCCTGCTTTGTACCGGCCTCAGCAGCCACCTGTTAGCCTGCACTGGTGTAAAATCCCCATGAATACACCCGGCCAGCCCCACATCTGCTTGCCCCACCGCCTGCTTGTCGCGCCCCGCGTCCTGGCCTTGCAGCGCTGCTGCCAGGAGCCAGAGCACACACAAAGGTTTCAGTTCAGTGAGATAATCACACGTGTGTTTACCTCCGCCAGGGTTTAAGCACGGGTTTCAGTCCCATCGAGTCAAAGGGCACGACTCTTAAGCTCTTTGGGGAGCAGGGATGAGTGGAAGCCCAGAATTGCCTGGGGCAGGGGGTTGGCAGATCCCTTCTCTCACCGAGGCATTGTGTGTGCCTCCCTGGAAAGCCTAGTCTGGTGGGAAAGCACCTGAGCAGCTCTGGGGAACAAGGCCTCTAGAGTTTCTCTCGAACTGATAAATCCTGGGCAGTGAGTTTTAAAACTCTCCCATCTGTGAAACAGGAAGAAAAGCTTTTCCATCTACCTGCTTTGGCTGGCTGCTTGTTTATACTGGAAGTGCTGTCTCTGGTGTAAGTGCAATGAAAATAACAGTAGCTATCCTCACTTAGAGTCTTACATGAGCCTTATAAACAACTGAAATACAGAAATAATAATACCTAAATAGTCTGAGAGGAGCAGAGATTTTATTTTTCCATTCACTGACAAAGATGTGCAGTTTCTGTTTAATTTTTTAAGATGAATTGCCATCACCCCCAGAAGACTAATTTCTTATTTGCTATTGATTTTACATGAAGAGATTTGTCAAGATACTTTATTTCCTCTCCATGTCCAGAGTACTTGAGGAGATCGGATAATGTGTCTCAGTCAACTGGATCTCGTGTGGAAAGTGAAAGATATGATAGGTTTTATTACCTGTTATGCTGAGAGTAAATGGTACCTGATGCCTACAAAGCATCCCTGCATGCTTAACCCACGGTTTTCAAGTAACTACATAAATCATGCAAACAAAGTTGCTTTTCCACTTAACAGCATTCCTGAAATAGAAATATCATCCAAGAGGGGCACGTTCAGCATGTATCTTCCTTTCTATTGGAAAGTGAATAAATTGGCTTTCACTTCCCTAGCGCTGAGCTCTTGGCAGTTTTTGAGCACAGCCATCCCCAGCACACGGTTGTACGGCAGGCAGATCCAATAACAGGAAATCCAAGCAAAAAGGAGGATTTCGGCTGCCCTTGCTTGCCTGGATTTTCCACCTCAATTCACCTTTAGGCTGTGGGTTATTTAAAGATGTCAGTGGCACCTGAGCAAGGAAGAGGCTCTGCAAAGTGCCACTAATCTCATAAACCAGCAGAGCCCCAAAACACACGCCACGACCCAAACAGGACGTGCCCCAGCAGCTTCTCCCCTTAAATTTGGCACTTCCAAGCAGCTCTCTGGCAGGTCCTGTTCAGATCCCCTTCTCCCCCAAGCAGGCAGATGCTGGGAAAATACTAGCAGTATTCAGCAAAAGCTGAAAATAACCCAAAAGCCAGAAGCTTCAGACGGGACGAATGCTGGAGCACGTCGCCCTCAAGGAGGGGGAGTTTCAGAAAGCACCACCTTTGTGAAGCCAGGGAGCAAAAACAATGCCCAGCCTGGCACGGCCAATGAAATATGTATGTACCTAGGACCTAATCCAGCCCTCTCCAGCCATTCCGGGTCTTTTCTTCACATTCAAGGGGCGCTGGATCCCATCCAAAAAGATGAGGGAACAAATGTAGCCCTGGCAACCCCTCCAAGAGCAGGGAGGAACAAAGAGGACCCCCAGGGCTGAATTTGTTTCCATTTTAATCCTTATCTATACCAATCCCCACCATGCATAGAGAGAGGCTGTTTGGCTGTATAGATTTGCATTGCTATGGGAGCTTGAAGTGATAAAACATTTGGCCTAACTATTCAGAAGCAATTAGTGATTCAAAGCAGCCCGAGATATCTTAAAGGGGCCTGATTTTCAAGAGACAGGTGCTCGGAGCTCTGCCCTGACTTCAAGGGAAAATGGAGATTTTTGGAAAAAGAGCTCACTGACTGGCTGCTTGAAAGTAGACCTCGTTCAAGCCTTAGTAGGAAAAAAAAAAAAAAACACCATTCCATAGAAAATTCCAGTTTAGGCCAGTAAAATCTGGGAGAAATAACTTAATGTGCAGTGTTGTACCAACAGGAGGAGGCAGGCACGGCCATCCTGCAGTAATGCCAACATCCCAGCATCCTGTCTCAAAGAAACTGTCAGCTCAGAGACAGAATAGCAGAAAACCCAGATCTCCTAGCAAAGCAGGAGGTATTCTTCAGAGCTCGGTTGCTTTTGAGGTGACCCTCTGTGTGCCACCCTCCTGGGGGGTGCCGGGTGCCCCAGGAGGCTTTTCCAGGCAGAAAGCAGCAGGGCAAAGCTGCAGGAAGGGGTAGGGCTGAGTTAGAGGAGAGGATTTCTTCAGGAGGCTGCTGCAAAGCTCACAGTGCAGAGGTGTGGGAGACAGGTTAAAAATAAGCAGTGCTCAGACATCAGCCTGCACCTTTAGGCACCTACACGTCTCCACATCACTGGCTCCGGATGGTTTTACTTAACCTACAAAGCTCAGAAGGCAGAGAATGACAACTTCTTCCCCTGATCCCAGGCTGCCTTCCTGCCCGGGCCAAAAACTGCTGCTCCGCTCAGCCAAAACAAGGAGCCAGACCCAGCAAACCTATTCCAGGTGCTCTGCAGAGCTCTGCCTGAAGGAAGAGCTATTTAGGGCCAGGGCAGGAGTGCAGGTGAAACGCAAGCAGCGGCAGGGAACGGAGAGCCACGGGCATCGTGAAAGAGGACCAACCCGCCTGGCTCGGTGGATCTCAGAAGATCCAGGAGCCCTGATGATGCTGCCATGTTTCTCCTCGCCCCGACAGGAGCTGACGACGTGGGTATCTCACTTCCCTCAGCACGTACACCGCCAGGCTTTAGTTCCCACCGTTGTGAAGACACACTGGAAGCGTGACCCAGAAACACTGCGAAGGTTCAAAAAGCGGAGTACCTAAAATTTACTTCTTAAAGTTTACACCTCACTCTGGGGCTGTGTTTCTTTGTAAAGATATGGAGTTGGAGCTGTCTCTCCATGTGATGCCAGCTGGGGTTTTCACAGGTCCATCCACTGCTGACAAGCTGGTGTGGGACCAGAGTAGTAAATGCCAGAGCTTCTCCCCCCAACATCAGGTGTCAGAGAGGGGTAATGAATCTAACAGCAGCTATGGGAAGGACTTCCCCAGATCCTACAGGACCCCCAGCCCACATAGCAATGACTTGGATAAAACTCACCCCACGAGAAGCAAGAGCAAAGCAGGGCTGCTGGCTCTGCAGCTGCGGGACGAGAGGCAGAGGGAGTGCTCTGCCAGGGGCCAGCAAGAATAACCAGGTCAAGAGGGAGGTGCAATGAAAGAGGAGGCTCCTGCTTTCTTTCACCTGCTTTTCCTTTGCAAATCCCCCCTGTAACTTGGAGCTGCAGCACGGCGAGCAACGCACAGCCCCCGGGGCTGCAGGGTACCAGCCAGCTCGGGGTACAAAGCGCAGGGCACCGGGGGAACCATCCCCAACCCGCAGCGAGCACCCACCTCCTCTCAAAGGGGATTTCCTGCCCCTCGAGGTGACCGGCACGGCGAGTTTTTCCTCACCTACCTCCACTCCAGCATTACAGGGCCAGCCACCCTCCAGCCAAGAGGATGCTGCCCCATATTGGGAGCGGGAGGCGAGCCTTGTAATTAGGGGGTGGGTGCCACCCACCAGCGAAACCCTCCTCGGCCCTCATTTAGCCCAGCAGATTTGTAGCCAGGCTTGTTTATGTTGCCCATACAGCTTATCATTTGCTGCTTTTCATCTCCCGAGCGCTTCAGCAGGCGTTTTTGCAAGCTTCTCCCCTGCCCTCATGTGAGGGAAAAGTTATATCTTCATGTTGTAAAGGGGATGGAGAGGGAACGGGGCAAAGAAAAGCCAAATAATTTGCCCTGGTCCTGTGGGTCAGATCAACCCTGCCTTTTAGTCGTGTGCTCGGACCTCCGCCTGCACCTCACTGCCCTCAGGCTCAACAACAGTGTCACGAGGCCTTGTGCTCATCTAGGTACTAGGGAGCAAGTCCTGTCCTTTCAGGGGATTTGCTTCAGTTTGGCACCAGTTAACCAGACCACACAAGTAACGTGAAGATGCTGACACTGCTTTGCATTAATAATGAAGTGAAATGAGAAGGCTCCAGCAGATAACGAGCCCCTTGTGGGGTGGGTGAGCGCAGGACCATTGGCCCCTTGGCTCTCCTGGGAAAGCCCCTGCCCTAACCTGCCATTTGCTCTGCTTCTGGCAGTGTGTGGCAAGGCCTGCTCGCATTTCCAGGGAGGTTTCTGCCCCCCCTCTCTGCTTCCCTCCTCCCAGCTGTGAAATTGGTGTAATTCAGGCGGCGCCTTTCCCAGAGCCCTGCAGGACCTGCTGGTGAACACTCCAGCAGCTTTAGAGGACTCTGGTGTCACTATAGCTCCTGTGATTACTCCTTGCTGGGATAGAGGAGGGTGGCAATTATAGGAGTTGAGCTTCCACCCCTCTCCTCCACGAGCAGACGGTGTAGGACAAAGCAATTTGGGCTTCTCCATCGTGGTGGACAAAGGCAAAGAGCCAAGGCTGCAGGGGCTGGGGACGATGCAGAGCTGGCCCCAGACACGAGGGCTGTGGGCTAGGTGAGGACTCCCAGCTCCATGTCCATCCAGGGTGGGTAACATCCCGAGGAGCCCAAATGCACCCAGAGAGGCCTGGGGCTGGGGAACCTTGCCCAAGAGCCACCGGGGCTCTAGTCAGTGACCGCACAAGCTCTCTCAGATCCCGCGTTCATTAAAAGTAGAATTAACATTTCCCTCTAATAACCTCGTTAGTGATGCCTGCTCTCCTAGGACCTAGGGCTGTTGGTGCTGAGGGAAGTCTGGGCTTCTGCTGAATCCTTCTGGTGAGTGAGCCAGGCACCGCATCTGGGAGGGCTTGCTGGTGGCCAGCAGAGGTGGGATCCGTACTGTCCCCTAGTAGGGGCAGTAAAGGAGCCTCTCTTTCCCCTTCTGACCTGTTTTCAAGACATGGGTACATGTCCTGGAGCACAACATCTCTACTTCTGAGCAGTTTTTAAAGGATAAGAAGAGAAGGAAGGGGCATAAATTGACAGATGAGCAAGACTTACCACGACCGAACGTGTCATCTCTTTAAGAAAGCAAACACAAACAGATCAAGCATTATTTTCCTTGGTAAGGGGAAGGGATCATTTTCTGGCCGTGATTCAGCAGTGTCACATGGAGACAATGACTGCCCTTCACACACCTCACAGCTTTGCCTTTATAACACCGCTGGCTGGTGACAACACACCTGGGTAAGGTGCAATTACCTGGGAGTTCACTAGCTCATCGTTAGCAATTACCCAGCTGTGCTGTGACCAACAACCCACCCTAATTGCTACATCGTCACCGCAGACCTAAACCAGCTACCTTCTACAGTCAACAGCAAATACCAGCGTTAAACCCCTGCGAGTGAGTTTGCTATTAGCTGCGGTGTGATTGCCTGCTGGGGTCACTGCAAACTGAGCAGGGTTGTTATAAAACACGATCCCAGTCAAAAAAAATCCAATGCTCGTAGTGAGCAAAAGGCAGTGCTTATTCCTTCAGTGCCTAACCCTTCAGAGAAGCAATCTCAGCTGTTATTTAGATACAAAAAGCTTTATTTAATCTCACGGATCCCATAAATGGGTCTCACAGGCAAAGCCTATAACACTGTAAGGCCCCCCATAAAATCGTAAACTTATTATTATTATTTTAACTGACAACTTGTGCTCCATATTCCCACTTAAACAGTGAAAAATGATCTAACAGGCGTGACCCTGTCCCTCTCCCGAGTCCCCCAGCCTGTGGAAGTGCCAGGTCAGAGGGCTGCTGCTGATAATCCTGCCCCTCCAGGTCCTCCATTCAACCCAGGTCAGCAACAGCCAGGGGTTTGTTTCCCATCATGGGGCTATTTGGTGGCTGTGACAGCGATTTGGGGACTCCTTTTAGCCAGGAACCCCTGGTCACAAAGCTGGGGTCGGTGTCATTATCAAGGCATGGACCAGGGATGGAGCAGATGCCCCCCTTGCCTTTGATCAGGGGGAAATGTTGGTGTCTCCCATTATCAGGGGTATTCGGTATGGGAAATGGTCCTGGGTGGCTCCTGCCCTTCACCACCCCACTCCGGGGACAAATCCTGCCGTCACCTGGCTGCAGGGGTGGAGGAGAAGAGCGGGATGGCTGCAGTCAGTTCGCACCCACTGACAGGGCCGTGCCTGGGTGCACGAGCACAGCAGGACTTCCCTTAAAGGGGTCTCTTCTTTGGGAGCTGCTGCCAGAGCCCCATCACCCTGGCACAGCTGGTGAGGAGCTGCCCCATATGTAGGTTGGGATGGTGATGGGTAGGGCAAGGTGTAAAGGGAAAATGGGACGCATTCAAGTGGCCCAGGACTTGTCCCTTATTTTTAGAATAAGAACATTATAAATAAGAATAACGTAAGAATAAGAATACATGTCTCTGATAAACATCCAAAAACCAACAACAAAAGAAAAAGTGAAAAAAAAAAAAGAAAAAAAGGAAAGAAAAAAAAAGAGAACTTGCAGGTGCCTTATCAAGAGGAAGCTTGTCTTAGCTCTGCCAACGGAAGGATAGGTTACAGAGGGGGAAACCTGACCACCGTTTGTCCACATGGACCCTTCAAACAGACTCGGTTTGAAGTTGTAGATTTTCTCAGCCCATTAATCCCTGCCCGCTCTCCCTCAGACCAGCTCCTCCACGGGAGGGCTCTCCCCATCGCCGTTCCCCTGAAGGGATTTCTATACCTGGCAGATTTGTTTTTCCACCTGCCCAGTGGGAACAGCGAGTGAGAGTAATCATGTGCACTCATCCACATCCCGATGTCCAAACCTATCCGTCTCACCGGTGGGATGATATTCCTGCTGGGAAGAGCAGCTTTAACCACGGCAACATGCTCAAGCATCATAAACACAAAGGCGCTGAGGTCATTAAAAAGCTGGAAAAGCAGGAAAAGGGGAGAGGGACCGGGTCCATCAAGGCCTGCCAAGAGCCAGGCACCTGGACCTGGGCTGAGAGGCCAGGTAGGAGGGACTTTGGTACCGCTTCTCCCTGTATTTCCTCCTTTCTCACTCACAACTCAACGCCCTGCTGGGAGGAGATTTTATTCCACCACCTCTGGCACCACCAGGCTTGGTTTTGGAAACCTTCCTGCCTCAGCTGATGCCCGGAGCAGAGCTTCAGCTTTCTGTTATTCACAGCGAAAATCTTGGCACTTCTGGGGGATTTCACCTGCAGCTGCCCTGGGCTGTCCCCTGCGCCTGTGACACCTGAAACCAGCAGGTTTCTCCTGGAAACCTCGGTCCAGGGTGGGGAAAGAAGGAGAAAATCAGATGGCCTCACATCTCCTGAAGGGGAAAAGAAGAGTCTGGGCTTGATGGATTCATCCCCTCCAGCTCTTAGCAGCACTGCTTGGCCCTAGCACGACCTCGTAGCTGCTGCTAGCCTTTCTGAAGGGTGATGTGGGTCGTTTTACTTATTCTTGGTTAAAACCAAACGAGCCTTTGTGCCCCTCCGCAGCCCGCAGATAGTGAAGGAGATTAGGAAGCAGCACATTATCTTCAGGCAGCGAGACGAGGGAGGACAGCCGTCGCTTAGGGAAGCCGTGCCCGTGCCAATCGGGAAGAGGAGCTGCTCTGAAGTCGTGTCAAACACAGCTCAGTTATTCGCAGAGGGGGGGAAATGAGCGATGCTGCCAAGAGGGAGCTAAATCAGACCCGTGCGGGGAGAAGAGAGCATCTGAGGGCAACCAGCTCAGCAAGGTGGAGGGGTGTCGAAGGGTTAAAGGGTTTTGCTGGGCGCACAGAAGAGACTAAATAGATTGGAGAGTAGAAATCCAATTAGGAGATCTAACAGGAAGAAGCCAAGCCCTGAAACAATAAAGATAATAGTTTTAGCCGCCAAAGAAAAGATTAAAAGAGAGTGGGGAGAGCAGATTTGTGGTGGGGCCAAGAGGAAGGAAAATTATTGCAAAAACATTTTTTTAATAACAAAATAAAGAGTTATTGTTTGTCAAGACAGAGTCATGTTAGCGTTTTACCTGCAACAAAGTTCATCTGAGGATCCAAGCTGTGCCGTTGGTCCTCGCTTTATGAATGTCTTCAGAGAAGCTGGAAGTTTAAGCCCATCCCTGCCTTCATCACACGCACTAAGCCAGGGGAGAATTGACCTCGGTGAGGTTTGTTTGCTTGCTGGTCTATGTTATCTTGTCCATACATGCTGCCCAGGATAAAAACAAAGGGAAGGCGCTGTTACGGGCTCCAGATGTACCAAAATGTAATAGGGACAACACAGACAATGGGATCCAGGGGGGATCAAAGGTCTGGGAAGCAGGGGACTCCAGAGGGGACATGGTTGTCCAAGTGAGGTGCTGGTGAGATGAAAAGAGTTTCCCCAGCCTTTTCCACCGGCTCTGCTGTGGGCGCATCAATCCCGAGCAGCAAGAAAGCACCTAACAGCTTGGAGAAGAGTGGGCAGGAGGGGCAAGGGCAGAAATGTGTCACAGGTGCCTCTGCCATCATCTGCTGGCCACCAGCTCAAGCCTTCTTAGTGCCCAGAAGTTGCACCGATTTAAATCTGTTGGAGTAATTACAGTGGAACGACTTATCCATCGTTATTATTTTTATTATTATTGTTATTAAAGACAAACATATACATATCCCTGTAAAATGAAAGCAGTACCATTTATGTTGGCATAGCTTATTCTTGCCTGGGAAAGAGAATAAGGCAGTGATACAAAATGCCTCAGCGACGTGTTTATATCAAGTGTTGCACCCCATAGAAGACAAAAACTGTTCACTTTCCAAACGCCTGCCACATTATCTGACTGATGTTTACATTAGCAAAAACGTCGCGTGTGCTCTTGGAAAATTAATCCCTAATAATTAAGAGTGCAAACTTGGATTAGCTCAGTGGAACCACACGGAATCTTTTTGTGTATATGCTCTCATTTGAAATAAATGGTCTTTTAATTCAGGTTAATTTATAATGCATCAAAAAAAAATAATCCTTAATTAAACTGAAGGGAACATTACTCTGTTACGTCCCAAGTGCGGATGTCAGCTCCTGGCTCATTTCGCACCCCCTGCTGCAATCACAGCGGGGCAGGGACACCTGTGAAGTCCCCTGGGCAGCCCAGACGCACCCAGGGTGTGTGATGGAGACCCCTGTCACTTCAGCCCAGTCCCTGCAGACCCGGGCATGGCCGCTTGCACTGGAAACGTCCCTTTCTGGGGACATTCAAAGGGTCTCTGGAGCCTTCGGCCTCAACACTTTCCCCCTCCCCGTGGGCTGTGGAGGGGAACCACTCCCAGCCGAGGTGCGGGTTCCTCTGCCAGCCCCGCTCTGAAGGCGCGTTAATGAGGGCTCGTTAGGCCTTCCCGGCCTAATTGCTTTCGACACTGGGCCTCCTACTGATAGTGATTGGCACAGCAGGGCACCGGGGAGCAGCAGGCCCCCAGAGGAGCTGCACATTTCCCACTGTGAGGGAGGCCGGGCGTTGGACCAGGCCTGGCCTTGCTGTTTGTGTTTGTCAGACGTGTTCAGGTGACACGGGAAGGAAACGGTGCTGGGGACGAGCAGCCTGGCACCGCAATGTGATGGCAGGGAGCCAGCAGGGAGCTGGTGGCAGCCTGGTCACCCTGCCTGGGGACAGGACCCCGGCACTCGCCCCTCATAACTCAGACAAAACCAGACAAGGAGCGGTGACATGGCCCAGGCCCCGCTGCTTCCCTCTGTGCCCAAGTCCTTCAGCCTCGCCCAGCCCCGTTAGCTGCGTTAGGCTAATTCTCCCAGCGCCGCTGAAGCGATGGAGACTTTTCCTAGAGCGACCGGTGTGGAGATGAGACTGCAAAATTATTCCTTCCCTCCGTGCCAAAGGCACAGACGATTACAGCTTCATTTCTGACTCCTACTCATCCCGCCTCTGAGAGACCAGATTAATTGCGGCACATGATCCAAAAGATTGAAGCTAAGAAACCAATAACCAGCTAGCTGCAGTTACCCTGCTGCAAGGCTGGGGTGGAGGTGAGGACTGCAATTTTGGTGCAGATCGGCCTGGATCTGGAGCTAACCCCGTGCGTCTGCCGTGCAGCAAGCCCCCCAGCCGCCCTGCTTCGGTGAGAGCTCTGGCAGGCTCCCGGACCCATCTGTCCCCTTTCACGGGTGCACCAGCGAAGGGCTGGAGCTCTCCAAGAGGAACCTGGCCGCTGGGGGCACGTGTGTCCCCCCGCCCCTCGCCTCCTGCCCGCCCCGCTCCTGGTGCTGGAGAGCGGAGCCAGATGGAGCCTGCAGCTCGCGCCCACGGGGGGCTCGGGCTTCGCGAGCCGCCCCCACGCGGGCTGCCCACTCCTTGGGGGAGGCGCGTGCGATGCATGTGGCGCTGCCACCGTGGGGGTTTTGCTCCCCCCAGGGCTCGGTGGGGAGCTGGGATGCCGCAGGAGAGTCTCGGTGGGCTCGCAGCGGGCAGCAAGGCTTGCGTGGGTAACGCTGTGGTGCCTCTTCTAAAGCCCCTCTGGGCACAGAGAAATTTGATGTGGAGCACTGTGACTGCCAAGCAAAAGCACAGGGGGGTGATTTTTGTGGTTGTCCCACTGCACAAGAAGCCTCGGGGTGCACAAGACCCGCTCCTCCCTGCCCGCTCCCAGTTTTTGGGATGACCCCAAGAAGTTGTGTCTGCCTTGTCCTGTGGGGAGACCCAGCACAGGCACCCAGTGGGGTCTGGCGGGGAGGAGATGTCACCCCCGATGTACGTTTCTACTCCAGGTGCAAACGAGGGATTACAGCAGGGCCCTTGGAGCTGGAAAGTCAGTGCAGTGCACCCAGATTTTGGCAAACCAAGGCGAGGAGACGCCTGTCTCGCACGGCTTGGGAAGCAGGGAGCAGCCTCTTGTGGGCATGTTGGTGCCAGGCAGAGCCTCACACGTCTCGCTGACTCCCCAAACACATTTCTGCCAAGCCTCAGCTGTGCCGGAGATGTGCTTCTAGGGCGCGGATGCTCGGTGAGTGGGGCAGGACCGATGCAGCGCTTGCCTCCGGAGGAGCCAGCAGAAACCTCTTGTCCTCTGGTATCTCCAGTCTGGGCTCTTAGCACCCAGCTAAACCACTAGCCACGAGGGTCTGTAACGGGGAACACAGCGCGTGCCTCTTCTCTCAGGAGGCAGGAGCAGTGCCTGCTGCCCTAGCCCCTCGCTGTCCCCAATCTCTTTAGCAGAGCGTTCCCTGGGTCAGCCCAGGCTGGTGCAGGACACAACCTCCATCCACCAGCCCCGTTTTGCAGCTGCTGTCACCCCCAAGCAGCAGCATTTAAGGCTCACAGGCCTTAAATTCAGGGCTGGGGGGCCGCATCCTTGCTGCTTCGCCTCTCTCCATGGTAACAGGAGGATGCTGCAGCCCCGTCCCCCTTGGCGGTGCTGGGGCGAGCGGGCGGGAGACAGATGGCGACGGAGGGGAAAAGGGCCCAGATCCTCCGGAGTCGAAGAAATCTCAGGAATCCCTGAGTGCCGGAGCCAAGACGCTGACCTGGAGCCGTGGGAGGGAGGAAAGGCGGAGGCGCGCGGCTCTGCCGAGCCCGGAATAGCAGAGCAGCTGTGAAGTTATCGCTCGTAATTATTACGGCATATGGGAGGTAAAGAAATAGCTCCGAAGGGGAGAAAAACAAACAAGAAAAAGGCGGGATGCTGCAGGGCTGAGCCGGGGGGGCAGAGCAGCACTTGGCACTGCCACACAGTGAGGGGACAGGAGTTTGGGTGATGGAGGCAGCACCGGGTGCTCGGCCTCCCCGTTGAGTGCAGGCAAACACCTGCCTTGGGCACAGTCGGTCCCATGGCGCCCGTGTCCTGCTGGCATCCTGCTGCGGGGACGCTGAGAGGGGAAATTAGGAGGGGACTAACAGCCCGCGAGCGAGGAGCAGTGCCAGCAGCCCTTCGGTTCTGTGCTGTGCGGAAAACAAACGTTTTATCCTATCGTGGCTGTTATTGTGATGTGCTCGTGTTAAGGAAAAAAAAGGCTGTCTTTGGAAATGTGGAGCCATTCCCAGGGTGTCGGCAGCGCAGCCAGAGCCATGGCACAGGGAACAAAGGCGGGCGAGGGGACGCTGCCCCGCGTGGTTCCGAGCACGGAGAGCTGGCCAGGCTGGGGGCAGCTTTCTCCTGGACGTCTCTTCTGGAGCAGTGGGACACAGGGGTGATTTGGGAGCCCCAAATCACCCCGACTGATCATTGGGGACCCAAAAAGCCGGAGGGTCCAGTGACAAGGGACGTTTGTGCTGGCCAGCAGGGCAGGGGCAGGAAAGCTTTTGTTGCAGCTCGCCTCATGAATCACCCTGCAAATGAGGCCACGACAGAGGCATTGGAAATAGGAAAGACCATTCAAGCTCTGTGATCCAGAACATGAATAAATCGTATGTGGCAGGGAACAGCCCCAGTGCCCATTAAAAGCAACCAGGCAAACCCTGCCGGCATCCCGGGATCCCTGCCGGGCCACGTGCGGGGCCTGGAGAGCGAAGGACCAGCTCTGCACATACACATCAACACGTTCATATTCATATTTATTTATTTTCATATTTTTTTTTACATACATTCATATTTCAGCCAGCCTCAGTGAAAATGGGGGCAGCAACCCCAGTTTGCAAAAGCAGGAGGAGCGTGAAGGTCGAGGAGGGAAGTGGACAAGCATCTCTCTCCATGGGAAGCAGGGGCAGGGCGGGTGACTGAGAAAAGGACCTTACTTTTGGGATCCCTATGCCCTCATCCAAGGGCAAGCAGAAGGGTACGTACAGCAGCACGGACAAGAAGGAGCTGGATGGGGACAGCCAGGTCCCGTCGTCTGCCCTGGTGGGTATAAAATCTGCTGTGAACGAGCTGTGGCCGGTCCCCAAGGACAGGTGCTTTCCCCGTTTTATCCTCTCGTAATCATCTCCCTGCAAAAATGTAATCACGGCAGGTGCCAGACTTTATTAACCCGCGGGACAGCGTTTTCACAAGGGCTATGATAAAGCCCGTTCGTCACAATTCCTGTCTCCTCCACCCCGATCCACCTTGCTGAACCTGCCAAGGGCTGCGAGACCCTCGGACACCGTCAGTGCAAATAGCGGTGGTGCCGACAGTCCGGCACACGTAGTGTCTGACCGTAAATAGTTACTCGGAGCTGGGACCTCCCAGAAACGTTCCCTCTTTTTGCTTATCTTCCCCCGTAAATCCCCTGAGCCAGCTGCCAGCGAGTCCCCCGGGACAAGAGCTAGCTGACCTGCTCCACCTCTTCTCCCCCTCTCGGGGCCGACCTGTTTGCAAGCTCTTATCTCTGCCGGAGTGTTTGCTTTGTTCAAACTGCAAAGAAAAATATATATAAAAAAAAGACAAGCTAACCATTCTTTGCAAAGTCTGCTCGATCTTAAGGTGAAGCCGTCACTCTTTCCGTAGCAACAAGGGCCTCTCCTTTGTTTTTCCAGGCCACTAATCTAATCCGAAGATTTGTCTTTGGGTTTCAGCTTCCCCTGGACTGTTCATAATCCAAAAAAAAAAAAATCGGTATTGTGCAATAGCAGTTGAAAGGGGAAAATAACACCTCTAAGGGAAAAGACAGCATTTTAGCTTTTTTTTTTTTCCAATAAAGAAAAATAATTCTTAGGCACCCCTCGATGCCCTGTCCTCTGGGTTTCCTCCCCAGCGAGGCCGGGCTGGGAGGCATAGAGAAGGGGACGTGGACCCCAAACCCTCCGAAGGTGCCTGGTTTTGGTCTCCTCTTCTACTACTTTTAAAAGTCAAAGCTTGCGAGACTCTCTCCTCCCCTCTAGCGTCCATCCCAAGCTATTCCTCCTGCTCACCAAGCCCTGGCTCGGCTCAGCGCGGGTCCAGCCGCGCTCCCCCTCGGGCAGCTTTTAGGCTTACCAATAACACCGCAGCTCCGCACCCAGGAACCTGACCCTTTATTTTGCCTTCAGCGGTCGTTTATTTTCCAGCTGTGGAACTTCAGACCCAGGGTGAACCACGGGACCCTACAAGCCAAGCCCTCCAAAGACTTCTGGAAGGGCAGGGGCAGCTTTGCAAGCTGTGATGGGGAAAACCGGCTCGGCCTCCCTGCAGCAGCTGGTTCGGGCAGCGGCACCGAGGGCACGGCGGAGCTGTCTCCGCGCCTTCCTCCATCTGCCAAGCTCGTTTGCCACCAGGCACCCCATAATTACACACACCGGCCTCCGCAGCCCTGCACAGCAGCCCAGCCTCTTCTTGTGTCACCAATTAATCCCAGAGGACAACTCGCGTGTGGCAGCGCCTTCCTCTCCAAGGCCCTGGCCTGAGCGCTGCTCGCAGCAAAGAAAAAGGATGGGTTATTCCCCGCATTAGCTGGGAATATTCCCCACGTGAGCTGGGCTGCAGCATGAGCTCAGGAGTGACGGAGGGTTGCACTGGGGCTCCCCAGGGGGAGCGTCTCCCTGCTCGGGTCACCTTCTTGCTTTGAGGCCCCCTTTTCACTGGCGCAGGAACGGTGCTCCTCACCCCCTCGGTGCTGAGTGAGGGGCTCCCAGCGCTTTCTCCACTAGGAGAGCTCTGCTGGGAGGTGGGGAGGCAACAGGAGCCCTGGTGGGGCTGCTGAAGGTGCCGGAGATGCTGAAGGTGCCACCATCCTACAGGTGTTTGACTGGGAAGTCACCGTGACCCACCGGGTTCAGGACCAGGGATTCTGTGCCTCTAACCCCCTGCCTACCTGGTGCTCAGAGGCTTTGAATTGAGGAGCCTGGGTCAGCCCAGCCCCGATGCACCAAAGCACGGGTCCCAGGGGAGCTGCAGACCCTCCCGAAGGGCAGCGGCCTGGTACCTCTAGCCTGCCATAAAACAATTTGGGGTTCTGGAGTGCAATCCGCTAGAGATGAACAGTGAGGTTTAAATAACGATGCTGTCTGTGAGCTAACCCCGTTGTCTGTCAGATCCCAAGGAAAAGCTTTCTGTCTGTCCTTCCAGCAAGGCTGCCCGGTTCAGATCATCCCGAAGGCAGCAGGAGAAAAACAAAGATGAAAACAAAGATGAAAACTCAAGAGGGGCCCTCAAGCACCACCCGTCCCACACCACGGTGCTGCTCCTCCAGAGCAGCTGGGGGACGGAGCGGGATGCTCGGCTGCCTCTGCTACAGGCTCCCGTGGCGTTGCATGGCACCAAGCAGGTGTCAAAGCCACCTCAAACCCTATTTTATAAACAGAGAGACTACAGCACAAACCATCTGAGTAGCCATACCCCCGAAGATGTCTCCTGGGCTCTCTCCTCCTTGGCAGTCAGGGAATGTATCTCCTCTCCAGTTTGTTCCAAGCGCAAAGCAGCCCATGCCCTGCTAAGGCAGCAGCAGCAGCACTTTGGGGCCAAATCCTTCTTCCCTTGGCCCCGAGCAGCGCAGCTGCCCCTGCTCCCTTAGCAAACCCCCCAGCTGCTCCTTGTCCCGGAGCACGGCGGCTTCCGGCAGAGCAGAGCAACTGTAATAAAGGCATCAGAGGGAGGAAAAAGGCACGGGGGAGCAGGGCTGCTTCGCCCCCACTAAGCGGGAAGTGCTTTGGGGAAATAAACAGACCCACCAGGAGCACACGCTGAAGAGGCTTTGTTTCTGGCAGAAAGCTCTTCCCTGCGGTGCTGATTTATTAATAGGTGGTGGTGGGGAGCAGATCTCGCCCCTCTCTTCTGCTCGTACACTAAGTACCAGTTTGGCAGCCTGCCATTAATGCAGCAATGCTTAAAGGCATCGGCAGCTCCTGGGCCATCACGGGAGCGGAGGGATGGACGTTGACATCCAAAACTGGTCACATCCAGCTGGAGGCAAGGACTCATTCTTTAAGTTACTTTGTCCATATTTAAGGAACCAATGCAGAAGAAACAGCGACAGAAGAACCTGTGATGAAACCCCACATATACGTCCCTTTTGGACCAGAAGAACCCCCACGTATCCCAGGGCCCTAGCTCCTGGCATTGCTGCTGTCTGCTGCAGGACAGTCCTACCAGAGCACACTTTGTACCTGCTACAAGCTGCCACGGCGCTCACGCCAACCTCTTCACTCCTCTGGCCTTCATGTCACCTTTGGACACAAATAAAACCACACAGTGACGCTGAGAGGACACAAGAACACTTGATCTAAACACAGTTCAAGTACGTGTCTCGTATACCCAGCCCGCAGTGCCACACGCACCCGAGGAGTTACTCCATCACGAGATGGTGCAGGGATCGAGGCCAGGTTGATCTGGACAGGCAGCAGGACAAGGGATTAGGGGTCTCCACGATAGATAAATGATGACACAGAATGCAGATGTAGTGAGGACTGCTCTGATGACACCCATACACATTTTTTCCCTCTAACCATTAACCAGCTCATGGTAATTTAGCAATGCAAGGACAAAAAATCATTTTTTCCTCATCATTTTTCCAAGCCCTCTCCTGCACCCCAGTGAAGCTCCTTGCCCAACACCTGCACAGAGCTGAGCTGCGTTTGCTGAGAGCAGAGCTCACAAGCACTTTTGGGAGTACTTTCCAAATGCACACCCAGAGTTTCGCATCTGCAGATGCACATGGGCAGACCAGTCTAGCCACCCCATTTTCCAAGCACAAAAACCCACTTGCGCTTTTTTCAGCCCCTTTGAAACCAAAGATGCAAACTGAGGAGGAGGCTCAGAATATGTGGAGAACATGGCCCTACCCCTCACCCCTGCTACAGAGAAGGGGCGAATTGTTACCCGCACCAACTGCCAGAGAGGGCTGCGGACTTCAACCAGGCTGGGAGGGTGCAGAGCACTTTGGAAAACTATGCTGCCACTTTCTTCTTTCTTTTCAAGGTCAGATGTTTCTGGTCACGGCCAGTGACACTGGCAAAGAGTCAATTTTAGTAGCCAGTTTAATGACACAGGCACCGTTGTTGGGCAACATCTGGCTGGAAGTCCTGCCTGCATCCATAGTATTTCACAGAATGCCATGCCACGGAGTTTTTAATGCTTTTTGGTGGATACTTCCCTCTAGTGCCCACCAAAACTGGGCAAACTAGTGTCCAGCCGCAGACTATTTTGTAAGAGAAAGTGGTGCAACTAGCACCATGACAAGCTGAAGGTTTGGGGCCTTCTCTGCTGTTCCGTTCCTTTACTTTAAGCTGACCGGTAGAAAGAAGACATAAAACAATTAATTAACTCATCACGTAATTACTGTTTTATCAAGTGATTAAAAATATATATCTAACATGGTAATTTAGACTATAAAAAACGTGATGTTTGGTTTCAGACTGCAACATCAATAAAGTTGCATGCCACAGACATTTGGATCAGCATTTCAGTCTGCAGCCACTAAAACAGCTGTTTTGAATCTCACCCAAATGTAAAGTAAATGCCCTATTGAAAAACAAGAGATCATTTCCTTACTTGCCTGCCTCATCTTTGCTGCTGCATTATTTAAAATTACTCGGTCATATGAAATCGGAAAGGCTGTTTGACCTAAAGAACTGGAGGTGAGACACCTGAGTGCACACACAGAGGAGGCTCTGACACGGCACAGCCTGCTCGCAGAGGTCAGCACCGCTTATGAAATTCTGGTATGCAGTATCTACCCACAGCAAATGAGAAAAGTCCTTCCAGGCAGCTGTGGAGCAAATAAACATATTAACAGAGTAACGAGTCACTTCTTCAGCATTTGGTTCCGTAGCAACGCAAGGAGACCGAATGGGCTGAGCTCTGAAATCACCCAGCCTTCTTGGGCTCTTCCTGTCCTGGGGATGCGGGCATCGCATCTCTCCCCTGCAACACGCTCAGGTCAAGGATTCCTCTCGAACCCTTGGCTTTGTCCCTAAATACTGAGGACAACGGGGCTGCTTCTAAGCCAGGCTGGCGTGTGTGATAGGAAATGCCCTATGTCCCTCACCTCCTCCAGCCCACTCCAGAAATTGCAGTCTCTAAGCCCTGTCTGGTTTAGTGTCACTGCCTCACTCACCGAGCAGGGCATGATGCAGAAGAGAGGAAATATGTTAAGCCTTGTTCTGTTTTAGTGCATGAACTCTGCAAAAATAACCATGTTTTCTGTAATGAGAGGTTGATTAGCTCTTATGTTGATCAGCAGGTGCTCTTTAAAGAAAGCACTTCTGGACCAGCTGTAGCCTTAATTGAGGCAAATCATAGCATTTGTTTAAACTGCTCTACTTGCACAGCTCTGCTTTTAGCTTGCAGAAACAGCTGAAAGACAGCATCGATCCTTCAAGTGTAAGGACTGCACGCAGTGATTGAAGATCGTGCTCCGTAAATGGCTCCAACACACCCAGGCTGTCTTCTAGGACTGGGGATTCTTGCTCTGAGACGTCGAGACAGCAGGTCTGTCTGGCAACTTCTGCAGCGTGGCCCTAGCAGTCGGGGGCCAAACTGCATTTGCTGGTCCAAACCTCTCTGAGGCTTTTGTAGCTGAGCGAAGAACTAGCAGGTGATGGTTGATCACTCCTGGGGGACTCCTGTCCATGACAGGCCTGAGAAAAAGAGAGAAAATCACCACAGTGAAACTGCACTCCAGGGCTGGATATCTGCATTCTCCCCATAGGCTCTGAAGTCTCCCACTCTGAAAACTGAACCGAAAGCTGCCAGGCCCAGAATCCACACAAGGCACAGCAGCTTTGCACTCAAGGCACGTGCTCTGTGTGTGTACTGTGTTGTAATAGCTATGTTAACTTAAAAATCAAGGTGTCGTAACTCTTCGGGTTTATTTCTCTGAAGAAGCAATATGATGTTAATCGTACAGTACGAGGGTCAAGAAATAACCATGTTTTGGTGTATGTGACACTTATCTAATACCTACTTTATTTTTCAAAGTGCTTTCTAGCATGAATTGATGTAAATCTCAAGGGGAAAAAATCACAGTGGAACGTTAGGAACTCACTCTGGGATTTATCCAGGGAGTCTTGAACAAGTACCACTAAAAAGCTCTGCCACAGACATAGATAACAGCCCTGCACTGCAAACACGGGAGTCGAGCAGAAAGGACACAGGAAAATTCTGGGACATTTTTCAAGAAAATACAAAACTCAAGTGCTCAAGCTATAAGTAGCATGAGAAAATGTTTCATTTAGCTTTAGAAGGATGAAGATAAATGCCAGCACAAACAAAAGGAGTTCTTTTTACAGAACAGGCAGGGGACTCCAGCGACAGCACAGAATTCTGCTTCTTCCTGCCGTGAAGCCCCTTCTATTTTCACTAGACATCCTGCAGGCAGAGCTGCCAGCACCATGCATACCTGATGCTTGTTGATCCAACAGCTGCTGGTCCTGAAATAGGTCTCTGCCTGCTAGTGCTCCCATCAGGCTGGTGCTCTCCTCGAGATCCGAAGGGTGAAGGCTCACGTGCCGCTGGCGCGCTGTGCAGGCTAAGGAGAGCAAGTTCCTTGCCCAGAGGCTGGGCTGAAGTTTCTTTCCTAGCCCTTGACTGGCACTGCTGTGTCCACTGCCTGTCCTCCTCTTGGCTGGGCACTTTTAGGCACCTTACCCTGTGGTTCCTGATTTTCCAGCGTCTTGCTGGAACACCCCTTAGAGAGGCAGGCGAAGGGCTTTTCGGCGGAGATGGAATTAGACAACGGCTCAGGCTGGAGGACGCTGTGCCTTCCTGAGCACGTGATGAATCTGAAACATGGCAGGGAAACGCAGTAATTTACCAGCTCGTCTTACTCCTAAATGACTGACCCAGTGAATGAAAGGTTTGAGGAACACTGTATGATGGAGCTGGCTGGGCACAAGTGTCCGAGGGTGCACAGTGATGAATGTTGAATTGCTTCCTCTGACAGCCAGGGTCTGGGTTCCTTGGCAGCCTCCCTGCCAACATGGTGCCAAGCACTAGAACTGCTCATGAGCCGTGCACACCTCAAGAGGTACAGGCTGGCTTACGACGAGATCACCCGTCCTCCTGCCCAAAGGCACAAGCAGCCATTCCTGTATCATTCCTGGCCAGTGTTTGCCCTGACCTGTTCTAAACACCCGAGGACCCCATCCAGCTCTCTGAAATTCAAGGCACAAGAGCAATTGCCAATGAGTGAAACCACTTTTGTATCAGACGCAGAGGTATAAGAGTAAGGTTTTGTGATTAGCCTGAAAATTAGGGAAGGTGCCTGACTGTTAGGGAAAACACTTCACTACATGCAGGACCAGCAGGTGCACTGTTCAGATTTTAGCCCATCTAATCCTCAGGTGCAATACACAGAAGAAAAATCATATTGGTGATGTATGAAGGGAACGTGCAGGCATATATGCTTAAAACCATTCTGTACATAGCAGGGATCCAATTGCTCGTCTATTAAAAGAACCAACTGTACCTAATTACCCGATGTGCAGAGTCCGAGGCAGGAACACAATCTAAAGAATGTGCCACCAAAACCCAGGCACAGAAAATTCATCTTTACAACTTCTGACTGACACTTATTTTACTGTTTAGGTAACCATATAAATCTGATATAAATTTTTCACTGAACAGTTTCCGTCACGCTGTATGATTTTAAAATGCCTGAATTTGATGGTGTTTTTTGTTTGTTTTTAAGTAAAGACATTCTGAAAGACCAGTATGCCTGACTCAAGAGCCTGAAATAACACTCAAAGACTTCCAAAGCGTGCAGATTATATAGATCTGATGCTGCATACACTTTTAAATAGGACTAGTTTTGCTCAGATGACTTGTCCTTTCCTGGTCAGGATTATTTGCAGCAAGAAGCTCCACTGTCAGAAAAATCACATTGGGTAGGGGACACTTCTAAAGTTAAATGCTGAGACATTTAAATACCTCTCCAAACCTTGAAATATATTTTCAAGTCGCAGAGGTCAAGTGTGTTTTTAACTGCCTTGCTGAACAGTCAGTCAGTTGCTAATCTCGTATCATGTATTTACTCTGCAAAACATACACATCTATAAATGCTTGTGATTATCTTGTATGAACCTTGGTTTTTATGGCCAGATGCTTGTGATCTGGGTCACCCCCCCACCCCCAGGTGATACTAGATTTCAAACCACTCAGTCTCATAACCAAATCCCGACAGATCTCAACACCCACATCTAAGCCCATCCATTCACTTCTACAATCCTAAGGGATATGACACGAGCACACAGAGGTACTTTGGGCATTGTCTATCAAATCTAAAAAGATGATGAGGTCACAATAAATCATGCTCAATCTGAAGAAATCATATTAAATCTAAAGAGATCACGAGATCATAGTTGAAGACTTTTGTGGTCACTGGACAAGAGGCCATTCATTTTAATTTTTCTAAACTGCTCTTGCTCGTGTTAAGGAGATATCGTTTACCTTACATTTTATACAGAGAGCCTTTGAATAATTTAATTATTTTGCTAATGATGATGCTTACATTTTTTCCAAAACCATTATATTTTTCCAAATTTTTAATTGACCCATTTTGCTCTTGTAAGAAATGTAAACCCCAAACTCATTGAAGCAAAAATGTGATTATTAACAATAGAAATAGATTTAAGTCATACTTTTGCAATCTCCTCTACCTGATATGTATTTGGAATAACCATTATTAATGTTTCTAATAGCCTTAAATACAATATTCAACAATCCTGCTTTCATCCATCTAACTGCAATTCCAGAGAGGTCTTTGGCTTTCTTCCTGAGTAAAAGAGCACATTTCATTTTTAATCTCTTGCCTGAACATCTTCCCAGAATTCCCAGCCGCCTGGTTGAACCTTAATCATCCGCTCAGCCAGGATTTGCATCAGTGCCAACTGAGGTAAAACACAGCTCAAACAACGGTATTTTATACTAACCTGAGACTGCCACAAATCAACTACACAAGGTAAAAGACAAAGGCACGTCCTTCCTCTAGACTGGATGCTAAGCTGGTGGAAGATCAAGTTTATTTCCCTTAATTCCACAGATCTGTGCTGAAATATACCAACCGATGGGCAGTCACCAAGTCTTCCTTAGACAATGGAATGGCTTACTCAGGGTCTGGCTCTACAATCGGGTTTCCAAATTGCTCCTCTACAGTACAGATGCCAGACCTCAGAAAACACTGCAGGTACTAATAAATCTACCCATGAACAGTTAGCAGCACTTGTCGCCAGACAATGCCAACCCTTCCCAATACCTGAAGACGACTGTGAGACACAGGAGTGGCAGGAAGAATCAATGAGGTCCTCATCAGAAGCCTCCCTCAACTCTTCCTCACTGCTGTCAGCCAGGCTGCAGGCTTCATCCTCTTCCTCATCGCTAACAGTTATCTTCACTGCTCGGTCAGCCTTGTCTTGCTGACCTGTTTGCGGGCACCTGGACAACATTGAGTAAGTTTTACACATCTAGTTAGCCTTTGAGTTGAGAATATGCAGCAAGCCAAGTGCAGCTTGGTGTAGCCACACAGGCAAACACTGAGACTGTGGATTTAGTCACCCACAGTGATTGGCCACTTACCTGGAGATCTGGAAAATCAGTCTAAATGGATCAGACATCTAAGCTGCCTATGACTGAAGTTAACCTGAAGCATCCTGAAGTTAGCCAAGTGAAATGGGGCAGACTTAAAGTACTACGATGTGAATGAAGTTCAGAGAAACAAAGCCATCTTTATTTCTAAAACAACTATCGTCTGTCTACGTGACGGGGGAATCTCAGTGTGGTGTTATTTTCCTTTCAGCCTTCCATTTGGTCAGGTTGGTGTGACACTTTCGAAAATCCTCATGTGCTTTCACTTTTTTCACTGTCTGAATGCAAACACTGACAGGACCAAGAATATCTTACTCGTTATGAAAAGTCATTCCTTGTACTCTCTAAGCAAGCAAGCCCACCCTATACGTGCTGATCTTCAGCCTGCTCTAGAGAGAGGACAGAACCTCCCCAAGGTTTCTTTTTCCTTTCTCCATCCCATAAACTTCCCAGGAGGGGGGACCACCATAAGGATTTCCGTCCCTGTCGGCAGGGATGAGAAGGCAGAAGATGAAGGGCTATCCCACGAAACTGCCACCAGGTGGCCAAAGAGCTTATTTTATTTTACAGCAGAAAGTGAATCCCTGTTCTATTGCATAACAAGAATTCTCCCACACTCTCACCGCTTATGCTGTTCTCTCCATACTCTCAGTTCAGAAAAGACATCTTTCTGGCTCAGATCTTCTCCTCCTACAGAGACGTAAGGGTTTTCCATCTTCAGACTGCACAGTTTCAAGGGGCTCACTGCAGGTGGCTGAAAAATGACAGAAGTAGTCTTGATAACCTCAGAAACTTTCTCCAGCTCAGTTTCTAGACTTTGTATTTTGGAAGGCATCTGTATGCTATTCCTCTGGAGTGTTGAGATCACCCCTCACCTCTGCTATTTTAAGAAGCCTCACGCCTGCCCTGTACACTGGTATAGTTCTAGGAGCTGAGCAGGAGGAACCCAGGGTGGCAGGAACAAAAAGGTTTGATTTATATCCCTCTGGCAGACTGTTCTCCTGTAAACAAGTGTAAGCCTGCAGCATCTATGCCAATGAGCATATTAAGACCAGTACTGCAGATACTGCATCATTCAGCGTATGGCTGCAGTCTCCTTTCACATCCCAGCTTACAACACACAGTCATTCAATCAAATGTTCACTTTTGCTTCAGGAAAGCTTCCAGTGTTTGGGCAGTGGCAGCAGAGAGAAAAGGGAGGGCTGCATTTTTTCCAGCGGTTCTTTAACATCTGTTGTCAGCATTAAGAGAAGCTGCAGACAGAGCAGGGATGCAGGTGTTCTGTACATGCCGTTTCCCTGATTTAGCACAGTCTGTTTGAACTTATGCACGTGTCCGTGCTGTACTGAACCTCAGGGACCATAAAAGCTAATCATGGTGAGCCAGACTGCCCACCCTTAATCCCATGGGTGTTCTCTCACTAAGTTACTGGCCCACTGACACGAACAGGCTGACCTGCAGGGCCACAGCGCTACCCCATGGCTGAGAACAACAAACTTGGGCTTGATATTTATTTAGTCAACAGCAGCAACCTTGTAGGCCTGACTATCTACACCGACATCAAGCTGCTGAAAAATCTTTTGCTAAACAGCTGTTGTAGAAACACCATCAAAATTCACAACTCTGCCCTGTGCTTTGACCAGCCGGGATGATACAAATGACTTTTGTCTGCTAATTGCCCTATTCTTTATTTGGGGGCTCATGGCACGTATGTGAGGGAGCACAGACTGGGGATGCGTCCAGACTAAATACTTGTTGAAAACAAATTAATGAAGTCTGAACTCCATGGCTAAAGTGGTCCCGTGTGCTTTCACAGCTCTTTACCATCCCACCTCAGCAGGGACTAGCACATGTGCAGAGGCTTTGTAACATCAGGGCAAAAGATTCTACAGCCTCTTCAAGTACAATTGCCTTTTTTGCGAGGGGAGTTGAGGGGAGCAGGTATTGGAGGTTGGACTATAGGTGAGAGTGAGCCTCCAGAAATCACAGTTGAAACTCAGTTTATCACAGAATTTATGTGGGTGACCTGGCAGGAATGTGAAGTGTACAAGAAAAACATACACCTAGCTTTTGCCTCCTTGCACGAAGGGCCTTGATGGGGTTCCCACATATAACTTGGCTGAGTCCTAAGAAAAAAAGGAAAAAAAAAGAAATTATTTTACTCCAGTGTTTAGCAAAATGTGCTGTCTTTGAAACCAGTCAGCATCATTTCCTATATACAGGGGAGATGTAAGAATTTATGGTGTAGGTTCACAGTGTCAGCTTACATGGCCTGACGCTGATGCTAAGAGGCAGTTTCTCTGTTTCCTTCTGCTCCTGCCTTGCCTCCTCCACTGTGCTGGTGCAAACACTGGTGTGGTCACATGGGAAGTAAGATCAGGAAACAGAGCCGGATTAAAACAGAGTATGCATTTTTTTGTTTTGCTGGGTTATTTTTCAGCCGGATCTTGAGCAGGATCAGGTTCCCTATGTGGCTATGCAGAGACTCTTTTCTTTATCTAGCCTGTAGATCAGGTATGTGAAGTCAAGAAACTGACTCCTCGCACTGACCCAACCCTGGAAACCCAAAAGAAAGGGGTGATTGACGGCAGTGACCCTGCCACACTGAGAGCCTGCAGTACACACACTGCACCTTCCAGCATGTAATCCACCAGGGAGCTAATGTGCATCACCATGCCTTTCTAGAGGACTACACTGCACGGACCACAATTGAACAAGATGTGCCCAGATTTATTCACATAAGCTACATTTAAAGTGAGCCCCAGCAAGGCTGATAGGTCATTTAAAGGACTGAGCAGGACAGCTTTTGTAAAGGTGTGAGAGCAGAGCGTTTAATGAAAGGGAACTTCAGCAAGGGCGCACCACTGCAGCACATGGTTGTCAAGAAAGACATGATGTGTGGGAAGGGGGAAGCCCAGATAACTTGCACCTTCTGCAGCAGGGGAAAGGAAAGGAAAGCCCATGCTAGAACAGGTAAGTGCCACGGAAGAAAGCATGCACTGAACCTGATGTAGCAGTTGCATGGGTGGGTGTTATTCAAAGCACCCAGGCTTTCCTCAGCAATAACAACATTCACAAGGAGGTGGAGGTGTGGGAAAGAACAGGATTGAAAAGTGGTATTACCATATGTCAAATCACTGGAGTCATCTTCTGGAAACAGATCATCAGCAACCATCGGATCTGGAAGAAGAGAGCCACCGTACAACAGGGGGGCATCGCTACATCTTCCTGCACTTGCAGACCACCGAGCAGTGACAGGGCTGGAAGCTGGGGGAGGTCTTGGGCTGGATCCAGACTGCTTTGCTACAGCCCCAAGACATGGACCTAAGGGAGAGGTTTCAGCAGTGTAAGCAGGCTTTAAACCACACCATCATTGCACGCTGCCAATGCGGTGACGGCTGCTCCACACTTGGAGCTGTAAGGGACAGAAAATTTTGTCATTGCAACTACAAGAAACACACCGCCACTGGACAAAGCCTGGAGGAGGCAGAGGGCATCCTGGTACAGCACACGGTCCTTCACAGTTGTTCTCTGCAAACAGGAGGACTTGGAGCTCCCCGGCTAAGCCGAAATCCAACCTCTTCCTGCTCCCGGGCGCCAGTGACGGGCTGGTGGCTGAGGAAGGGGTCAGGAACAGCTCTGTGCCCGTTGTCAGCCAACAACTGCCCCACGTGTGAACCTGAAGGTGCCCAGGGCTCCGTTACTGCCCCTGCGTACAAGCCTAGGGCAGGAATAAGCTGCCTCTCATTGCTGCCCAAAGCACCCCTGGCCCCAGGGAACGACTACAGGCTTGCCACAGGTACAGTGCAAGTCCCAGCCTTAAAATGATTTCCTTAATGCACAGACACCATGCAGGGCTGTTAGTCAACCAGGGCAAACCACGTACCATGACTTATGGAAATCTGGGAATTGCTGTGACAGATTTTTCCAGTATTGTCTCAGAGACAGGCACTTCTCCAGCACAGAAAGAAAGGTGATAATTTAGTTTCATAATGGTACAAGACGGGATGAATTACACAACAGCTAATGAAGGTAGACAGAGCTGTGAACTCCTACCTGCCCAACGGCTTGCTGTCCTGGGAGCAGAGTACAGCTGTACCAGCAGCGTGTGCAGCCACCAATTTATAGAACAAATTTCATTTCAGTGCCTAGATGAATAGCTTGCTCTTTAAAATGTCGAGCATCTACCAGCTCCACAGCGGAGCAATCAGCACTGTAATAATATGGCCATTTCATTAGGAGCTCAGTGTTAGAGGCCTTCCAAATACCTCGTTGTTCATACAAAACCATGAAGCACACAGCACATGCAAAGTACCTGAGTCAACGTTGCTATAGGAAAGAAGAAAATTTGGGGATGCTTGAACCTGACCATGTGAACTCATCAGTTTATAGCTGAAGGCAAAAATGTAAGTCTGGCTACACTAGAAAACAATATGAATTCAAAATTTTGTGCTCGTTCCCTACTGTTTCTCTCAGTCTACTTTGTTAACTAGTTTTCTGAACCATAGCTGATGCTGCCAAAGCAGGATCACTGAGGGATCAAATTTTAATGGATTTTTTCACTACCATAACTACTACTACATCTAATGATTTGGACCTACAGGGATTAAATAAATGACAAACATATGTACTTATTCCAAAACAAACTAAATTTTTAATGGAGTACAGTTGGCAGGCATACCTCAGCCGTGGGGGCTGGGAAGCTAACTGCATTGCCCACACTAATGGAAAGCAACAGGAGCAGTTATAGGAAATACTTTGTAATATTTAATGGAATGTGGTAAAGTGCATGCAGCACGATATGTAAAAGCACAGACATTTGAACTATAACCGAGGCTACAGGCAAAGTACAGGCAAAGGGACAACAGATTTATTTTCAAACCATTTACTCTGTTCTAATGAATGTAATGGACTTAATCACAGAGGCAAAGAGAATGGAATAGATGTATTACAAGACCACACAATCGCAGTTGCTAGGATGTTGCTACCATTAAGGCGTGGTGACCAAATTGCCTTTCCTATTATTAAATTGGAGTAGGAAATCCTGCTACATCCACACGACATGGGATTGACTGCTACCATGGAAAGGGCTGAGAACAGCTGTTGTTGAAACATTTTCCAAGCTTTGCTTCTTCTGATCATGCAGAATGAATGCTAAGCACAGACTCCCAGCTACTGCTGGATTCACTTGATGCTTTACAAGTCGTTTGCATTTCTCTGATCTTAGTGGTCAGCTTTGGACAGCTTTCGTTTAAATCTGCACCATGCTGAATCCCAGCTTCCCTACCTCCCAAGTGAAGAAGACAAAGTCCTTTGTCCCTTCTCTATAATTAAGCTTTGACACTGAAGAGGCCAGCTTGCTCTTCATCTTTCTTTTTCACCCATCATAACCTGAAAAATGAACCTTGACAGGAAATCTGACGTACCTAACCATGAAATGTCTCTGGCTAAACCAGCTTCCTTGATGGATTCCTTGATGATTAGCCAGTCCTCATTCATCTTCTTGGAAGGAGGGATAGCAGTCTGGCTTGTTGGTATTTCATCCAAATACTCCAGGTGGGGAATGAGCTTCTTCACTTCAGCTCTGTAATTATAACCTGGTTCCTGGAGAAATTGAGAAAGTGGTCACTTGAACAGTTCTGACTGTCCTTCAGAAGCATGGCAGTGTTCAATTTGTATGACTACTGTATAACTTGAAATACTTCTATGAAGTAAACCTGCTTGCCTTATTCAACAAAAATAAATATAATCAGGAGTTCCATTTCACTGTGCTTTCTCCTCACATAATTTCTAATCAAATTGATCCTGAACATGTTCTGAGCGCAAACACATTCCTCCTGCCCAAAGGCCTCTCTGCTGTTTATGTGCTGACGACTTTGGTCTTTATCTTTGTTACATTATACGTATGCTACAAAAATGAAGGCAGCCACTGATGGGAAAGCCTGGGCATCCTCAGCATTTGTCCAGTCTCTTTGCCTGACTTTGTGATTCTCTGGTTGTTGCATCAACAGTGAGATTATAGTAAGACTGAAAACAGGTTATGAGTGCAGCTATACTTGCTGATGGATAAAGGCACAGTGCAGTGAATGAACTGCGCTGACTTTCTGGGTCAGTCTTCAGGGTACCCATACATGATTTTATACATTATTAGAAGAGATGACTTACTTCCTACCATACTTTCTTCTGCAAGAGGTTGCATGCCAATAGCTGGTGCACAAAAGCCTAAAATGAACTGCTTTCGGGGTTGCTCTTCAGTGTGCTGGAAGAACAACATGGTCACCCCCAATGCACGTGGGCTCACTGTGACATCCAATGGGGAAAGCACAGATGGAGCTCCCTTCTGCATGTGACACTGAATAAAGTTATTCGTGAACACGTGACAATGCCTGGGACCTGTAGGCAACAAGATCAATCAAGAACAGCGACAACTGTGCTCAGAGCACACTGTGAACTGGGCTTTCTGGTAGATGCCAGTAGCGGAAAGGCATCTCCACGTGGCACTTTCTTCTTTGGGAAAACTTAGCAATACCTCAGTGCAGACTGGGTCATGATGCTTTGCAATGGAAATACTGCAATGGAAAATTGTCTCAGATTACAAATGGCAACAATGATGGTGATCTCATACATTTCCTTCTACTTGAATTAGTATAAAGCAAGAGTGCATCGCTAGTGGCAGAATATGAATGGGTGGCTTCCCTGAAAGTGATCAGCTACCTATAAAGCAATTGCTCGATCCAGACAAATGTTATGCTTTTCAGGACATTACGAGCAATATTAGAGAACTCCAGAAAGCTAAGTCCTCATTCAACACGGAGCTGCTACAAACAGAAATCTTTCGGTGGTAGCTGGGTGGCTGTACACTCCCTCCCTCCCAAAATGCATTACCAAGGCTGGCAGAGGGAAGTCACCAAATAAAGCATGTAATTGTCGTTAAGAGGCAGACACTGAACTCCTCTCACTGAGCCTTTAATCTTAATTTAGAAAATGAGTCAACCAATCGCCATGTTACCACGTACCACATGTACTCTGAACAGAGCCTGGGCTAGAGCCAATTTATAGCCATGTCCTGTTTGAGAGCAGCATCATGTTACGCTCATGGTACATTACTGCAACAGAGGCTGCAAAATTTATCATCAGGTTGTTGCTTTTGGTTTAGATAACAGAGGAAGATGAGCTCATCTGAAAATCAAATTACAGAGAGCGAACAGGCAGTCTGAAGAAAGAGCAGTAAATCTAGCTGGACCATTCTGTAGATGAGAAGTAAATAAATAGGACAGCTTTTACAGAGCTGTAGCAAGAGCCACGCTACAACAAGGAGATTGGGGAATGAAAACTGGCCATCTAGGGCACACCAAAGTGAGTCTGTATTTACTCTTTTCTATATTTAGGTGACTTTTTTATACCCTGAAAAAATGCAAACAGCGTCAGATGAAACCAAGAAAGTGACAATGCCCAACAAGATGCGCTAGGCAGCCAAGGACAGAGCCAGCTTTGTAACCACCCTAGAGAAGAGCAGCTTCTCAGCATGTGGGAGACTACAGTTAACTTACACTCTGCAAAACATACTATTGTGCTGCGTCTCTCATCAAATTCTGGCTGGCATTTGAATGCAACAGATTGCATAGAAGTAGAGGCAACCATTTAGCACAGGTTAATACAATAAGGCACACCACGACATAACGCTCCTCTTTGAGCTCCTGTTACGTGACAACACGCTGCAGCAGCTCACAGGCTGATTTCCTCAGCTAAACAAATCACAGGCAATATGACATTACTCCGTTATGCTTCAGGACTTGAGATGCCAAGTGAAAACCATGTCCTCCAAAGCTACCACTTTTGTTGAATATGAATGACAGGGCAGTAGAAACGAAAAGTAGAAAGAAGACTTTCTGTGCTCATAGAATATATCACCTCGTTTTCATGGTAGGAAGCTATGATAAGGAAACATAAAAAGTTACACTGTATTTTTCTCAGGGGGACTGAAAATGAAAACAGCAAGCTTTGCTCATCGTGCTTCCTTACTGTAGGAATATTTGTTTTTTCCTCTCATGATTATGTCTTCATTAAGGGAGAAATGTTAATGGAGAAATCATTGTGGATATAAACTACAAGTGTGGTCTCTGAAGTATACTCCCACCAGTTGAAAACAGAAAAGCAAGCATATACTATTTTGGATTCCAGAGATGGAAATTATGATAACTAAAGCCCTACCTTCTGCTGCTTCTTTTATTGAGGAATGTGATGAAGCCAATAATTCTACCTAAAAACACTAACAACTCATGAATCTAAAAAAATGTGGAGATTTAAAATATGCACCTATCTACTACGTGATTGAGTTATAGCGATAGCACCTCAGTTTTCAAGACTAAGCCCAGGACAAGTCTTGGACACCAAACCCCTCCTTTTTTCCAAATTAATGGTATGGAAACAATCCCTTTGAAACACACAGGGAAGATATGGAACATGGTATGTTGGAGACAAAGCCCCAGCTCGTGCTCTGCTTTCTTACCCCCTGCATTATCAGCTCTTTATGGTGCCTCTATGGGATGTGCCATCCCTAGTGAATGCTGTGCATTACTTACCCATGTGTGCATGCATGTGCCCGTGACCTTCCAAAAAATCTGGATGAGAGTATATAGCGTGTTGGCTACAAACCATCCTCTGGTATGTATTCAACCTTATGGGACCAAAATGAAGAACAGTCTCTTTTGACCAACTTTCTCAAATTCTGATTTTCCTCCAGTTACCTTCAGAGTAAATGCCAAGATGCTTGGTTTTATACCCTAAGAATGCTATTTTTTCGAAGCAGGGAAAGTGAGAGAGATTAATAAAGCTTTGAGACTGTTCATGTAGAACTAGATCTTCCTTACTTTTTTTGTGGATTACCCTGAAACGCAAAGCAGATCATGTATTACTTGTTTTCATCTCTGTGACACAAATAATCTCATACCTTTACCAAAATACCTCTGTAGAACTGATTTTATCGTTTCAATATGTAAGAGGTGAATTGCTATATTTTGTATCTTCAGGTTTTATAAAAGTCTTTTTGATAATTTCATTTTAACCTTTTAGGGAAAAGGACAACAAGCAATTCCTACAATATAGCTTTTCCCATCAACATCAACTTCAACTTTTGAGCAGGGTGGTCCTGAAGAACTTGCTGTTGGACAGATCCTCCAAAAGAAATGCAAAAGTCTAAGGAGAGACACCTAACTGAGACATTATAATTGGCACACCCCCTAAGAAAAACATCAGCTAATCTTTAACCTGTTGTAAAACCCCTACAGGCTAGAATTGACCCCTACAGTTTGGGTCCACACCCTCCCTGCTCTTCCTTTAAGACTCCTGTTTGCACTGCAAGCTGTGAGAAGAGGAGTTTATCGGCTAAATGATAAACAGCAGGAGTTTGAAAATTGTTCTTATTTTTTTTGACACTGGCTGGGCCTCAGCAAAAAATTAACATAATATGTACAAACTGTGTTCTCACCTCTGCAGATTCCACATTTGGCTTCAGACAAATAAGGTTGCCCTCCACCGTCAGGCTCCTCAGTTTGCAACAAAGTCCCAAGTACTGCATCTGGTTGATGTCCTCAATATTGTTCCCTTCCAGGTCCAAAACCTCAAGGTGATCCAACAAGCTCAGCTGGCTCAGGTCTGAGATGTTGTTATAGGCTATGTAGAGCTCCTGAGCAGAAGTCAACAGAATACAATAAACCCCAGGCTTGCACAAGTAACACTCAAGATTTGCAAAATATTTGTAATACTACATGGCACAGAACGAAATTAGCATGGAAGTGAACATTTTTCAAGTGTGGCTGTTGCCACCTAGGACTAATATGGAAATGAACACTACGCTGCACTGGGCATTTTAAGGGTCTGAATGCTACACCTGAAGTAAAAAAAAATACTGTAGCATCTTTTAAATCAACACATGCAATTCAAGGCATATATTCAAAGTCCTTTAGAAAAACAAAGGGTGAGAAGAGAACAAAGACTGCAATTAAAGAGAAAAGAATCAACTGAAGATAGTTATCAGATCATCATTTGGCAGGACACATCCATACTTACTTTTAGAGAGCTGCAGGAAGAGATCCCGTCTAAATCTGAGAGCCCACAACGAGCCATCCACAGCACACGGAGATGGGACAACGTGGTTCCAAGATCCCTTAAGAAGGAAACAATTCAGGCTCTGTTTGAATGGACAAAGGAACTCAAGACTTGCTTTCTGTTTCCGAAGACTAGGCCGCTGCTTCTTTCTTCAAGACATGTCATTTACAAGAAATCACATTAAAAACTCACTTTTGAAGGTAGAGAATACAACTGTAATTCAAACCTTTCTTCCACAGATATTTTTGTTCTTGTATGCCAACGAGTCAGTCCAGTTCAGTTTGACTCAAAGTCTTCCAAGAGCTAATTCTTTCATTAAGTGAGGTTTGTTTATGCTGGCACCATTTACTCCACGCTTATAACCCAAATTAATATATCTGATCTGACTGCACAGTCATCTCACTCCGTACTTTCACGAAGTTACCTTTCTTGTGTTTGGCAGTTGAAAGGAATAGCACTCTTACCAGATAAGGTTATTTTTCAATCAGCAGAAAATTCTAATTTGCTACATCCTCGAAGAATTTGCAGAAGATAAAACAGTATGGTCACAGGGGCTCTTCTCATCTTGGAATACGCCTAACAGTTGCCTTATTCATATCTCATCACTACGGGCTGTAGGGAAAAAGAACAGCTTTGCACTGCCCTCAGAGAGCCTCTTGCAGCTTCGATGCAGTTTTCCAGCAAAAAAGACCAGAGCAAACTGCATGCTTCAGGGATATTGCACAGGCAGTCAGCCCAAGAGGTCAGGAAGGAGTGCTTTTGCGAGTAGGGATAGAGGTATTATTGCCTGTGATTTTTGTCCACTGTCTGAACACTTAAAGCAGGATGCGTCAGGAGAAAGGAGACTGCAGAAGGCAAAATAAAGTATGGCTGCACAAAAAAAACATCCCCAGATGCCTGTCTCAGGCACTTTGTAAATACAGGGTTGAAAAAGAGCTTCCAGGATGAAATAAACAGGTCTGGGGGATTTTCACCCCTCTGCCTTATGTGGCATGGTTTGTCCACTGGCATTATTCAGATTTATCTCGCTTCATCCCCTCCCTACCTGCCGCAGGGACCCCAGACACTGGTGCTGCCTCTGATCATCTCCTCCCTGGCTGCTGCAGGTTTAAGTAAGCACAGCCTGGATATATCGTATCGCATCTTTAAGTATACTTCTATAGCCTTTGAAGTACAGACAGGGCTGCAGAGCTAACGGTCAAAACAAAGCAAGTAAGAAAAATCTCAGCCATACGACATCTCTCTGTCCAAGGCTGCTCCTTGTTTACAGGAGAAATCCCTCAAGTGACATAAAATAAAACTCGGCTGCTGCATTTTGTGCAGCTTGCCCGTACACGGGGCATCGTTACCTAGTGCTGGGATACAAGGATTATGTGAACCACACACAGAAACTTCTTTGCACATAAATAACACAGTTCCTTCTGCAAACTTACTCTGCCAGCGTCATCAGCCACCTTGTCCCTTACCTATCAGAGCAACTGGGAATATTCGCTGTTTGCATCACTGTGGCTGTGACCAAATAAGCCCCTAAAAAGAGGGAAGTTGGTCACATTTCTTTCCAAGTACTCTTTCAGGCTTGCCTGTCCTAAAGGACCATAGCATCCCCGTATGTCCTCATGTCTCAAGACCTTGTAAAAAGATTTGCCAGAGACTATTTACACTGCGTATTTTATAAACAAAACACTGGTCCTAAAGCTTCCTTAAGGAACAGATGCCTCTCAAAGCAATGGTTACAGAAATTTATTATTTGATTTGTAAGCCGTGTGCCTATAATAAGAAAGAAATTAAATTAAAAAACCAGAACCTACCATCAACCAAGGCCAAGGCATCAATAAACTCAAATATGGCAGTTACGAGTAATGTGAAGGAAGTGCATTGCTCATTTCATGACCCACTTAAAGCACTGATCAGTTTTTCAATTTTCAGGATCATTTTGGTGCAGAATTGTCTTTTCTGTAAACCACCGGTCACGGGTACATGAAAACGGTCATTCTCATCTCCCGGTTGTTGAAACAACCCTAACCTCATTATTTTGCACACGGTATAGTAAGGAATGACAGGGATTTTATTTGTCTTGTACTTCTCACATAAAGGCGTTTTGCTACAAAAGGAGTTTTTGTTAATATGCTTGTTATTAATATTTTTTCTGTTAATACACAGGATGCCAAACCAAAGCAATTTATTAATTCCCATGCAGTTTTTACGCAAGGCCCTGAAAAGAAACAGCTATCCCTTCTGCTCAAACCTTGATCTCTTACTACATTTTGAAGAAGCAGTCCCCTGCTCCTACTCAGAAGTCCAATGGTCCCAGAGTTAAATCATATTTTCCCATGTGCAAATGGGACAGCTACGGTTTCCAATTCCATTGCTAGCTACAGATAAATCAAGTGCACATGAACGTGAGCAGTCCCTGTTCATGCTGCCTGCAAAGTCATGCGCAGCACTGGTTTCACCATGAATTATTAGCTAATGCATCTTCAAGCATTCTCCTATGGCAGATGCAACCAGAAAAATATGGTAATTAAAATTATTTCTAAAGCACACATCGCTCACTCTTTACAATTCATGCTGCAAGGTGTAGAGCCTCACATCAGTTCCTGTTCATTGACAGGTTACAGCTCTGACTCTCCTAGAGCTAACCTGGGTGCAAATCAGGAGTAGCATGTTTGAGGTTATACTGATCAAACCTGCCCAGACAGAAGAATTAAGGGATATATTTCATGTCTTGGATACCTGGACAAGGCAGAACTCCTGCATGTTGCAATGCAACCCAGCATTTGGTAAGAGGGTTATTAAAAGTGACTGTGTCCCCCCAAGTGACCGTGTGTCCGTCCCCAGGTGACCGTGTGTCCCTCCTTCCCTGCGGCCCGTGGCAGAGAGCAGAACTGAGCTTTCCCTCTGCCTAGCCCAGACTGCAAACTTCGTGCTGCAAGTTAAAGTCAGGAACAAAGTTCTCCTCGCTGACTCGGGGGTTGTGTTAGCCGCTGACGTTTTGGTTCACACGGCCAAATTTTGGCCCTGCAGATCTTTGCTGCTGTGCCCATAAGGGCACCTCAGTCAGAGGTGCTACTGCAGCAAAGCGCACCTGCAAATGTTTTAAAACTAACAAAAGACTCATTTGGAAGCTGTGTCAATCACACTGCTTTATCAGAAAAAACTTCCTCATTGATTACCCCACAGATAACTCCCCCCCGGAGCATGGCTGCTGTAAGGCTGCAAAGCTAAACAGCAGCATAAGTAGAAGCAAACTGCTTTTTAATGAGGAGTAGAGTTAGCAGGAATGTGCGCTGCAAGTGCAAACTGAACACTTTTTACCAGGGTAGTCAAAGAGAAAACCTACCACAATTATACTCGTCGTGAAGATCGCACAAGAAAAAAAAGTCATTGACTGGCACTGAACTTAATGAGACACACCGGAGACAAGAAGCTACCTGTGTTACCTACGGTACAAACGTACAGAAATTGACAGCACCTGCTCCAAAAACAGAGATTAGCAGGAAGAAGATGAAATGCTGTAGAAAGCTTGTGGCAGCGGGTTGTAAGACAGCACAGGACTGCCCTGGTGATGTGCAAGGCACAAAGAGCACATAGGAGGAACCGGAGGGCACTACTGAGGAAACACAGCTCCCATTAATACATTCAACAGGTCACTCAGTTCCAAGAGGCGAGCGTCCTATCCTGAGTGATGTGGAAGCTGCTAGCTTTACAGAAAGGGCAAGGAATTAATAGGCAAAGCAGCTATAAATCCTGCTCACTTCTGCAATGGTTCACGCAGGGCACTGAAGCGGGGAGGCAGAGCACGGGGTGGGAATGTGTACGTCATATCTCTGGTTGTGATAAACAGAGGGTTACAGTCTCTGAGGTCACCAAGGCAGCGTCCTCCAGAGTAATTACTCCGCACACAACTACGCATCTGCCTACAGAACATGCATTGAATACCAAATCACACTTTTAATACCTAAAAGTCCCAAGAAATCAACGAAAACTCCCCTATTTTCATCTTGAATCCACAAACTTACTATTTTTTCATTAAAATGAATAACCAGAAGGGTTTGAAACTGAAGCTCCAACTATCTCCAGATACTGCTGCTGGGGAGGGAACTCATCAAACAGCTCTGGGTTTCTGTGAGGGTCTTGGCAACACCCTCCCCGCTTGCGTGCGGCCATGGGATTTTTTTCCCATGAAATGTGATGCTCCCATCCTGTCATCACTCCCCCAAACTGGGGGGAGAGCGCAGGGGCAAGGAACAGTTTGGCTTACAACACCTAATAACAGTTTGGGAAATAAGAACATGTTCTTCCATTAATCCAGCACTCTTGTCCTTTAGGGATTGACTCGTTTGAGCCAAAATTCTGCTGGATGGAGAGCAGACCTTGAGAGCCAAATCCTGTTCTTGGTTTCACCATAATAAATCTTGAGTAGTTCCACTGAGCTCAGGCTACCCAGTGAACACTTGACAGCACCACCCCGAACAGAACCCAGTCCTGCACAGCCGTCAGCTTCAAGACCATCATTTCTTTTGGAAACTGTTTTATAACCATTCACCTATAAATAAAGCACTAAACCCACTGAACTTGCAAGCAATATCTTAAAACACACACATCTGTTGAATCAATCTGCAGTAGCAATACATCTAAAATTGTGATCAAGGCTGGTATTATTTATTTTTAAAGGTCACTCAGAAAATGAACATGCTGGTGTTCGGAGAGAGTTTAAAAGAGTGACTGAACTACTGTCTTACAAAACAAAGAAAAAAATCTCTACAGAGATCAAGCTGAATTTATCAAACCGAATAGTGGTAACAGCGATCCAGCCCATATGTCAGTCCACAATGGTTTTGTTGTACTGATAATTCTGACATCAGAAGCAAAAAACTTTTAAAGCCTGGCTGTTCTTTAAATCAGTAACATATGTTCTAATAGGGAGCTTACATAATAGTTTCATTGTACTCTCAAATAGCTGTAAATTACTCGAAATTGTAAAACTGATTGCATGCATGTGCTGCTCTTACTTGATCGAATCCATGGCAAACCCCAGCCCTGCAAGCAGTGCTAAGACCGTGTCCTCGTGTCTCTGCAGCCCAACATCCTTCACCTGAATGCCAAGACCTGACTGCAGAGATTAGCTCTGCAGGGCTGCAGCCTTGCTTTTGTACTTATCCAAGTTCAAGTAGCAATGTGCTCAGACCCTTGGCTCAGATGTCCTCCGTCTTGCAGCTCGCTGCGCTCAGGTTGCCATTAGCACCTTGTGCTCCCTCACACAAGGTGCACGGCAAGGGAGCACAGCCTGTCCTTCCTGCCAGGAGCGTGCTTTTGGGCTGAAATGCCAGGGAAATGTAACACCTAATCCTGTGGCCTCGTTCTTCCTTCTGAACTGTAGAGCTTTTTCTCAGTAAGTGTTCCTAACCATGTCAAGACATGCTGTCAGAGACTTCAAAAGCTAAGCAAAAAAAAAACTTGGCCAGGCAATTCTCAATTCATAACCTCAGACACAGAGGAAGGAAGGTGTGTTTTAGTCACCAAGGCTGAAAAGAAAGCCTGCATCTACCAGTGGTCTTTTTAAATGACAACCATGCCATGAAGTTCTGTTTTTGTGACTTTTTTTCATGACTGTTTTCACACAAATATTCCCCTGTGAATGAAAAGCTCCTGTTGCCCAGGGACTTTGCAGGAGGGTGGGTGTCTCTGTTATCCCACTTTTGGGAGACAACCTTCAAAGGAATAAAAAGCTGTTTTCCACATGGCCTGCAGTGCTGATAGCACTGGCAGCATTTCTCCCAAGGAAAAGATTTCACTGTTTTAATTCAAGGATTTTTTTTTTTTTTTTAATTTCAGGTTGGGAAGGGGGGTGAAGGTACGGCGTAACACTTCTAACCTGTGGATCTCTGCCTCACGCTTCATGGAAAGCACAACTGATCTCAAGGGAGGAAATGCAACTCCCTTGGCACTGCAAAGTCATAAAACAGGGACGGCACTCAGGTTTTTATGCTTTGTCCAGCCCGGTACAGTCAGCAACTCTGCCTTCTGAGCTTCGTGGTTGCTCCAAACCGAGACCCACCTGCCACGGCTTTCACAGGCTTGCTAAAGCACATTGCGATCACCAAGGGGCTACATGCTTTTGGCCAGCACTTTTCTTTAAAGCAGAAGCCTGAAAACAATGACAGAAGAGTAGCTGGCCCCAGGAGCCAAAGACACTAACCGGTCACAGCCTGACAGCTGGCCAGACCAGGGGGCAGAGACCACGCGAGTGCCTGTGCTGGTAGCCTTCCCTGACGGAGTACTTGAGCTCTTCCCCGGACACATCTGTGCCACGAAATGAGAGACGCCTCGTGCTCCCAGGGACAAGCCTTTGTTCCACTAACACCAGTGCCAAACCTGCCAGGATCCCCCGCAGTGCCGTCTTCCAAGAGTGATGCCCTGAGCGCACTCCCAGGTGAGAATGGGGTCTGGAGACAGGAGGCGACAACAGCAGAAGATCCCAGCCCCTCTGAGCCACATCTCCAGGCTGTTCCTCTCCTCCTGCTTAAGACACTTTCATACATTGTTTCTTCTTGTTGAACTCACTGCGGCAACTGCAATATTAAACTCGCGAGCACTTCATCTTCCATGGCAGATTATACCTCCTTTAAACCCTGTTGAGACCAAAGGACGGAGGTCTTGGAAAATGGAACGGAGCACCAATATACATGGTTCTGGAACGAGTTTCTGTTGGGCTTAGGCCCAGGTGTTTACTTTTGTTAAATTTAATACGCATGGCAAAGCGAACCGTAGCTTCAGTTTCAAATGCTTTCATTTTTAGCTGCTGTCATAAAACCCAGAGCAGAATAACGGGCTTGATCAAAGCTGACATACCTGGAGTCACAAAGAGCGGTCCTCCAAACCCATCAATATACACCATGCACGGGAAGGATAACAAAATTGTGTTATTTTGATCACTACAATCGCTTGTCAGCTTAGTTACCTGGTCGCGTTTTAGCGGGTAGTGCATGGGTAACAATGAACTATCAGTTGCTTTATCTCAGCTCCCACAACACAGAAGAAGTAGGGGGTTGCCACGCTGATTATATGGGCCAAGACCTGCCCTTGACCTTCCTTTTCGATGTGAAGCTGTGCCACAGATATGCTGTAGAAACCCAACACACAGCACTACGTGTTACTGGGTACACTGCACGGCCCACAAGAGCAAGTGAATTTTCAAATAAAGTTCAGACAGGCAGTAAATAAAACTGTCACACCCCCGTATCAATTGTCCCTCAGTCTAGCCCCAGAGCTACTGCCATTTCCTATAGCTTTGGCAGTCCTGCACTCTCATTGTTGAAAGTTTACACACAAAAAAGTAAAGGATAACAAAACTGCGGTTAAAGAATGAGTTATTTACATTGCAGGAATGAATCCCACAGCACTTGAAGAAGTTTCCTGCATGGATACCTCCGCAGTCTCCCGCACATCGCAGGCCTGTTTCACGGTACGTTCCAGGTCTGAGCTCTGGCAGCAAACGACAGATATATTGCAACTTTGATTTAACGTGGATCTCATCTTTCAAAATCAAGGCTTGAAGCTTTCAATGCTGCAGGTTAAGCAGAAGGAATATTTCGTAAAAGATCCAAATCAGCTGATAGATTCACTGCTGTTAAAAATCTTTTTTGTTAAAACAAAGCAAAATAAAAAGAACGAGAAAAACAACAAAAAAATCTTCTTCTGAGTATCATGAAAGCTGAAATTCTAGATTAGCTGACCACACAGAACTACAGAATTAGACCAGCTGTGAGTTCCTATTCATCTTGTGTCGTGGCAGTAGTTAAAGAGTTTTCACCAGAAGAAAAAAACATTTGAGATACTGCAGAAATGGACTGATTTGAAAATCCAGAGAGAAAATGTAATTTAAAATTATTTAATTTGAATATACTGGAATGCAGGTTCTTGAGATTATTTAGATCTGGCATGCTTGTACTGCACCAATGACTTTCTGCCACAGCTGACATTTCTTCTTTGTACCATTTTCCCCTTTTCTTTTTTATCTGCTCATATATTCAAGACGAAGAGAAAAAACACAGAGGCTGGCAAGGAACGGATATGGTTACAGCTTGGGTCTGTGAATGACTGACAAATGCCAGTTGACCTCCTCCAAATTTCTTCTCTCCTAGCCTCTAGTATAGCTGCACTCTTCACTCCAGATTTGTCGTGATAGACTCTCCGACATATGTCCTGAGTCAAGGCTTTTTCCTTCAATGATAACTCCAAGGGAGAATTCCTATGCTTGTGTTGGCCTCCAGATGTCTTACAGCAAGCAAAGGAGATTCAGAAGAGAAGCTTGGGGGATTTCAGAGTTCACCAAACTGACTGCTGAGGCAGATGAGACTTTATCAGATTTCCTTTCTGAGGATGTTACTAGAAGACAGAAGCACAACACTTATTTCACAGAACCCGATCAATAATTTGCTGCAGGTGTTTTCTGTGCGTACAGCAAATGCATCTGTGCACCAATTTGTGCAGCAAATGCAGGTGCAGACTGGATGTACAGCAAATTCCACACTAATTCCAGCAAATTCCCCAACAATTTCTACACTAATCTCAAGAAAGACGTTCCTATCAGATGCTATTACGTTTGATTTGGCTGACTTTTGGCTTTGAAGCAAGGAAAAATATTCACCAAAACAGGTGGACAAGAGTCAGGTAACCCAGAATCTGCCACATTATTCAGAAGTGTACACTCACACCACGAATTTTTAGTGATTCTCTGTATCTCTCCGGTGAACACAAAAGTTTCCAAACTGACATACCGATGAATGTTTGCATAAGCTAATTCACACTGCAAAAACAATCCGGTATTATTGTTAAGTACAGATGGTAGGAATTGAAACAACTTTAGTTTAAAAGACAAATAAATATATCTTTTAGGTCTCCTTCAACAAAAGTGATGCTAGGATTCTTTCAAACTTTGTTGAAATTAACTTTTCTTCTGTACCATTTACTTTGCTTGAAAATGCAAAAATGGAAAAAAAAAACACAACTCAACATAAGAATGCTCTGAGTGGTATCCAGTACTAACATGTATAAAGAGAGATGACATCCCCTAATTACCACGCTTTGTGAATTTAAAAGTAAATACCACTTAACCTAAACTACTTAATAAAAACAATGAGATTCTTAGAAAAAAAATGACAAAAATAGAAAAAAATGCTCTTTTAAAGTAGTGGGAAGAATCATTGCTTATTGCAGGTAAGAGCAAATGTTGAGAATATACAGACTTTGCTTATTCACATAGATGGACTTTACAGAAGGTCCTTCAGACAATAGAGGCTGTATTGTTTACACAGAGAAAAATGACAAAATCAGACTCGTTATACAAATAAACACATTTTCAAATATTTTTAAATCTCCATTGTGATTTAGCAACTATATTTTAATGTGTTTATTAATAAAGGATGAAAATTATACTAGTCCTTCTTACTTTTTCTATGACCAAAATTTAAAATGTGGTAATAAACTTTTTCCTTAAGTAAATTCCTGTGGAACAATTATTGTGTTTTAAAACTAGATTTACTTTTGGATGCTGAGAGCAAGGACATTAAAAAAAAAGTCTGTGGAACCTTAATAGGATAATTCCTAAGGGCAAGATGAACTAGACAACAACAAACAGAGCAAACTCTCTAAGTCACTGTCTGTGGAAAGTTTGATAGGATAGCTAGGAAATGTACAAATGGTCTGTCAAACACACAACCCTTCCTAAAATTTCTGTTACTGGAAGCGGGTGGAAGGTTTCACTATCAAACTTTTGTCTTCAGCTTCTCCATGTGAAGAACAAGCAGTGCAGCTTAAGGCAAAGAGAGATGACCGTGCATGCGTTATGCCTGCTAGCTGAATCCCAAATCTCACTTCCTAAAACATGAAGGCATTTTGGTATTTCTTCTTGCAGGTATTGATCCATCCCAGAGAGACCTGATGCAGTTTGCAATGATCTCAGGGCAAAGCGATGTAACTTTGCCAAACAGCAAACAAGAAATAAATCTACAGAGAAAGAAGCGTGCAAATGGAAAAATAGCAACAGGCCCTCAGTGTGCAATAATGTGCCCACAGAAAATAAGAATAACTAAATCAAATCCCACATGGAGAATACTTGATAGAAATTAGATTATAAGAACCGGTTGTGCAATGAAATCCTATTTATTTCTTCATTGCGTATACTTATTGCTTGGCAGTTACCAACTGATGAATACAATCAAATAGCTTCATTTCCTCCTCCCATCCTTCCCTTTTTCAAATCAGCACTTACCTTGCATTCCAAGACCATCATTTTCCATTGAACGCAATTATTTCTCCCCTTTCCCCCAAAGAAGTCCAAAACAACAAGCTGCAGACAAGCAACTCTCACGATGGAGAGAATCAAAGCAACCTGCAAACACATTGCACTGACGATAACATTGTTTGCCTGCCTATATCTGTGGGGCCAACCACTCCTGATGGCTGCTTGGACCACAGCTGATAAGGAGACTATGGAGCCTGGATAGTTCCACCAGCAATGGTGTAATTACTACTGCTTCCCAACCCAGTTCTTTGGGTTTTCTCAGATGATGGTTATAACCATTCTTTCTTATCGCTGACTAAAATGATCACTTAGGTGTATACATTCATAAGCAATCTCCAGCCCTGACATCTGAAACAAAGCAGCTGCAAACCCTAATAGCAGGGCATGTAAAGCATTTATTTGCTGCCAGAAATCTCCTTGTTACCACTAACATTTTTATTTATCATATTATAGTAGTGTCCAGAGCACGTAACTGAGATCATGATCCCATCAGGAAAAGCCTTGCACATAACTCTTAAAAAGACTGTGTCTGCCCCTGAGTAATATATAAAATAAATGACTGAGATTGAAAACATGGTGAATTTCTGCAGCTAGCTTGTTCCTGCAGTAGAAACAACAGCTAACCCCATAATTAAGTTATATTTTTGAAATCCTGGTCCAGTGGCTCAGCCACAAAGCCATTTGATTCCCTCTAGTCTGTGGGTAAGTTGCTGCCATTGCCATCTCCAGTTGGTTCAAAGAGTAAGGATGCCCCCATAATCCCTGAATCAGGTGACTTTGTGATCTCCTAAAAGGTTCTCATTCACTAAAAGGGATCAGCACGTAGCTAGTTGTTTCTTGCAAACAAACAATGCTTGTAAGACCAAAACAGTGGTTAATGTAGAATTTCAAAGGTGCCCTTTGGAAATGATAAAAGCTCTTATCCATGTATTTTCTTGGAAAAGGATGAGGAAAAGAAATACTATACAAATGGTGAGAGCCAGAGACGTGGCTTTTAAAGGTGTGGTTGCATGCACTTGTCTCTGCTCACTGACCTTGAAAGAGTACAGGCTGGATTCTTTCCGTGGGAGCAAACGTGCATCCTCAAATGCCAGAGAAGGAAGGCATGATGCCTCTATCCTCAGACTTTCTTAAGAGGAGGGAAAAGCTGAAAAAAGCCACCATCTCCCCTCTAGTCTCCAGTTTCCTGGAAAGCACCGTACCGTCAGCACATCCTCAGCTCAGTGAGTGCTCACTTCGAGGTGAGCCACATCTCTTGGCTGGACAATGCCAAATGAAGCTTGACCCCAGAGGAAGCTATACAAGGAAAAGGGGAAAATAACAGAATTTCAACCACCTGAGTGGTGGTAAATGCTGGTAAATGCTCAAAGCAATCAGGTTTTGCTAGGACTTAACGCAGACTGGCTAAAGTGTGCTTTGCTGAAAATAATCCAGTCAATTAAAAATAGCTGTATTTCTATCCCAAAATCATGATTATTATTTTTTTAATAGCAATAATAAGAATACTTAAACCCATCACTGCTAAATAAAACTTGAGGTCACGGGAATTTTGCCAAGTTTTATGATATTCCCAGGGATGCGCAGACATTAATAGAGAGAAGACTTATTAATACAGAGATTAAGTTTCGACTCAAATGCTTTCTTTCATAGCTCCTGGCAAGCACACAAAGTTCCCAAAGAATATGTTCTTAAGATTGACTTCACAGCAACCTTAACTGCTGCAAGACTTTCAGACTGGCTATACAAAAGAAGCAAAAGAAACACTTTCTAAAGAAACTAACTTGCGTTTGAAATTAAATGCTTTTTCCATGCTGAAAAACAAACATAAAAGCAAGCAGTGCTGCTGTAGGCACTGAAATAAGGACACAGAGATTCACCCAGACCAAAGCAGAGCAGCAGTCCTCTGACTGTGTGTGTCAGTACAACACAGTCAAACAGTACCCTGATTAAACACTCTAAGCGCTGCTGTCATAAAAACAGATCACACGCTGACAAACACTGGCATCTTTAATGCAAACTAAGTATCTGAAATGATTTTAGAAAATATTTTGGAATTTTATCTCAGCAATGCTGACCTCTGTTGCACAAAAAAAAAGATACTTATATGTAGTAGCTAAGTTATACATACCAGACATAAAATTCCCTCACTGAAAAAAAAGAAAAGACTGGAAGAGGAAAAAGGAAACTAGAGAAAAACTAGCAAGGAAAGGAATAAGTAAAAAAGACAAAGAAAAAAAAAAGATTAAAGGGAATGATGCCCCATAACATCTGTTTGAGAAAAAACTATCCAAAGAACAGTAGATGCCCAGACCCTCCATCAGCAGCACTTTCAGTTTTGGGGTCATTTCTGTTACAGATCAGCCTGCTACGGGATGGTGCAACTTGCTCCAGGTCCCACAAAGCACCTAGAATAATGTGCAGTCCCAGCTTGTGAGCAGTTCCACTGAAGTCAAATTTCTTGCGACTTTAAAAGGTGAGCATTGGCCTAAACTCTCTGTTGGATGAGTACCAGGGTGTAATACTGCTAATCGCAAATTCCTGAAGATCCTGATTCAGGTCATGAAGGTATTTTTAAACAGTGGCTTTAAAGCCCTTGCCCCCAATTAAGAAAGAATTAGTTTGGTTCTGGTTGCTTAAAGTCATGAAATCATCAGCAATACCCTCAACTCAAGCCACTTGTTTCACATTTTCACTCATCTTTTCACAGTCAAGAGGGCTTGAAACTTTTCAAAAAGTGAATACACAGATTCCAATGTAGCCAGTCTTGACCCCTGGAGCTGGTGATATAAAAAAAAGCAAAATATAAAAATAAAAATCTATCCTAAAACTCAGAATAAAAGCATGGGCACTGACAAATTTGCATGCACTCTGCACCTTGCTCATTTTAACCTTCAGGACAACTCTTTCTCTCATTTCTGCTCTCCCTTGATGACTTTACTGACCCAAATTGCCCAAGATTACCACCCTCTCGTAATGGGGGACTCTTTTTGCAATAGTGCAAGAGCAATTCAAGACTGAATGCAATGCAGACCACAGGGAAGAAACGTAAACTCTATCTGGATGAAGGAAATCTCCTTTACTTTCAGTATAGCCCTCATACTTATTTTGTCCCTGTCGGTTTTCATCTCACTTAAAATACAAGAAGTCTCTATTATAAACTGTTGCTTAAGCAGCCCTGGGAGCAGCCCAGTCCTCTCCTAGCGGCCATGCACAGAGCTGAACTGGAAGAAATGTGCTTCAGCTGGTGAGACAGCTTCTGCTATAACCTTATAGGAACCAAGTCCTGAGATTCCCGTATCTGATTTAAAAGCCCTTTCATAGAGGTTTTATCGAACATTTTAAAACAGATCTCTTAATTCATTCCTGAATTAAGAATAAAAGCAATCGGACAAAAATATACAGGAGATATGCCAAAGCAGAAGGAATAATTCCATTGGCCTTGAAATATAGCTCTTTTACTGGAAACATTTGCAAGAGAAGGACTGTGTGTCATCACAAAAGAAAGGCGGTTTTTTAAGATGCACTCTCTTCAGAACAGGTTCCATGTTTGTCCTCAATTATCAGTTCATAAATCGAGAATTTCTTGGCTGCTAGCAGATGGGCAAAGGTCACCAAATGAGGACCTCATAAAATTAGTGCAATTCAGAAAATTAATAAGAATCTGAAGTAATTTCTTTCTGCAGTACACTGAGTATTCCAGAGCTGTTCCCCTTTAGCAAAAGGCCACTAGAAAATAATAACCCAGAAAAAGGCAAAAAAGATGTTCCCCTTCAACTGCTAAAGTGGGTTATCAGCAAATAAACGTGGATATATTTTCCTTATGAATTAAATGAAATGGTTGATAACGATATCGTACACTTACATATAGCCTTTCAAAGTTTCAAGTATTCAAAAGTAACTTCAGAGGGAGGTGGGGGGAACCATTAATGCACAGGTAAAGCAGCTCAACCACATTCCCCACCAACGGCATCAGAGCTTCTTTAGGGATTACCAGGAAAAAACAGGACAAAACATTTCAAAAAAAATCAGTGACTAAAGCAAGGATCATAAATCCTTATTTTGGCATTTTGCTATCCGCAGTTTACCATCAAAATAAGCTTTTCCATTTTCAAACTGAAGAGATATTTTAATTCTTTTTCACCCTAAAATAATTAGAAAACTTTACAAGAAAGAACGAAACAAAAATAAAGTGACAAAAAGCAAGTCTCCCATATTACTACCCTCTCGTGCATACACAGATAGTCTTTTGTTCCTAATGATTCATTATATTTTCTCATATAACATAGCTTTAAAAGGATGTTCACTTTTAACATCTTGAGTATACATGAAACACCCTCAATCTTTTGCCTGCTTTTCTGTCCTCACCTTCTTTTCAGTAAACAAACCAATCTTCCACAGTCTGTCCTCACTAGACATTTCCTGTTATCTGCTGCCCATTTTCAAATTACAGCCACAATGATTCTGACCTTATCCCCGAGAAAGTTTACGGGAATTACTTTTCCTGAGAAGGAAGAACATTCTTCTGTCATCCTCAAAACCATCAGTTACATGGGTTTGGTTGAATACGACAGAATAATCAGCTTTTGGACAGAGTTCAAGCATCAACAATTTTAATTTGGAAATAAGCTTTTTAAACAGTTTTGAGTAACTGGAAACAGCCTGTTAGAATGGGAGCAGCTATGCCACGTTAGCTGTAGCAGACATCGCTACTGCCATGACAGCAATCTTGCATTAATGGGTATTAAACTGACACGATACAGACATCCAAAAACAAAGTTCAAGTACTCAGGCTGTGCTTGCATCATAGGCTGTGCCCTTAAGTGATCTATGTTCATCAGTGACAGATTGTCGAAGATGGGAACTAATAAATGAAAGCTGCTCCTGTCCTGCACTGACTGAGCTCTGGTCTGGGAGAGCTACCAGATTCTTGTTCTTCTTTTACGTGTTCCCCCAAAATTGCATTTAATTGGCACATAGAAAGCACGCTTATCTAAAGGAGAGTGTGTATTTAAAGGCTTTAAAGGCGACCTTGCTTGGGGTCTGTGTGCTTGGGAGTTGTCACAATAACAGACTTCAAGCCAACACATAGCAACATTATAATTGATCAAATCAAAACTCCAGAGCCTACATTACCTGCAGCAAGGGCCAGAGGGATATCATCTCATAGAAAATGGTTTGCAAAAATTTCTCATGGCAAAAGTTAGACTTGCAATACAAAGCAAAGCGCAAAATCCTGCTGAAGCCTTAAGTCAAATAAACTAGATGGTCATATCCAGAAGTTTTCCTGAACTGCATCCTGCATTCATTACTACCATAAACGGTTAAAACATTTTCCAGTGAATATGGACTTTTTGACCAAAACCTTTTTTTTCTTTTTAGTATAATTAACTGATATTGTCAAAAATAGAATTCTTTCACTCACTACTTACTGCACAGAAATTGAGCAATTTCATGCTTCCAGCAAAGGTTGGTTGCCATTAAAATGTTTGCAGTAATGTAGATACATCACTTTTCCACGTTACAGATTTTAAAGCGGAAAAAAAAAATATTTAGACTGCAAATACTTCATCTCATCATCAGAACAAGGGAAAATACGATCAAAGTGTAACAACTGAATGATAAAGTAGCATTTTTAAAGACTATTATCTAAAGATTTTACCCCTGACTCAAAGCCTCTCTTTAAAAGGACATTTATGATTGAGAAGCAGTTTATGTTCTGACTCAGAACAAATGACAGCCCAGGTTATCCATTCTCATAATGGCTGTCAGATCAAATCTGCTCAATTTTCTTCTACGTTTTTTTCCTTCTAGCAACTAGTACAAGCTCAGTCAAAGATCTTAATAATGATCACCAGTAATAAAAACTGAAAGTTTGTTAGCTACTTTAGCGATGATGTATGGGACAGAGAAGAATTTCTTGCCACTTTCTATTAGGGAACATGTTCCCTTCAACAAGAAGTAGTAACATCTCTCTTTTTTTTTCCACAAATTTAGTGGATAACTACGCAAAGCCAGAGAGCAGACCCGTTTAACATAAAGATGATCTTTTACACAGCCCTTTCCTGACGTGAACTGGACTTTTCCATCACACATTAACTATCAAGGGTAAAACAAACAACAGCACGGGGGAAAGAAGACAGTTCTGCCTTCTCATTGAGAAGGTTTTCACTTACACCTTCCCACGCCTCCCAGCTCCCCAGTTCTCTAGGAGAAAATACGTGATGCTCTCATGGAGCTCTGCAAGCCAGGGACATGAAGCTTCACAGCAGCTCTCAGTAAGCCCAGCTTCACTGACTTCAATCAAGTGAAGATTTTCATCAGCTGAGAAACTGGTCTGACCTGCATAGAACAGACTACTGTGCACAATAAAAGCCCAAGGGCTGAAACACTCTGAAATCCAAGCATCCACGCACAAGAGGTGAAATCCTAGGGCCTTCCAAATTTACAGCAAATTTCCATGGACTTCAGCATGACGGGAACATTCCTGGTGTCAGACCGGAGGGTAATTCATTGGCATCACCGCAGCTACACTGATTTATTCCAGCTTAGGTTCTGTCCTTAAATTTAGGAGGTTGCAGAGCATATATTCAGGGCCTAATCCATTATAATGGCATGTGGAAATGGAAGAAATGAAAGCAGCATAAATGAAGATTTTATCATTTAAATAAAATTGAGGGCTATTATTTTTTATATATTTGTTTCAGTTATCATTCATTTCTTACCTCACAGTTACAAGCAAGCTATTGTTCAACTTCAGTTCTCTCAGATTAGGTAGATAGGCACCTACGGGATGAGAATAAAGAATCATTTTGCACACCTGGTAGTAGAATAAAGGAAAGTTCTGACAGTTACACGCTGGAGCATCTCATTTTACATGCATTTTCTGCCAGATCTGTGCTGGACCTCTTCTAAGAAAATTAATGAGATTATTTCACTCAGGAAATATTTCGTCCTTTGCATTTTTGCAACAGATACGTATTGTCGGCTTGACTACTGAATTACCATTTTTGGAATCCCTTTCTGACAATTCTGATACAGCACCTTTCCAAAGAGACAACAAAAACTGGCTTCATGGTGACTGTTTTTTTGTTCTGATTGATAATACTTGTTGTTCACTGTTCAACTGTAGAAGTTTCATATCTATGAAAAACTCAGTACTCTTTTGTTATTATTTTCATTCATGTCTTCCTCTATTCCCATGAAGCAATTTCTTTTTTGGTTGCTTCTACACGTATCTCTGAACCAAAATCATAGACCAAATCCCTCCAAGCTCAGAATAATTTGGATATAATCTCAAGTCACAGGAAACATTTGCTATCGACAACAGCAAACTTTTACCCATTCCCATCAGCAAAGTTTACCCCTGGCAAGAACCCTCCAGTTTAAGATGTCACCATGGAGAGGCAGCACCATTTTTAGACAGACTGGATTGTTACTAAGACACTAAAGTCTGTTCTTAAATATTTTTATAAGCCCTCTAATTAATCTCTGTCTGGCAAGGATGATTTAGCAGCGTCCACAAGAAGGACATTCTAGCTCTAGCTCTAGCTCTTTGCAAAGGATCAAAAAGAGAAGAAAAACGATGAAAAAAAAAGGGAGTGGGATCTCAAAAGCAAACAAAGAAGGTCATGTTGTTCACTCTATTTCCCCAAACAGGACAACAATGTTGATGGCAAAAACATTTTAATAAATCATGTTTCAGAAGAAGCATTATCTTTATCTAATGCTATTTGAGAGTGATTATAATCCACATATTGAATTTCATGCTATACTGGAAACATTTAACTTCATTTCTTTGCAAAGCTCTTTAGAAAATACTAAGAATTCAAAACACATTGTGCAGTTTTTAGCCTTATTTTTAAATCATTTTCCATAATACATAAAAATTAGAGTACAAATTATAAACACACCATCCCATCCTGCAAGGCATACACTTCTGTGTTGAGCAAGTTTTTGTAAAGTATGGCAACAAAATACCTCAGAGTCCTGACAGAGGAGATACTAATATCCCTGTTAATTATTCACAGCAGTCATATACACTACAGAAGCAAAGACTTCTGTAGAAATAATCCATGTGCTAAGAAAGACCTCACAGAAAAAAAAATATCTAAATCTAGATGATTAAAAAAGATTGCTATCATGTTACTGATAAGAAACCTGAAGCACAGAGAGATTAATTGACTTTTCCTGAAGCATTTCGGGAAAGAACAAGACGGATCTAGCCTTTTCAGTCCCAGAACCGCAGCGGGTAAAAGCCTTGCCACACATCCAGCCAGTGAGGTTCAAGCAAAAGCTATTGCAAAATATTAAAAAGCAAAATATCACAAAGCAAACAGGTTTTAAAAAGTGGTATGAAGCAGAAGATTTGACTAAGATGTCAAAAAGGCTAGCTCAAGAGAAACTGAGAGACTCGCTCAAGAAAAAAAGCTTTCTACTGAATACATTTAGGGTTGGTTCAGGAAAAAAAAATACTATTAAAGGACTCAAATAGGCGGTGGGGTGTGGCAGCCAGCGTTACAGACCGAAGAGACAATTTTCACATCTGGTTATTTCATTACTGTAACACGATCCCCCATCTCGGACATTTTCTTGTATTTTGGCACAAGCTACCCCTGGGAACTTGTAGAGTGTTAAACCCTAACGGGCTGTTTAGTCGACTAAAATAAAAGTATGCTATGTGCAGTGGTGCAAAAATCTGCCACCAAGACTTGAACAACGTATTTTTCCAGCTCCACAGGTTCTGCCCTCTTTTAAGTTTTCTATTAGATACATAAGTGTTCTGCAGGGCTAAAAATCATCAACTGTTTGATTTTTTTTGGTTGGTTTGGTTTTTGTGTTCCAATCCCTTGCATACAGACTGGAGACTAGAAGATTAAGATACAGAGAGAAAAGTGTAAAAGAAGGATGACAAAATAATAAGAGTCCTATACAAACACAAGAACATAGTTCTAATTTTCTCTATTTTAACCCTCACGGCATCTTTCCTGAGAGCAAGGACACAATTCGTTCTTATATTAATATAAAGATACCCTAAAATATCAACATTATTAACTTTAAATATTGATATTTAATGTATGAACAACATATTCCTCATTCTGAGCTGTGTTCCTACTACATAATTTAAATTCTAAACAATAGAGTCACCCACAAAAATGCTGGTGACCACACTACTGGTCTGAATATCTGAGAATACAGAATGGCTAGCAATGTTCTCTCTTCTGTTTTCGATTTCCTTTCACTAGCCTTTTGCTATGGGGCTTTGAAATTACTAACCAGCAGCAATGCACAAGTGTTAAACTATTCAACTGTACTATCCCAGTGGAGCAAAAACTGAATGAAGAGTTGAAAGAAATCAAAGCATAAGGTAGGTGCTTGATACCATTTTCTCTGAAACAAAACCAAACCAAACCTACTAAAACAAACAAACAAACAAACACAGCACTAAAATCAAAGTAGCACCCAGAATGTTTTCATGAAAATTAGTTTGGTCCACCAACACACCATGCGTTCCTGAGGTAAAGCCTAATTACTCTCTAAGACGAATCTTCTCCCGCAAACACCTACCTCAGAGCTGCTATATTTAGGTCCAGAGACTGCAATTCTTAGATTACTAACTACACTGCTGAAGAAAAGTGATACGTGCACATTCAACAGCATTGCCTTAAGTGATACACTTCACAAGCAAAGTAGTAATGAGGATATCTTTCTGAGCTGCCTTAGTATAGCAGGTGACATTTATATAACTAATTAGAACTAACGAGAAAGCAGGCAAGATGCTGGTTTAATTATGCTCTAGAAGCTACAATACCTATATTAATTACACTTGTTGTTTATATTGCAATGTATTCTTCAGCCAACACCATGTATACTGTTTTTCTATTGTTAGCAAAATATCATCCTGGCTTGACTTGCTAAGCCTCCTGGAGTATGACCTACTGCAAAATATATGCGAAAGAAATGACTGACAAATGCTGTTACAGTACAGAACAGGCATGTGAACTCGGGCTGCACTTTTCCAGCAACAGCAACCTGATGTGTAAATTAAGCAGGCTATTTACTTCACTTGAGTTGTGTTTGATCAAGTTACATCACCTTGATGTTACTTCCGTGTATGTTCTAAGTGTGCCTTTTTGCACATTTCTTGGGGGGAAACGGACAATATAGCTGGAGATAAGACTGCAGCAGCTGCAGACAAACCCAAGCTAGCTGCGGTCTAGCTACCTGAGATTACAACCTCACAAAAAGAGGCATCAGCAAGCATAGGGTTTAACATGAATTCACTGCTGGTTGTATTCCTGGAGAGGCTGTCTAAGCCCTGTGCTGTTGCATCTCCTCAGTGAAGCTTGTTAGTACCAGCTCAATTAAAGGCAGCTTGGGCAGGAACATGTGCTGGAGCCATGGCTGCAGCCTCAGTGCTGGCCTGCCCCAGGTCCTGCCAACGCCTGCCGATGGACATCTTCTGCCTTTGCCTCTTGCAAAGAAACACTGACAAATAGAAAAGAAGGAAACAGATAAGGCAACCCTGTATGAAAAGTAACATATGCCTATTTCCGAACCTTTAGCAGAGCTTTTCCTTGATAAAATGCTTTCTGCCAAGCAGCAAGAGAGTCTTCTGCAGTCCCCTCGCAGCAGAAACCAGCTGCCTCACCAAAGGGAAGCAGCGGTCTCCAGACACATAATCAACTTAGACTGGCTGCCAGAAGGCAACAATTGAATAAGTACCAGGGAACAGCATTGTGGGTAACTTGATTTGTAGCTATTAAAATCACTTAGAAATAAGAGAACTATGTAGTGTCTTAAATGACTATATCCCACCATTACTTTCAACAGGGATTTCTACGAGCTGGTCATGAAAACGGCCCCAGATCTGTCAGCAATCAAAACTGATGGGATAAGCTAATAAAAAGGAAACAGCCCATCTGTTTGAGTATAAGCTGAAGCCTACATGCAGTTAGAGAACACAGAAGTAAATCCAAATTCCACAAAGCTGGATATACGACTTGCCAGGGAGGTTCAATGTTGTGCCTGTCACTCAGCAAGGTGCACTGAGATTTCAGCAATTGCCCCCAACCCCACTAAAACTCAATTTCAAGTTCTGGCATGAAGCCTTTCATTATTCTAATACTGATCACATGAGAACATTTTCACATCAGTCTTTTAGTGTTTCAGCCCACACCCCGTCCCTAAGAAACATAACTGTTCCTTCCTGCTATGTCACACCATTGGGGAAAGGCTGTCCTGGCAAATTGGGAAAGGTTGACAAGATTACACTTTGAAGCTCACCACATCTCATGAGGGGGATACTTCAAAGAAAAACAAGTTTTAAATCACTCTGGAAATTTTGCTAAGGAGATGCAGGCCCTCGACGCTTGTGATACAATCTGTGCATCACCAAGAAGTTTAAAACATTTCTCGAGTGAAAATCCCTATGTAAATTTGGGATTTGAGAGCTACGAGGTTCCAGGGAGTTGCATGCACTCTAGTAACTGTCTCAGTGTCCAGGTGGAGATCAGTGATGAGTGGTGTTCCTCACAGGTCAATACTAGAACCAGCACTGTTTAACATCTTTGCTGATGACAGGGACAGTGGGATGGAGAGCACCCTCAGCAAGTTTGCTGATGCCACCAAGCTGTGTGGTGTGGTGACACGCCGGAGGGAAGGGATACCATCCTGAGGGATCTGGGCAGGCCTGAGAGGTGGGGCTGCGTAACCTCGTGAGGTTCAACAAGGCCAAGTGCAAGGTCCTGCAACTGGGACCGGGCAATCCCAAGCACATATACAGGCTGGGGGGAAAATGGATTGAGAGCAGCTCTGAGGAGAAGGACCTGGGGGTGGTGGTTGATGAGAAGCTCAACATAAGCCAGCAATGTGCACTTGCGGCCCAGAAAGCCAACCGCGTCCTGGGCTGCATCACAAGTAGCAGGGCCAGCAGGGCGAGGGAGGGGACTACCCAGAGAAGCTGTGGATGCTCCATCCCTGGAAGTGTTTAAGGACAGGTTGGATGGGGCTTTGGGCAACCTGGTCTAGTGGAAGGTGTCTCTGCCCATGGCAGAGTTGGAATTAGATGATCTTTAAGGTGCCTTCCAACCCAAACCATTCTATGATTCTGTGATTCTATGATTCTCCCCTTCTGCTCTGCTCATGAGGTATCACCTAGAGTACAGCGTTCAGCTCTGGGGCCCCCAGCACAAGAAGGACATGGACCTATTTGAATGAGTCCAGGGGAGGCCATGAAGATGATGAAGGGGCTGGAGCACCTCTCCTGTGAGGACAGGCTGAGGGAGCTGGAGTTGTTCAGCCTGGAGAAGAGAAGGCTCCAGGGAGACCTTCTTGCTACTGACAGCGGCCTGCCAGTACCTAAAGGGGTCCTACAAGAAAGCAGGAGAGAGACTCTTGTCAGGGAATGCAGTGATAGGACAAGGAGTAATGTCTTTAAGCTAAAAGAGGGTATGTTTAGATTAGATATAAGAAAGAAATTCTTCACTATGATGGTGGTGAGGCACTGGAAGAGGTTGCCCAGAAAAGTTGTGGAAAAACTGCAAACCAGTGACCACTGGAAGCATTAAGTGGCAAACTTTCTGCCCTAGCTGTTTGCTGACATTTTCAAAGAGATTTTCACAGGAGGCAAAGTCAGTAATGCACATAAAAACAAACAAAAACACACACAGGATAGTGTTGATGTTTCGTTATTCTCACAAGCAGTGGGGACCCAGAGCTGCCTTTTTTTTTTTTTTATAGCCCCCGAAGTCCAACTCCTGGTGCAAACAGTTGGACATAAGATGGAAATTGTTTGCAACATGGGAATAGTGCTCTGTATTCTGTAGAAGTTGCAAAAACCTATCCAAAGCAGCAGAAAGAAAGGGAATTATTCCAGTAATGGAAAGGAAATGGAAGTATGGAGGACACATGAAAAAGAGAGATCAGAGACATGTAAATTTTGTTGTTGTTGTTGTTCTACTATAGTAATACTTCAGAAAATCTACAAGATTGAGTGTAGTATGTTTGTATGAGCACATAAGGAATAAGAGGCTGTAAGGTAAAAGTTCAAAAGAAGAAATGGAAGGGACTACATATTTAAGATAATCCCACAACACAGAAGTCATGGATAAGGTAAGACATTTTGCTAGCTTGTAACATCTGATGTAAAATGACATAGGAATGGGAGCACCACTTTGGAGCACTATTAGAGCATAATAAGATTTTCTTATCAACTGGAGGAAACATGACTTGACTGATCATGAACTCTGGAAGAAACAGATGTAATTCACCTTAAATTACCAACTGCTTATCATAAAGAGACCTATCTGCAAAATAAACTGAATAACCAATATAAAGTGGCATGTACAATGCAAGACATACCCCCCCCCATTGCACTTGCTTTCCCCATTCTTCATAAATTGTTATCAAAAGGCCCACAAAAGCTGTTTGATTATTATGTTACAGTCACTTGCATACCTTGGTGGTCTGCACGGGAAAACGAACTGCTTGTCTGAAAATACCAGCACCCACTTTAGGGGGTGTGACTCCCTTTGGCACATAAAATATTACCCTGCAGTAGTTACTCAGCTTCAATGTAGCTGAAGATGGACTTGGCTGTTGCTGACAGAAATGACTGCCAGTACTGGAAAAAAGAAATATTTCATATACTCGGTGTTAACTCTGCTATAGAAGGAATTCCTTCAGTACTTCCTTACTTCTCCAGTGCAGAGATGATGACACAGAGACAAATCACAGGCATTAGGGCCTCCTGGGGCTCATCAAATGATGTATCTAGAGGAGCTTCCTCAGGCACAATCGCCAGCACAGCTTGATGAGGCAGTGCAGGAAGCAAACATAGGCTGCTGCAAATATTAGCAGCCTGATACTACTAGTGATTTCTCAGCCACAGGGGAATCTTCCAGTGGAGGCAAACTGAACTTTGGCTATTCTGTCTCACTAGAGTACCATCAAGTATTCTAGAGGGCAAGATAATCAGTAAATGCTCAGTTAAGGCTTAGAGGAATGTCATTCGTGAGGAATTTGTTCAAATTAATTGGCGTTAGACAGAAGTGGTGTCACTCATCCCATTGCTGTAGTGTTCAGTCCTATGTAGTGCCTCACAGAAGAGAACAGTGATCAAGAAGTGAGAGATACAGGGGAGATCATGTTTCAAGAACTCCCTAGCAGGACAGTACTTTACACTGGCTGTTGATTTTTGAGTCCCCAGTCCTGCTAAGATACAATAAAGGAAAATTTGAGAAAGCAAGCAGAGGATAAATTGTTTTCTTACCGAAGTTCCCCAAGCTGTTCTCTCTTGTATCTACTCGCATCTCTAGGGCCTTCACTTGCTGCAGATCATCTACCCCTGTCAAAGCTTTCTGTAAAGATAAGCAGAGATATATGTGTATTCTCATGAAAGAAAAACAGATACAGGAGCAAAAAGGTGTAGAAAGGCTTTCAAGCAGTGCTGCGTCAGCATGTGCTCCAGGTCAAAATGGCTAGACATGTGATCACATTAAAATAAATTTAGCATTAAAAGATCTTTCTTTCTAGTAGCTCTCAATTATTCCAGTTTCATATAAATTCTATACTGCTCACAGAATCAAGGCTGAGCATTATATTCAAGCTGCAAAACAAAAAAGGCCTACATGCCAATTAAATTCATTTGGACTACATGTCCATACTTTAAAACTTGTGTAAATTTTGTAAAAACTTGTAAATCTTGTACTAATCCTCAGCAGATAAATGTTATCGTGGTGTCACCTCTAAAGAAGAAGGTGCTAGATAGTAAAACTCAGTAAAAGGCTAAGCAATGTGTTTTGATCAGAAACAATCATAAGAAAACACAATTTTCTTATGATGGTCTTAAAAGGCTTACTTTTCTGGTAGAACACAACAGTAACTACAAGAATTACAAATTTCTGTGAAGAGAGTTAGGCAATGTCAATGGAAGCCCACAAAATCTTATTTTTTGCAAAACCTTCGTGATATGGTCAACCACTGCAGTAAGCAAGGGCGTATGTGAATGCAACTCACTATCACAGGTTCTTTCCTTAGATATCCCGAAGTTGGCATTGACACATACATTCAGATTTTGCTCTATATTTAATATAGGGTCAGTTGAGACTACCTGTTTTCTAGCTTAATCACAACAAATGATAACGAGGGCCTTGAACCAAAATCCTGGCATGCCACTTTCCAAAGGAAAAGCCTGAGAGAGCCCACTCAGTAATGTGACCTACTTGGCAAAAGTAAGCATGAGGACAGAAACAAGCAGCAATTATTCACAGAGGAGAGAGGGAAGCTCTAGGGCAGCCAACGAAAACTGCAGTGAAGTCCTATGGTCCCAGGCTGCAATTCCACAAGCAGCTGAAACCATCTCATGTGTTACCACTGCCAGAAGGTTGCTCTCATCCCTTGTTCCCTCCTTTCTTCCCCACTACGTGTCCCACCGCTTCATTTGCATCAGCTTTGGGTGCTCAGTGAATCCTTCTTGAACCAATTTAATTAAATAGGCCAGGAGGGAACTCTGCCCCTTTTTCCTGATGGGTTAGTGGTTCATGGAAGGGTCTGAAATACTCCAGAGAGATGAGGACAAGGCTTTAGGTCACTATAACTGCCTGAAAGAGCTGAGGCTATAGATATCGATACAGCTGCTAGATTTGCACCTTCTGTGCCAGAAGAGTTAGGACTTACAGCTAAAAAAGTCTGCTTCAAAGAAATGGCTGATTTTGGTATCAGTTTCTCCTCAGTGTTGCAATCAAGAACACAGGTGGCAAGACGTATTGTCACCTGCCTTTTGCCACTCTGTTGAATGACTTTGTTCCTTCACATTAAGTGATCTCTACCTATGGGAGATAAATTTTCTTACTATTAGAAAGTTACAACATACTTTAGCTTGTTTTCATCTGGAGACCAACACTAATAAGGGGGAAATGAATCATTAGAAGAGAATGTGTGTAGGACCACCTCTGTTTATGAGTTTCGGGAGGAAAAAATAACCACAAGAACATCCAGTTCATTTTTGTAGGGAAAAAGGGCAGTTGCAACATTCCCGCTCATCAAGTAAAATTTGTATTGCTCACAAGTGACTGCAATTTCATTCACTCAAATGGCTCCACATCCCCTAACAAACAAAGGACCAAAACGTAGTCTGAGTGGACCTGAGATGACAGCTTAGAAGGGCATGGTCTCCTGAAACAGCTGAGCATCCCTCCTTGAAAAACTGGCTCCCTCTATGAGGCCTCGCATTGGACTCCTGAGAACCAGAATTATCCAAAATCTTCATCTGCTCCTGAATCACCTTTAAAACACTGTGTTTAAAATTATTTTTAATATGAATTTTTACACTGTGATTTTAAGCAGGCTGAGCCTAGGAAAGTTTCTGGACTTTCTTGCCACCACACTAGAGCATAAGAATCAAAGGTCTAAGGCGAAAACTTGACAGAGCTCAGTGGCATCCCAAAATTTACTTTCTATCCCCAGGTGTGGCCCCCAGAAGAACTGTTTTTCTCCTGCAAAGAAGGCAAGCTTACCAGCTACAGACAGTTTTCTCCCCCAAGTAAACACAAGGTCCTTCACTGCAAGCCGTATTTTGCAGCAATCCTTTTCAGCAGATGACAGTTTGTCATTTAGCATGAGAGCACGTGAGAAATGAGAGCTAGCTGACATCCTGGCACACAACCATGCACTCAAATTGCTGAACTTAGATGCAAGGCAATCCTGAAAAAAAGGCAACTCCTGAAAAAAACACCTCCCTCATCCCCATCAAAATAGCCTTAGTACCTACTTTCCTAGAAGACAGAACACAAGGAGGTCTCAGAACAAGTAATAAGCTTTGGGTCACCTACTTTGTCAGCAAAGTAGCAGAAGGCCCTGGCACCGTGAGGGGCCTTTGCTTTTCTCCTTTGCTCTCTGCAAGTTCCCTTTGTGCCGTCCTTCCCCCTGCAATATCCTACACAGCCTCCTTTCACAGCTCTGACCACAAGAGATACAGCTCTACTCCTTGTCCGCCACTTTCAAAATTGAATAATAAAAGCTGCATAAGATTATATTCTCTCCTCTTCTACATTTCGATATTCTTTTGCCTCGTATTAGGGACTACCAGTCTTTTTTCTCCTTTTCCGCTTCCAGATCCACCCTTTATTTGTACTTTCCCCCTGGCTCAGAGAGGAGTCCCTTAGTGCATCAATATTTAGTGCTGCAACAGGCAGAGCTGCTGCTCCAACGCTGTAAAAGGTTATTAGCTGCCGCCAGCAGCCCTTTGAACTATTGATAGCTGCCTGAAGCATGTGTTAAGCAGATGCAACAGGCTCCATATGTTCACAGCCTCCACTTCCCTGGTCTGCTTTTCCAACCATCTCCATGAAAAACACTGTCCTTCTGCCCGCTGATGCTGAGGAGATTCTCGAAGAGCTTGGACTTGCCAGGCTGTGGGATGCAAAAGCTATCACAGCACGTGAAGGAAAGAAGAAAAGCTCTCAGGTTGAGCATATGAGCTCCCTTCAAGGCACTAGAAGCACAAGAACCCCAGGTGTGACTGCAAGCTGGTTAACAAACAGAAGGTCAGGGCAGCAGTTCAAGAGAAAGCTGCATGGCAAGCAGTTCCTGGGGTGGGCAGTTAGGGCACTCCTACTCCCCAGGCTCCTTTCTTGGCATACTGGTGCAGCTGGACAGGTCTCGGATGTCACAGCTAAAGTTCTGGCACCAGGAATGGAGGAGATTACGGCAAGGACATGGAAACATTTAAAATAAAAAGATAATAAGGATCTCCCTTTTATACTGCTGTTTAACGTCAGAGCAAGGGAACCTGCAGCAAAATCTAAAAGGAAGGATATTTGGGAGGAATTTTACTGCTATTAGATTGTAAAAAAAATCACAGCCAAACACACTGACAAGGATGAGCCGCTTGGACAGAGAGATGTCTGGCATCACATGAGTAAAAGTGCTGCTAAGGCACCGAGCAGCTCTTCACTCCTAGGGCCGTGCCAGGTCTAGGACAAGCTCCTGCCCTAATTCAGAAGTGTCCCACTGTGGCTTCAAGTCCTGACCGCCTGCCCAAAGCTCCAAAGGCTGTTTTGACAGCCAGCGACAGAAGGCTTCCCTGCCTGTGCTGCAGGAATGCTTACAGACATGAAGGCGCTGTGCCATCTAGGGATTTCTTGTGTTGTTTACAGCTGCAGCAAGGGACCAAGAATCTACTCTAGGCAGAGAGCTGGATATACTCAGAGTTATTTTACAGCAGAAAGATGCCTGGAAAAAACGAATTATAATTACAGGTTGATTGCTAGAGTCCAGAGAGAGTTCTGCCTGCCACCTGCCTACTAAGGTGAGTACTGGTTAGACAGAGAAGGCAGATGCTTTCTGAAGAATCAAATACCAAAATCTTTCTTGCACCTGATGTTCCCGAAGGTGGCCTGGCAACTTGATTCTGTGCAGCGAGTGTTATACTCCACCCTAAAACTGCATATTTGAAAGGATGAATTTCCACAGGAAAGCAATGGACAATTCTTCAAAGACTAAATGAGAAGTGAAACAAAGGTGGACAAAGTTCACTTTACATTTCTGTACTTCCTTCAAAATAGGAGGAAAACTCTTTTCCATGAGATCATGCAAAAGCTATTGGTAAATAATTTTGCCAGTATTTTATGAAGCAACTCCTTAACTGCTCACAAACCTTTCTCATCATGCAAAATGTCTGGCCAATATCTAACTGGAGAGCATGTTTGGAAAGCTTTTCTTCTGACTGACAAGAAAAGACGTAAGTATTCTGTGAAAAACTGTAAGTGAAAAATGTTTCTGTGCTTGCAGAGCTTCCCAATTGGCAAAACAGGCACCTGGGGATGCAGGGAAATCCGGTTCAAGTCCCACTTGCACCTCTCTGTAAATTCCTTAATTGGCAAATAATATCTGTTCAATTAAAGCTGGTGTATACAGCTGATTTCTTCGCTCTTCCCCAGATTTTTCACATACTCTAAGAAAAGTAGATATGTTGTTGAAGAGCATGTTGCGTGCAGCTGTCAGAGAAGCATTTCCAGCTGTGCATTTATTTTGCTGATCTTGGTTAATTTGGCTAGCACAGGAATTCCTGAGTGGTGAGCTTATTTTCTTTTAATACTACACCTGTATGCAAATAGTAGATTCATGTCGATTCATGCGTTCATTGCTTTTACAGGGATTTTATTTCTAATTCCCAATCCAAGTATAATCTCTTCCTGCACAAAAAATAAAATAAAATACATAAATGTTGCTACAACAACGTATTTCTTCTGAGAAGAAAGTTACTAGGCCATTAATGAGGTTTTAAGTATTTCTAAGTCAAGAGATTTTCAATGAAAGGGAACAGAACTTCTCTGTGTCCCTACATATAATCTTCCTTTAAAAATGGTTACACGTTGCAGATGCCTGTAATTACAATATTTAGCTTTATTTCACTGCTTTCTGCATATACGTACAAAGACACACTTCTCCCACCTCAGATGAAGAGACTAGCCAGGCATGCAGTCTGTGATGAACAGGGATCTCCTTGGCTAGTACAAAAAGGGTAGGTGAGGATATTAATTGTGAAGTTTAATTGTTGATGGATGGATCAGTAAAGATGTCTTTTCTCCCATACTGAAGCCCCCAAGTCATGGAAATGGTTCTGTGTGCTCAAAGGACAGGATCCCTGCCTCGTCCTGCCATCATCAGACCAGCTCCTGACCCATGCTAGGGATTCACAGTACTGACACCTTTTTTTTTTTTTTAACTGCTATTAAGGGTCTGATGCTACAGGTTGCTAAGCGATCTCTCTCTTAACTATCACAAACTTCAGAAGGGAGATACTCCTAACATCAATTTTTGCTTCAAATTTGTTTAAGGATTTACCTTCCCTCACACAGATATACCATACCCTAATATTAATTCTTATTTCTATCTAGCAATTAGGTGCATAGCAAGCGGCTGCAATCATCATTTCAATGTAGCGTCACTTACCACTCAGAAGTCAAGGCTCTGTTCTGTAATTCTGTTAGCTAAGCAGCTGTTACTATATGCAAATGAAAATCTGCTTGTTACAACAGGCATGCATATGTGTACGTAAAGACTGCTAATGTGATAATTTGGACATAAAACATGGGAATTTAAGTAGCAGGATGAGCACTCTCATATACAAGCCTTCACTGTAGTAAAGATAGTTAGGAAGAACATTCCAATGGAAAGCTCTGAAACTAAATGAGGCTCTGTAGCTTCTTTCCTATTCACAATATTATGTTTACTACTACCTTGAGCAATCTGATCTAATTGTGAAACTAGCTGTGCTTGTAATAGGAGGCTGAAGTAGAAGACCTCCAGAGGTCCCTTTGAAGCTTTTTTTTTGTTACGTTAGTTTTAAATGATTACCCAATTGTAAGGAAGGAGTCAGAAGATCCAAATTAAATCGGTTACGTCCATCTTGTTGACTCCGTGTATGAAAAATTAGCAAAATTTTGCACTTGCTCCCTTGACTCCAGTTTCTTCTCAAATTCATTTAGCTTACAACTGCAAGGAAAACTTTCTGCCAAGGAAAAAAAGGAAGTGATTGAGTCATTTCGGTAAGAATCCAATCTGTTGTTCCAGGACCCTCCAGGATTTTCTTCTCCCCATGAGGATGAGTGCATACCATATGAAATACACCCTAACCTCCTGAGCAACAAAACTAAACACCACTTCCGAACACGTGTTCCTAAGTTTAAAAAACATGATTAATTGGAGCAGGATCAATAAATAGTGAAATAAGAAGACTGTTTCCTTTGTTCTCTAAAGATCACATACAAACCATGATGATAAGACAAGTTCAGGAATGGAAGCGATTAGTTTTGATAACATGACAATATCTGGAAGATCATTTTACCCTGTAAGATGAGTTTAATCTGAAAAGTTGAATACTTCTTGCGGAAGTCAGGAGAAGAGCCTTCCTTTGCAAAATACAGGGTACAGATAGGAGGGTTAATAGTTAAAAATCTGAGTCAAGACAGGTGGAACTCTTAATTTCAGTTCCTTCATACTTAATGAGAAATCTATGCCACAACCTCAATAAAATTGAAAATTAATTGCAGTATATTCTCCACTAATAACCATTTTTCAGAATAAAGGGAAAATGGGGAAGAATTTGCTCACCCTATTATCACAGAGAATCACAGTGTTCTGTATCATATGACAATAACACAAGCACAACACAAAGCAGAGGTAAAGAAGGGAGCTGGAAATATTAGTAGCACATGTACAAATGGGAAAGCAAGAGCAACTACTGATATAGATGAAGATTAAACAGCACAACAGAAAATTGATATTGATACCAGCAGAAAGCATATAAAAGAACAGCTAATGATACCAACCCTTGCATCAAATGACTTGTAGCTTGGATGAAGAGTATTCAAACACAAAAGGCCACAGTGTGACATCACAGCAGGAGAGGTACTAGCAAGCAAAAAACTACAGAAGATGTTATTAACCTGACTAGAACATGGAATCACACAGAATTTGTGAACAAGTATAAGATTTAAGCACGGTGACGGTCTGCTGTGGAGAAGAGCAAAATGGGCAAGGGGCCTACAGCTTCGGAGTAGTGGTCTGTCTCGTGTGCTTCGGCATTCAACACAGCAAAAAAAAGAAAGGAAAAAGCATTTTTAAAAAGGAATTATTTTAGGCCAAGCTCTCCTCTGACGTCTGGAAAAAAAGTCAAGAAATACACACACACCTTTTTGAAAGTCCTTAGTAATGGAGACTGATAGCGGAGAATAATAATTCCTTTAGTAAATGGAGACTGCTACTGCTATCCCTCCGGAAAAAGGACAAAATGAGTAAAATATGCAGGTACAGACAGGGTCTATGTCCTTATCTGAATGTGAAGTAATTTAACTTTAATGAGCATGTATTTTAAAAATCTATTAGCTCCTTCTTAGAGCACTTCAGTGAAAACAATCAATAACTTTAAAATATTCACAACTAAAAGACAACCAAGAAGATATTGTAAGTGTGTTGATTCAAGCAAAACATCCTTTCAAACCATTTGCTTATCAATGGCATGTGGTTCCTTTAAAAATATGCACGTGATTTTTTTTTCCAGATTGAAGTGTTTGAAAAGTATCTCTATTTTTACATTTGAAAGTGCAGAGGAAGTAAATTTATGGAAGCAGCAGTTTCAATTTGATCAACATAAAGGTCAAAGAATAGATAAATTGGAAATGTTATTAAAACAAGCTATAAACATTGTTAATGTTTCCTTGACAATGTCATATAATTTCTCCTCTCAACAGGAAGTATCCCAGCTATGCCAACACAAATGTCAGGTTCCAGGGCCAGGAGATAGCTGTGTCCAGAAAAATTAGTAGGACAGCATGCATCCATTTAAAAGTCTTTGTAAGTGAATTCCTTACAAATGTTAATACGCACAATCTTAAAGTGGCAAGACCCGACTAAGTTCAAGAGGTAATTTATTACATGAATCATAAAGGTTTGTTTTCATTTACTAAGAGAAAGTCTAGAATTGGAGGAGAATTTAACTTCTAATCTGTATAAAAAAGAAAATACGACAAAATAACGAACTGGGTAACACTCACTTAACATGCTTTTCTGCTTACAATTTACTGTGAACTAAAAGCGGCACAGTTCCAGAAAAAGAAAAAAAAAAAAAAAAAACAACCAACGAAAGAACTTTCTAAGGGTTTAATTCAGAGTTTATGGAAGTCAAAGGACAGCTGTTTTGGTTACTCTAATGGGCTTTGGTTCGTGCCCTAAGAAAACAGACTAATCTGAGAACTTCCTATTGGATTTATACAGGGTATTGTAGGCCACAAACATATTACACTGGTCAAACTCCATGCCAAGTTTTAAAAAAAGACCAAGAAGTTGTCAGCGGTTGACATTGGCCAAAGGAAAGTCAATGGGATAGATCATAAGGTCATATGCTGTATTTTATTTCCAGAGAGTTTAAAATATATACTCTACAGAAAGTGATTTTCCTAGGAAAAGATTTAGGTACCAAGAGAAGAGAGATTCTGAGAACAACTTCCTATCTAAGCTCCAGTGCAGAGTCAAAATTGTGATTGGCATATGTCTAGGAAGGCATGTAAACCTGCTGTTTGAGTCATCAGCTGGAACACGGCCCCCACAGGATGTGAACGCACAGAGGGTTATGGATGCAATGAACACCACCCCAGTCTCTGGGAGCATGTGAAATGCAGCCTTGACCCCATCCATGTTTTACAAATTTCTACACAGTCCTGCAGCATGGAAAGCTGCAGCTTCTCCCTTTTAACTTCTACTCCTAGCTCTCCCTCCCTCTTGTAGGAATAATAATTCCTACATAATAATATATATATATATATATAAATAATACTAATAAACAAGCAAGGTTACATCTCAGCTTTTAGCTCCCAAAGGACTCCACCCTTAATTAGTCCTGAGCAAACACAGCACAACATACAAGATCTTCCTTTACTAAACCTTTCCACACGTTATGCTCATTCAACAAGCTGCATGCCAAAATAATTTTCCCCTTGTCAAAAAGGAACACAGCTTCCAAATGCACTTTGAAGCCTCACAGTTTGATAAATATAGAAAATATTTACAACACTTGCAGAATATTTTAATTGGCTTCTTAGCAGGACAGAGGATTTCACTAACTCAGAAAAAAGTTGTTCTTTTAAAGTTACATTTTCAATCTGTAGAACAAGGTTCACATAAGCTTTTTCTAATGCTAACATTCAAGGTACTTCAGACAGCATTAACAAGATCTGTTTTAAATTATAATTGTACTACTGATACTTTTCTTCACGCTGCTTCAAGAAAACTGGCAATAAAGAGTAGCATTCATGCTGGGCATATTTTTATATGAAACAAGGAGAAAGGAGGACAAACATTTGATAAATTTCCGTAAGACAGAACCTACTTTATGCAGAAGTCTGTCAAATATGCAACAATCTGCAATCATCACAAAAGCTGCTGGAAGGTTATGTTAATACAGCTCTTTATATGCCAGTTTCCTTTTTCTCTGTAAAACGTTGGATGTCTACTCACCAGTTTCCTGGGGGAAAGGTATTCATCCATAAGTAGCTCTCCACCATCCTTAATCAGCGGACGGGGATTTAGGTTACCTCGCCAACTCAAGTCAGTCACCCGGATTGCAGCTGAAGCCGGACGAGAAGCTCTGCCAGGATTCCTCTTCAGTTCCATCTTGACATGCTTTGAATAAAAGGATATCAAATAGGCTGATTTTTGCCTATATTTATTAGCAAAAATATTTATTTTTAGTAAACTGTTTTGATTCTTGTCACAAGTTAGTGCCTATGGAGACAAAGGTTTCTTTAATCAGAAACAACTCACTGCAATGCACCACATCAGATGCATTCTTCTTCTTCTTCACCCTCATGAGCTATCGTAGCCCTGCCTCATCCAGCCTACACTCTAAGCTTTTACAGCAAACTACCTTTTGCAGCTGTACAAAAAGCCAATGGCATACTTATAGCTTCTTATACCCATCCCCTCTTCTTAGAAACGCCAACAGCACACAGCAAAACTCTGCTGGGCTTCAGGCTGCAAATGTCAGCACCAGGAGACATCATTACTTCTCTCCAGCCCTTTGAGCTTTGCCTGTAGGTAGCACATATAGCAGCAGTATACATTTCCTTGCCTAAGGTAAACATACATGTGCTGATACTGACTGCCCCCTGGGTCGCTCAGGCCATGGCTACCGACTGCTAGTTCTGAAGGGAGCCTTGAAAAAAATAAAGTGTAATTTAAACGGAGCTGTGTATGCTTTAAGTGAGGAATGAAATCCAGAGTTTGAAGACGAAACACTTCAGAAGTGTTTATTCTTCATTTTCTGAATCTATTCCTTTTACAGAAATATTAACGATTAACTTTGAACTATGAGACTAAGCATATGTATACCAGTTCGAGTCAAAAAGCAGTCAGCTGTACCCAAACAGTACAAGCATTGCTATGATTTATACAGCTATTTACTACTACTTGGCAGCAAGGAAGCATCACAGCTGGAAACACTGCCGTATCAACAACAGGCTAGACTACAAAAAGCCTCCTCACTCAGCTAAGAGACACCTGCAGTTTCCCCACCCCTGTTCTCCACTGTGAGGCAATACCAATTCTTAGTGCTGGAAAAGTAATTAAATAATCAAGCTAATTATAACTGGCTGATGAGGTTTCACTGGTGGCGGAGAGCTGAGAATTACCACCTTCTTTACTCAGAGGGTGGTGAGGCACTGGCACAGGTTGCCTAGAGAAGCTGTGGATGCCCCATCCGTGGAAGCATTCAAGGCCAGGCTGGATGGGGTTTTGGGCAACTTGGGCTGGTGGGGGCTGGAATTAGATGGTCTTCAAGGTCCCTTCCAACCCAAACCGCCTGGTGATTCTCTGATGACTTTTCTCACTACTCACGTCCAGTCAAAAGCCTTCATCTCCACCCAGGCAAGAGAAATACAAAAGACTCAGTACAGTCAGAAAAAAGCAGCAGCCCTTATCTAAAGATGAAGAAGAACAGATAATCCCCCAAACCTCTCCCTGCAGTATCTCCTAGCATTAGGAGGAGAGGAACCAAAATATTCTTCCTCAGGGGTCACTGCATGTACTTGATAAGCATTCCCAGAGATGAAACTGGCCTCTTAAATGTGCTACTTCTGAGCCACCACAAAGTTCATTTCTTGAAGAAGATATAAAAGGACACATTCTTCAGAGAGACAGAACTTTTTTCAATCTTCCTAATGGCTTATAAAATAAATACCACAAAACGAGCTGAGCAGTGATGTATGCAGCTTCTAAAACCTCAGCGTGCCCATAGTAGTACAACTATCACACTTCTTTCCATTAAGGGGAAAAAGTGATCTCACGATACTGTGTTTCTTACTTTCTGGGGAAAAAAATGAACCTATCAATTTCTAACATGCTTCTTTCTCCAAAGAATTCCATAATTTCTGGGTTTCTTTCTTCTCCATTCTTCAGAGCACATCGTTATGGTTTAGTCACTACACTGAGTTGTAACAGTCATCAGTTGTCCAAGGAGATTCAAAAAAACTTATGTGATACAAAGGTCTTCTGGTGTTGTCTTATTTTCCTGAGAAAGATTAATTTTGCTCAATAACTGGCTTGGATTAGAATATCTGCCACACAAACGCTGCAATACTTTGACAATTATAAGAGACTTATGTTGGATCATGTGTAATACTGTCGGTTCCTCCTAATTCAAGCAGATGTCATTATTATCCAGATAACCTGTACGTCACTGGAGCCAAATGGATCAATAGTCAGAAATTACCGATGTAACATGAGTGCAAAACATAGATGAGAACAGCAAGATCGTGTAAGTTAGGGCTGTAAAGAGTTAATACACTTGCATAAAACAAATTATTTTTCTCCTTCCTTCAGCCCATCACTATTACACTTCAGCATGCCCTCCAATCTTTGAAATATGTGTTGATACAGCACTTACTTATGCCTTGACAAGCAGATCAATTTGTGGCCTAAGACCTGAAGTAACACTTCCAATTCTATACTTCCTGCTATCGATCTGCTGCTTGTAATTATTGTAGCAATGGATTAGAAAGGAGAACAGTATTTTCATCACAGATTGTCTGGGATGAAATTGAGGTACCGTCAGCAAACAAAGCTAATCTTTTGAACGTGCTTCCATCACTTCAAAACATCCTCAAAACGAGGGATAGAGAAAACTTAAGATTGGTACCTCACCGTTAGCCTCAGGGAGACAGCTCACAAGGGCCTGTGTTGTTGTTAAAGAGGTCTGAGAAGTCATGAACCTTAAGATGTACTCCCCGGAGAAGATGGCTGCGTTGGATATACTTTGACTATATCTGAATAGTAACGCAGAACATTCCTGCAAGAGTCTGGGAAACCAAAAAGGATGAAAGCTAACAGAACCTAACACAAACCTTCAAAGAAATAAACGGGAAAGCAAAGCAATGCCAATGAGTAGATGGGAGACTTGGGTAAAAGCGGAAATTTGTTGGGAAAAGAAAAGGGGGGGGGGGGTTGCCCTGCATGTGATTATTGAGAATAAAACAATGAAAGAAATCAGTGAGTTAGTGTTTGCGAGATTTGCATCAGGGGTCTCGATTTAGCAGGCTCTTATGCATAGATAACTAGGAGCAGACAATCAATAAGTGCAGGAGAAATGAATGACCAGCGAGCTGGAAGACCCCGAATCCAACAAGCAGCTTATCTGCTAGCTCCCTCCACTGCTGTTGCTCTCCCTCCCGCGGTGAGCACGCTAATGCTAAACTATTCAATTTACGGGTGCATTGTGAAGCTCCACTAAAAACCGTATGACACTTTCAACATACATATATTAGCCCAGCTAAAAGAAATTATTATTAAAATTAAATGAGCCTTGGAACAACATGTTATTAGAAATCCCTGCAGAATACTGTAACTTGCTAGAAAAATTTGGCAGAGAAGAGTTATTTGATGTTCTTAGGATCCAGCAAACTGGTAAAACTCCAAGACTTAATTGTCTTCCTACAACATTTATCTAAGAGTCAATGATAGAATTGTGAATTCTTCATTAAATGTGTATTAACACGTGTTTCAAATACAGCAATTGCCAGAAATGTCTGACTCCATATTAATGAAGTCTTCCTTAAAGTCTGGGAAATACCCCTTGAATGATGTGACTAGGCATTATAATTTCTAATGCAGCCTTCAAGATATTACCTAAAGAGCTTGTCTAAACAATTAGGCTACTGCCATTTAAAAACAACAGTAATCAAACAAGATTTACCCTAGGAAAGATGTATAAATTTGTGCATTAAAGGCGTTCTGGGAAATAAAATAAAACGCAAAGTCTCCAGGGTTGAGGGAATATTCAGCATACTCAGTTTACCATTTGAAAGCCCCCAACATCAGTGTTGCACGTTTCTGCTGCCTCTAGCAGCTCTGCAGGCATTGCATTGATACCATCACACGAGCCACCCAGCCTTTTTGGAATACTGAGTCATCTGGAAACGGAAAACACATCAGTCTTCGGCTAGCCTTCAGAGACACCAAGATTATCTCATAGTCCATGTGACTTTAGGCTGGAGAACAGAAGCCCAGGAGAGTGGGTTTCTACCTCTCTTTCTTCTGCTGTGGTGGAGATGAAACACTTTCCTGGGCTTTCATAGATCCTTTCCCAGCTCCTAGCAAACTCCTTCTATCGATTTCATTTCTTCTTGCCTAGCCCCAAACAAAGGAGGATAACATCCCACACAAAAATGTACCTCTGCTCCCTTAAGCCAGTTTCTAAGCCACCATCCTCTTCTGCTCTTTGGCTACCCATGGCTTCCTAAAGCTCCTCTCTACAGGGAGGAGCGTGTCATTTCAGGTAGGGTACCACAAGCTGTATGCCCTTATCTTTATGTCACCAGCTGAAAAATTCCCCAGAAGGAAAAACATTTCAGCGCTATTTTACCACCCCTTCACGACAGGAAACTCACACTGCAGGCTTTGATTTCTGCTGCCCTGCGTTGTGCCATTTTTGTTTAATCCAGAACCACAAGTTACAGCAGGGGCCACACTTACCACAAAGGATTTGGTGTTCACTAAGGATTCGACAAAGGTCTGGCTTATAGGTCCTAAGGGAACTGTGAGTGTCCTTTTAAGTGTAATTTTGTGCAAGTGCACTACAGATAACCTCTTCTGGAAAATAACTGTTTGGGCAGCTGGAATTTGCTATGATGTCATCAGGAAACTACTGTTACAATAATCCACCCCTAATGGCAAAAACAGTTCCTGCTCCGTTTATGCGACATAAAGCATCCTGCAACACAGCACTCTGCTTTAGCAGGTGCAACTTTAAAAAGCTGAAAAATAAAACATCTGACTTGGTATTAATGGGAATTTTTTTTTTCCCCATATATGAGTAGATGATATTGTTTTAATCATCTGATTTTGTTAAACAGAAGGAGGTAATGCCTACTTCAGCAATGCTGCTGTAATGTCAAGTGGTCACATGAACACTATAGTGTTCATAAACATTCCACTTATATAGCCCTTTTAAGAAATGTTTTTATGAGAATGCTGAATTATCAAGTACAATTCTCTTCCCGTTTAACACCTTTCAAAATTCACCGACTTCGACGACACTGAATGACTCAAACGCTTGAAATGGTGGCTTTGTTCAACCTTTCAGCCAGTTTGAGGCCTTGGTTCAAGCAACCAAACTTGCACATGAAGCAAACGTATTGATCTTCCTTATTTATGGTGTTACAAGCTGTATGAGCACCCAGTGGTCCCTTGGTATTACACGTAAATCCTGCTCCAGAGTTGCCATGACCATGGTGGGTAAGCCTCAGGATCTGTGTACCACTCAGTCCTCAGGGAAAGGTCTTGGGAGCTTCCTGGTCTTTGCATTCTTCCATGCACAAAGCTGAGCTCAAACTGTGCTGTCTTCCAAAGAAGCAGCGGCCCTAGAGAGGAAAGCCCACACTACAAACCCAGACTGGGTTTGAGACGACACTCTTGAGGTAAAAGGTGTTTCATATTCTCCCAAAACATAGCAGTAATAAATAAAAAGGCAATGCATTTAAATGCCACCAATTTTTCCTTTATATATCTACAGATTGCATGTATTAAAAAAGCTAGGTAGGTAATACCTCCCCGCATCCTGCCAAGGAGGTTGTAAGGTGATGAGAAATTTTTATCACATGTGCTGGAAATGCCTCTAAGTTAAATCACTCTGGAACCAGCTTGTCAAATGTTGTGATAGCAGGATAAAAAGCACATTGCTCTTTATTATATGTGCTGTTATGTGTCAGAGACACTACCAAAGTCCATTCAATTGTTTTTATTTTTAGAGCATTGTGGCAGGAAGGGATCGGTGGCAACATCTAACTGGCTACGAACACTCACTGATACCTGCTGTGGTACAAGTGGTTATGCACTTTGAATGAGCATGGCTATGAACTCTGAATGAGCATGGATTACATAAATGCTTGGCTGAAATTGCAAGACGCCCTAGGTACATTTTTTTTACATTTTCTTTTGCAAGAGAACAGCTCAAGAGGCTCTTCTGCTTTCTGTCCTCACTCCTCTCCACAATCAGCGTAAGAGGAGAAAAGCAAGGGGTAGGATGTGGCAGTAGTAGGTTAAAAACGGAGGTTGTGGAAAAACAGCACACTCAAGGACCTGCCAGGAGGTCTCCTATGATTGTTTTCAGCAGTGGAGGAGATATAAGAGGAACCCATCACCATCTTACCTTTCATCAACACCTTAAATGTAACAGATATCACTGGAGACAAAAATTTGGCAAAATAATTATTTTTAAGCAATTCTTAACATTACAGTTTCAGCTTTGTTAAAATAAATTATTCTTTTCAATTATTCCCAAGGTACAGATATTAATTTGAACCATAGTACCAGCCTAAATGAAGGCTTTCGTAAGAAAATGCTTAATATTCTTCTCTTTGGACCCTACTTCCAATATCCTATTCTTATTTCAGAAGACAGAATGCACAGATACGTGCATCCTCTCAGAATGAATTAAGATTTGATCTCAGGTTTAACACTCCACTGGTTATCCTAATATCTATCAGATATTCTGTAACCTTCAAAGGACAATAACCCAAGCAATTATTTTCTCTAAAACGTCAGCCATGTCGTTTACCTTCCTAGCATTCAAAAGGACCAGTATTCTCATGTTACAAGCAAATATTCAACAATTACTTAGGTTGCAGATACTAGGTATGTTACTGTAGCTGTGATGCTCTGAGGACATAAAGCAAGGTTTTGTAGAGAGAGCGTCTTTATTAAGAGCAATACAGTTAAAGAAATCATGACCAGTTTGGGGGCACACAGGGCCATCTTGACTTGTCTGGCAATTATCCATGCGCTACACGCTCTCCAAGCTCCAAAAGGAAAAGCTAACTCAGCACCATTGTTTTAAGGCCCTAATCCTGAAGATTTACATGAATAACTTTACGCCTAGTGAAAAGGGGGTACCCAAGTAAAAAAGTTCATCACCTGCCTCACCCAAGATAAAAGCATTTGCTGGTATCATTTCAGGTATTAACAAAGGCTTTCCCACAAGGCCCCCAAAATAGGTATTCCTTCTTTACAACACCTCTATGAGATGTGATCTACAAGCAGGATGAAGGTCCCTGTTCTAATTAATCAGCCATGGCATGCTGAGGCAGTTTGGTTAACATGAAGTCCCACAGGTAAAGGCAAAAATTGCCCAAGCTGTTTCTTGTTTAGGTTCTGATTTGACTGAGAAGACTTAAAAATATGAATCCCAGCATACTGCATCTGAGCTGGGCTGGAGAAAGGCAGCCAGACAGCCCTCAGTGCCCAAGATCAGCACTGCACATCCTTCAAACAGCCTGTATTCCAGTCTGAGTACATTAAAAGAAAAATTACCTTCAGGGAGCTCTCCACTTAAGATGTTTAACATCTGGAAAAATAAACAATACCGTCTAAGCACATAGGCTGCAATTAATTTTTTGGTGTTTAAAAAATAAGAAGCAGTGTGACGAAAACATATTTTAAGGGGGAATAAAAAATAATCAAGATCTAAATGTGTGGCTTACAGCAAATTCATCACTCTAGCAACCATCTCATTGAATTAGTGCCAGCGGGTGAGGTCTTCGGACATCTTCTATTAGCACAGAGTTAGCTATTTAATAAATAAAGCTTTTGTCAGTGATTAAACACATTTGCCAACTGATTTGTCTTGATCCTACCATATTCTGCTGGTAGCCATGCTGTGCAAGTAGTTTGAAATTGACTCTCATCAGTTGCAGAGGATTAAAGCGCAAGTTTATATGTCCCACAGAGAATTAAAATTTCACTGAAAAATATTATATACAAGGCAATGTCAGTGTTGCAAAGACAAGGGACAATATCAAGAAAGTGTTCGCTCGCATTGCAAACTTACTTTTTGGTTTAGTGTTGCCTTAATTATCTTACCCTGTTACACAAGAAAACTCACACTGCATAAATGTTGCTTTTAATCTAGTCCTGCTGTCTTCGTCTGGGGCTTAAGGCAAGAGACTTCAACATCAGTTGACCCTCTCCCACCTGAGGAAGCTAAGTGACCTGTACACTGGTGTCTCTCCACTGCATTCCCCATTTTCCCCTTTATGTCCAAAGCCCTTGTAGGCTCTCTCCATTCATCAGAGTAAAACTGTCACAGTGCTGCTCTGTTTTCTGAGATACAAAGTAAAGAGATGCATCCACTACTGTCTCTCTGCACGGGTGAACGAAGTACCAGGGAGGAGCAAAATACCAGATCAAGCTTACAACATCGCTGCTTGTTCTCAGGCTAGTCTGACCCCTGGACCCAGGACTAAGGTGGCAGTCTAAAGGTGCCAAGAAGAAAAACTGTTCCTGGTCTTCAAAGCATTTTTATTATCCACCATTTAGAAGTGTTCCTGGATTCCATCTCAGGAACGGACAGTAAAAACAGCCTTTTTTTTCCAGCTACTGTTGCACTGCCTTTATGAGCCCTTTGAAATCCAAACTTCTATGCAGGATGAAAATGCCTCACATATAGCATTTCTGAGTTTTACAGTGCTCTGCTGCCCCTCAACAATTTTCAGCCCATTTTATTAGGTAATTAAGCTGATTGAAGCAAGAGATTCCACGGCATGTGAAGCCATTTGAAGAGTCGTTTTCAATGCTGGGATGTTTCCGATTTCCATGTGTTGCTCACATGGGATATATTGAATAAAAGGAAACCAATTCTAATTTAATTCATAGGAAAACACTGAGCAGTGCAAGACGGTGCAGGAGCTTATTTAGTAACACCGAGCCTCAACATTTTAGCAAGGGCAGACAACTTACAGTGCAAAGGACTTTATAAAATCAATTTAGGCTAGTAATTAGGTTGTGTTATAACTGTCACGCTGGGTCGAGGCAGAGGGCCAGCTAGCTACTGTAGACAGAAACAGATGCTTAAAAAAATACTATCAGAAACAGAAGTAGTCCCAAGCAATCCTTCCTCTGACATATTGTCTTCATTTCTGGCAATCAGCTAGTTAGTAACATCCTGAGCCAAAAGGTGTATTGTGTTTGACAGCCAGGGAAAATAATTAGGGAAGCAGTTATTTGTCACGTCTTACGACAAGTAGTCATCCAACGACTAAGGATTAACAAAAAGCAGTTTTTAAAAAGGAAAAAGGGTATTTTTGCACCGTGTTTGTTTAGATTGTAGAAGTTACTGTCATAGGTTGTTGGGAAGACTAAATTATAAATGAAGTCACAAACGGTTAGACACTATTATGGACAATCTATCCATCTATCCACACCATTCCTTAGTTTATACCTTTCTTTTGCATCATTTCTTTTTCATCTTTTTCTAGCTGAAAGGTCTTATTTTGTCTCTTTTCCATTTCTCATCTTTGTTCTATTTCACGGAAACAATTTCAGTTCTGCCATTTACTTTCCAAGGTCAGAACTGCACATAAGATTCAAGATACAGGCACAGAGACAGAACATGAATTTATACTCTTTTCAATTCCTTTTCTTAGAAGTTTTAACACTGTTTCTTTTTGACCAGCTGCAAGATGATATTTTCAGAGAACTACCACAGTAGCTGAATGCTCTTTCCCAAGAAGCAGTAATTTATTTCAAGCCCTTCATTCTATATACCTTTCCTCCCCATGTTCATTGCTTTGAACCTGAATGGATTCTCTATTAAAATGAAACAAAAACATACCCAAACATTACTTACACCAGTAACGTTAAAAAATAGAAACCAAAGTAGTGTTAGAACTCAATGCTGAAAAATGAAAACTCAAGGTGCAAAAACTGCAGGATAAACAATCAGAGTTCTGTTATACTTAAAATCCTTCACGATGTGAGATACAATAAAAGAAAGAAGTGCTTTCTGAATATCTTCTCTCTTTTTTCTTAAAGAACAAACAAATAAACAAAAAAAAAAACCAATCAGATAATGGTTCTTTGAACTGGCCAGAGTCTACAATCTTTTCCTTTTAATACAGATACATTAGCTTTTATTACATCTGTCACAGCAAATCTGGACTTATGATTTATATTATAGCAAGGACTTGCAGTCCTACTGATATAAAATAGGTTTCCCTCCCAAGTATTTTTTAAGCCAACTGAAGAATCTACTGAAAGTATAAAGACACTAAGCATTTTACTAGCAAATTAAATTTACGCGTTCATTTCTCTGAGAAGCTCATGATTTTTTTTACTTAAAAATAACCTACTTATAATTACTCCTGAATAAATATTAAACCATTCACATTAGTGACAAATCTGGCAATCCCAAATTTATGGTCTATCACATAATGATACTATTTTGCAGAATTAAATTTTATACTACTTTAAACTTGGAAATTGTGTGTTTCTTTAACCATGCCCTTAAGAAGCTTCAGTTAAATAAGCGCACACACACTAATAGTAATAATAATAACAATTAATCACCCTACTCTCATGCTAAACTCACAGTTAGTTTTGTATTGAATCTGAATCCTGCTTTCATATGGAATCAGGTCCCTAGAGTTCAGGAAAAACAGGCTGATGATTTCAAAGGCCGAGGATGGAGTCTGATGTTCTCTCTTCCACTGACAGCAGCATACGACTGAATTAACAAACTGCCATAGGTGCATGTATCCACTTATCAATCTCCTGAGGTAAGACCTACAGGGATGTGCAGGCATGCAGTCCCCATTCACTGCACAGCCAGCAGAGGAGCACAGGGCACTGACCGTTCTTACGCTGCTTCTCACTAAAAGTGGTGCACGCTGTCTGAAGCTTCATCTCCCTACCCATGTTCTCAGTATTAAAGCCAAGACAGAACACACAGACCAGAAAAACATAATAAATCTGTTAGTGACAGTAACCCTGAGCTCTGACATATCTGAACATTTCATTTTTAATGCAAGTTCTCTTGTGCGAATTATTCAAGTCAGACAAAACACATAAAATGGAGAAATAAAATAAATGGGAGCCAATTTTTATAAGTACTGAAGCATTTTCAGTCTTTTGTACATTTTCAATTATTTTACCTTTTCCTTCAATGGCACTGCTGTTCTTTCTCTTTTGCTTTCCATCCCACTGCTACAGAGGCTTTCATTGAGTAGTCAGTCATTCATCTCCATTTATCTTCAATGACGCATTTGCTTATAGTGCAATTTCTTGTTTCATTGCTCCATATCCTGCTTAAACAACAGTAAGAACATGATCTTAAAAAAAACATGCCACAGACTGAGCGTTCTACAGTTAATAATACAAAGTACCTCTTCATCAGCTAAAACAGAAGATCGTGCTCAACAGGTCTTAAAAGTGTAATAGGACATTAAGCTGTACAGCCTAGAAGAGCTTAATGAAAATGTAACTGAAAAGTTTCCCAAGGAGAACATGAAGGATTTAGTACAGAAAAATCTACACATGTATAAAAAGAGCTTATTTGCTGAACAATTATTTACTCAAAAAACAGTCATTTCCTAGGCTGTAAGAATAAGCAGAATCTGTTACAGAAAGCCTTGGCATCAGGATGTAGCAGGTAAAAGGTTAAAGGCAACACTGAATATATTTTCACTGTATCACACACCTGAAAGTTTTGCCTTGCAAAAGCAGTTGGAATGCAAACGATCAGGTGAAGAGAAACATACATATCACGAAACGATGATTTTTCCAAGCAAATGCTACAGGTTATGTGCAGAGCTTTACAGCACAGGCTTTAAAGCACAGGCTTTACAGACAGGCTGACGGGAGAGCTTAAGATATTCAATTCAGCATAGTTACTGTCTATTAAAAACTACGGCCATCACCCGCATCATGTGCCTCTTCCTTTTCGTGGGTTCCCCCCTAAACCACTCTCTGTATCACATACGGATTCCAAGGTAGGGAACACACCTGCGATACGATGAGCCCTTTCTTCAAGAAACTGAACTAAACTTAAAACCCATAAGAAGATGCTGCATTTTTATAAATGATGCCTACTCAGCCATCATTTGCAAGTTGCTTCTTTCAAAAGGAGCTGAAAACTATGGAAGAGCTCAACATAATAAAAAACTCAGGGATGCTTCCAGAATTTGGAAGTGACCTGGGCTGTTTATTCAGCAAAATCTTTTTTTACCAGAGCATAAAGCACAAAGGCACGGTTAGACACACCCGGCTCGTTACCAGCCCCAAACAAACCTCATCCTCCACCTCTGCACGCGTTTCGCTACAGCAACGCAAGCCTCGGAGCGTGCCAGATGCAGACCAGACGAACAAATTAATCGCTACAAAAGCCATTTTGAAGCCCTGTAACAGCAACCAGGCATTTAGCAGGTTAAGCCCTACCCCTCACCGCCTTCTGTCGCTAGTTAGCACAAAGTGTTTAATAACAAAGCACAAACCCCGCCCTGCCCCGCTGCCTGGCTGCTCCGAGCTGCCACCCCCGCGACCGACCGAAGCACAAGGAGCCGGGGTTGCCTCGCCCGGGGCCAGGAGCTGCCGAAACCGGGCTGAGCCGTGAAGGGAAGGGCCCTGGAGCCTTCCCTGGGAGCCGCCTCACCCGGCCCCGCGGCGGGGCCGGCCTCTACCTGCGGCCTGGGGCCGTCCGTCACCCGGCAACCGCCCGCCGCCAGGCCCCGGCCTCCGCCGCTGGGTAGGCCCTGGGCACGGCTGGCAGGGGGGCCCGTTGCAGGCATTAAGGAAAAATTAGGTGTTTGTTGAGGCATGGCTGTCCCCTTTGGGATCTGAAAGCGGTTTTGCAGACTGGCACATAACTGGGAATTCTGTAGAAAGGGGTTCTGACACCCCGCTGGCTACCCTATGCGCCACTAACAGGTCTCCTAGGGCTGGTTACTCCTCCAGCTCTCAGTGCTAAAACATGAAAAAAAAACCACCACCACCAACAAAAAAAATAATAAATAAACCCAAGCAACAAACAGATGAAACAAAGCTTGAGTTTCCACAGCAGAGTAGTCAAAAAATCTAGGCATTTGGTTTGTCATAATCTGGGTCCAGCAGATGTGTTACAACTTTCGTTGCTCTGTTGGTGCAACGCTCAGTGAGTGAGCAACAATGCACAATTCTTACCCCATTCACCATCTCCTGGTTGGAGAGTGCTAGCACATCATCCCATTGCTTTTTCACTATTCAGCCCCTGGTATAAATAAAGAATACTTACTAATTCCGGGGGGAGCTGGGGGGGATTTTCTGGGACATTCCTAAGTATACCATCTGAATGTTTCACAGACTTTCCAAAGCAAATCTTTGTACCACATATGTTAGGCATGATGGCATGTTTCTGCTGAACTAAGAGCTTGGGAATGAAGACACAGAGCCATTAGTGTTAAGTACACACCCAGGGCACAGACTGGCTAGTGTATGGGATTAACTTCCTGTGATTCAACAATTTACCAGGCATCGGCAGAGCCATCTTAACTGACCATACTAATAGCCCTTCCACTCTCTGAACCAAACTTGTTTACTTTGCCTTAATATGATTTATTTGAAAAAGCGAGGGGCTGAAGTACAATACAGACAGTTTTCACAGCTCCACTGAGAAGGAGTAATTCATTAAACCGGGTTAATTCAATCATCCAGACTCATCGGTCCATAAATTAAATTTGCCTGTTCAAAGACACACATTACCTGATCTTTCCGACTCATCACAATATATTTATTCAGAACATTGCCCTTATCATTTTCACTTGCAGTTAGGAAGAATCAACATTTCCACACTTTGCTTATAGCATTCATAAATCAGGCATCTAGAAAAAGGAGATCATGCCCTCAGCAGTCCCACGTGAAAAGCGTGAATTTTCAGGGTTTACATCCCTGATTTTCCTTGTTTTCCTGGGAACAACCCTTAGCACTATTCCTCTTGAGGGCAGGAAGATAGGTTTGGGCAGGAGACACAGTGGCCTGCCCGCCATTAACAAGAGACTGGGATTTTGAACACGCTGCTTACACACACACACATCAATACCCACGCTGTCAATACATACCATACCTTTGCAAGGATATTGGAGCGCAGCAGCTGCTGGACGATTGCATCATCATTTCCTCTGCAACAACATGAAATTCACTCTAGGCTTCGGAAAACACTATCTTAGCCCACAGATCAGGAAATGTGTTGCCTCCCCTCTTGCAGGGCCTGACGGTTGATTAACGTCAGAGAAGATCACCAGGGGCCTGTTTTTCCGAGGTGATGAGCACACTCAGCTCCACCTGCTGTCGTTGCAGTCCAGCTGCCCACCTTCACAGGAAGGAAGGCAATGGGCCTTGACGTGCTCCAGGAAGGTAGTGTGATTCAGTGAAAACAACACCAAATGAAGCATCTGCCCCTTGAATTTTATTTCCAGTTCTTTCACTTATCTTCTGGCTAACAAGCATAAGTCACCTTGACTTAGTTTCCCCCCACATCTATTCTTGGTTTACATTTCCTAAAGGTTATCTACGGAGTAAGTACATAGTGTATGCACACCTCTGCATAGTAGTTTATTCTTCTGCTTCTTTGCTGAAATAATCTTGTTATAGCCAACACAGCCTGAACTATTTGAAACCAATCAAAGGAGAAATGCATCTTTCCATCGCTGAGCAAGAGAAAATCTGGCACAATTTCAGAGTAAATACAGGAGCTTTATGCCTGCACTGTTCAGAGTTACTGTAATTGTTCTGGCACCATTCCCAGAGCTGAGCTAAGGTCAGCGAGAAACCTGTAAATTAATAACTGTGGAACTGATGTGATCTCTATCCAGGAATCATGTTGTACATACATGAAGCTTTATAGGAGTTATACTTCAGTTCTGCCATGAAATGTGGAAAATGTTAAATTTTAGTATTAACAATTAGCATACCCTGGACCCATTCAGAGACCTTGGACCTGATTTTGACCTCACCATTACAGGTGAGAATCCACAAGCTAAAACAGGTTAGACTGGATTAATTATATTGGTGCTACCCAAATGAATGGAATCAGGTGAAACTTTCTCTGAAAACCAAGCCTAGACAGACACGCTTTTCTTCTGGGGTCTTTTGAAAAGGAGATACAACTGTCCTTGTGGTTTTATCCAGTGTATCCAAACAACAGCCAGCCACAGAATCACAGAATGTTAGTGATTGGAAGGGACCTTCATCCCACTCACTCACAAATATTACTGATTAATCGCTAATTGCAGTTGATAGTTTTATTATTAACATTTAGGAATTCCATTGCACTATATTTAGAAACACAGAACCATGAAGGGGTTTTCTGGTTAGGGGAACCAGTTTCCTGCTATTACAAGTAACTGCATGAGAGTCATTTAGATACCTGTCAGTATCTTATACCTGTCAGACTGTTCTTTTGAAAGATGGGTCCAAAGTGTCTCTCTGAGGATTGCAGACCTCCTAATTTATAGGCTAAAATTATTTATTGCCAGTTTATACCTATTTGTTCTTTTGCCAAAATATTTTTCAGCTAAAAATAGCTCTTCCTCTCTGATGTTTGCTTTTCTGATATATTTATAGGGCCCACTCTCATCTCATCTTGACATTTATTTTGCTAAGTCATACAAGCCAAGCTCAAAATCTCCCATCATAAAAGGCAAGCTCACAATTCTTATCATCTGTGTTTTTCTTTTCTAGCTTTTCTTTCTTGAAGATGGGTGACCAGAACTGTGTAATTTACTCCAGGTCTTATGCAGTGGAATAAATAGTCTCATTTCTGTACTGGAAATACCATGTCTGCTATCCTGCGAACAGGTTATTGAGGTCACATCGAATTGGTTGCTCATAATCATTGACTACTAAGATGAGGTTCCTCTCTGTCTTTGTCTTCTCTATCTGCAAAGACAAGGGGAGCGGAAATCCCCACTACAACAAAAGGTTTTCTAAGTACCTGACTCTGCACTTTGTATCACTACATTTTTTTCTATTCTTATTACCCCATCCCCTTTTCCAGTCTTCCTCTGATCATGCTGTTTAAACATTATCAAATGTCATTAGCATGCTTCTATATTTTTTTTTTCAAAAGGGCCATAACAGAAATTGAGTATTGTCCATAAGAACCTCCACTACAAACTTTCTGCCTGATACTCCCCATTTCAGCACAATCTTTTCTCCCTATTAGCCAGCTCTGTAAACACCTTTTTGTCTTGTGAGAATACATTCTTCTCTAGCAAACAACCCATTTCCTTTGGGGCACAGTACTGAAGGCTATTCTGAAGTCCCAAACTACCTAGATCTGTAATAGTCTCTTCATTTAGAAGATTAGTCCTCTTACAAAGGGTAGCTGTAATCTTCCTTTAGTAATTATGCTTTCAATTAAGATTTGTTTTAAAATTTTATGTACTGTTAGGGTTCAGACTGATGGGTATGTGTTAGCCTAGACCACTTCTCCTTTACCTCTCAGCATCTTCAGCACTGCATTTGCAGTCCTCAGTCTCTGTAGTATCATACCATTTTTGTTTAAGATGCTCTTTCAGTACAGCAAGGCAGAAATTACTCATTTGCCAGGTAAAGTGTATTAAACTCCTGAAATTTTGCGTTCTCCCTGGATAACTTCCATTTCTGTGTATTCAGTTTTCATTAGCCATCCTACCCCTGCCACAGTGCTACACTGTATTGAAAGCAGAGGAACAGAAATTTAGTTATTAGTCCGCACTTATCTTCAGGCTTTCTCCATTCTGATTTGATTTCCCACTTTTCTTACTTTATCTCTACACAAAATAAAGTGTCAATACAGCAAACACTACCAGGTAAAATACAGCATGTATGGTAAAAGATGTTCCTCCAAAAGCTTATTATTCCAAGTAGATAACGCAGAACAGAAACATTCACCGCCATTTTACACAAGGCAAAAATCAGAACTGATCTGAGACGAATTTAAACTGTGGTTGTGACTCCCTCATCCAGACTGGATGACCATTCTGCTGGACCTTTCCCCCATGTTGCTGTATGGCAGAACACTTACTACCTTTGGTAATTCCTGTATTGATTAAGAACTTGCCATTGCCATGGCCTTTTGAAAAACCTCAGCTCAGATCCCCAGAAAGAGCTTTGTTTGAAACCTCAACTATGGTATTAACCTCATGATTTCATGTGCTTGAAGTCACTGTGTTCAGAAGATGATGTAAGAACAGTTTTGATCCCAGCAGGTGTTCAGGACGTCATCATCAGAAGCAATGAATGAGCCTTGGTGGGACTAAGAACTGATCCAAAGATCCAGAGGAAGACAGAAGCCTGTGAATTGAATTTATTTAGCTGTAACTACATCTGGCATGAAAAGAAAGGGCAATGAGAAGATCCAGTTAAAAAACATTTTCCCTGACTCACTGAATGCAGGCATTTGTTTTTGCTCCTTTTCACAGGCTTATGTGAATTCATAAAGTGCAATCTGAAAGGAAAGCTTCGTCAGGCAACATATGGCATTTTGTACAAAGCTGTATCTTTTCAAGCTGAACTAGACCTAAACAAATTGTAACTAATTTTTTTTTGAGTATTTATCTCACAGTGAAATATTGGCAATCATAATTTCTTTGTCTCTGCTACTGTAAAGAAGTAAACCAACTGACTTTATGGAGGTAACCCAGAAGCAGCATGAGGACTCTGAAGCTGACCAAGCACTCCAGAGCCTTAGCAAGGTCTTGAGTGACAGAGCCCATCTCCTCCCACTGCTGCATGCCCGCTAAAGAAAATAAACCCCCTCCTTGGCTTGGTAGAGCTTCTGGATGTGTCTTCTGGGTACTAGAAGGCAATAAAGATAGCAGGTAGGACCTTTGTATGGAGAAGAGTTTCTTAAAGAAAAGGTAAGCTTATGACAGGCTTCAAATGTGGTGCCACCAGCTTATTTTGTAGAGATATCCCATTATCTTAAGCCCTAGGCAGATTCAGTTATGCTGGGAGGGAAAAAATCCAGTGGAATTCCACTTACTTTCAAGCAATATCCAGTGCAAATGCCGTACCATAGGGTTCTTTCCTTCCTTTGCATTATTGTTTTAGAAAGAGATTTTGGCTCACGACAAAGTGACTCTGCCCAGAAGTGGCAGCATTAATGTGTGGTTGAGGTGACTGATTGGGATGAGAGACATGAGGTAGCAAAGGTGAGATAGGATACTGTATTAACACTTGAACCGCCGAGTCAGAATTTCCTAATTCCAGAGGTGTTTATCTGCTAATTCTGCCTAATTTAAATTAAATAAATAAATAAATAAATAAATAGAGGTAAGACTTCTCTCCCTTCACACTTTCACAGGAAAAAAGAAACAAAAAATTTCTTAATCTGAAAAAATACCGAGAGCCAGAAAAGCATGCTTGCACTCCCATGTTATTTATCATTCTTGACTCAGGATGAATCAATGATAATTTGAAATGTTTGCATATAAAGTAAAGATTATTGTTTTGTGTCTCTCTTCAAGGCCATCTACCTTTCTCAGTTTCTTTTGTGTCAAACTACTTCCTGTGTTTGGGAAGCCCAAGGATGCTGATTGCACACATCTTCCAGGCTATGTGGCATCCTGTTCCACTGCACAGGACAAGTCTAAAGCTGCCCTGCAGCTGTCAAACAATAATTTTTACTAAAGAATCGGTAGTTACAAAACCCAATATTGTTACAACTATAGTACTACCATAGGGGTTTCATTTAGTTTAGGGTTTTCACCATGTTTGGTGCTGAACAAATCTTGAGCAAGAGATGGTCTTGCTGAGAGGGCTTTAAAAATGGCAGGCTTAAAAGAACAATATAAAAGGAATAGCGCTGGCTGTGGGATTAATGCCCCTGGACACAGAAGGCCTCTTGCTGATGCTATTTATAATTCACACCTGGTCCACATTGTTGGTGGTCCTTGCATTTCTTCTGGGATGAATTCCACGGCCAATGATTGAGTTACAACTTAGTTTTCAACATTAAACTAGGAGAAAAATGAATTGATGTTGGAAAGGAGTTAAGGTCAAGGACTGTTTTGCCATAGTTTTTCAGGAGCATCACTTGTTCTCTGCAGTGCAAAGAAAACTTGTGACCTCACTGCATGTACAGTTCTGTTTTTCCAGGCAGGCGTTAGCTGTGTAATTCATCTAGCTGTCTTCAGGCAGGGGAACCAGCAGCTTTGCAGCACGTACTTGCTTTTGTGCCAATGCAAAGCCACCACAAAATGCTACCAAATCAGAAAGGTGTCAATTTATATTCACTTCCCTTCAGTGTAAGTGACAACATATGGTGTGAAGCAGTGGAGAAATTGGGCCTTTCAAAAAAATTAATCAGTGCAAAGCACCAGTTTGCATGCAATTACACCACCAGTTTGCATGCAGTTTGTACAGTTCAAAGCTTACTCTGCATGCAACGCATGTACACCAAGGCTTTCAGCCATCACTCCAAAAGCACCGCAGCAAGCCACACTAAGACAAGAGCTCTGACAAAAGTCCTTCACAAATCCCTGTCCTACAGGGAAGGAAGTCAGCTGTCAGGGACACAGTCTGCAGTGATGCAGGGAGGAAGTCAGCAGGTAGATGAGGGGTCAGACGTTCCCACTGTTTGGGCTGGAACAACCCCCTGTATCTACCTATGTAATCCTCAGCCCAGCACCAATATCTGAGAGGACACGGCTCCCTGTCCTAACAAAGAGCTAAAGTGCTTCTTTTGTCTTAAGTGCCTTGCCTGTTCCCAGTGCTCCCTGGGGTATTTCAGCTCCATGGTCTACTAGATGATTCGTACTTGCTTCTGGCTCAGCATCAGTGAATGAGTTGAACAAAGCCAAAAATGGCTGGGCTTCTTATCTGCTATGTCAAAGGAACCCTTGACCCTACATAACTGCTTCTGCTTTTTATTCTGTAGCATACAGCCTGGATGTGAGTCCAGCAAAAGTTTCACAGGAATGAAGTGATGCAACCCATCGCCATCTCATGCTGGGATTTTTCCCTAAAATTTAAGAGGCTGAGGTTCCCTCTCTCATGGAAAGTCTTTTTGGAAAGCCTTGGGATTCACCTGTATTTGGGTCACTGCCTTGTGTAACTTCCTTGTCAATGCGAGCTACTAGAAAGAATCCTATCCTCATAAATAGGGAAGGATGTTTCCTCGATGTAAAAATTACAGGAGAAGCCTGAATTCCAAATATCCTCCTTATAGCCCTCGCTCTGATTTTGCATAATGCATGCTTAGTAAAAGGACTCTGTATGTTGTTATTCCAGCAGCCAGTGATGAGAGAAGATGGACTATTGATATGCTCCTGTACTTTTGATGTGCTGTCAGTAAAATGTATTTCTGTTAAGTAACTCAGCACGCTGGGTGAGACCAGGACAATTGCTCGGGTGGTATTTCAGAGGATTGAAAACCCTAAAACACGGCTCAGTCCATGCAAATCTCACATCTACCTCAAACTCTTCACCTGACAGTTTGTTTTCAGGGCTGGATCTGTCAGCAGCCCCACTGGCCCCACTGGACATAGCATGTTGCTTGCTATGGGGGCCTCCAGCCATACTTACAGGGAAGCTCTCTACCTGTGAACCCTGCAATTTATCACTATGTGATTACTCTTCTGGCTAAACACTCCATCCCAGCATCTTCTCTTCTTGAAACACCAAAGAAGAGACCCTCAGGTAAACCCCTGCAGTGTGGTTTAGTGCCTGGGCTGATCGCTGTGTATTTGGCTGCTCAAATCCCTTCAGCAGAAGACAGAAATACAGAATGGGAAGCAGCTCATGACTGCAAACTACTGTTAACTGTAGGGGTCATGACCCTCCTGCAATATCGTGTCTCATCTCTACTCACTTCCTGCGGTCCAAGCAAAGAACTTGCATTTCCAGACTTGCTCAACACTGTTAGCAGTGGAGATGGACCTTTGACAACCTCCGTTCTGATTTGGATCTGAACTTTTGGAAAGCTTAAAGGGGGCAAAACACTGCTGTTGACCCCTTCTAATATGCTGAGACTTGACTCATTTCAACTTTCTGCCGTATTCTGAGATGAGCTGAAGTTCATGCCTTTCAGTAGCATTATACCAAAACAAGAGTTTAACATATACGTGGAATTCAGTTCCTCTCTGGCAGCAACTAATCTGCATACAGTGTTTGGCTCTTGCAATTTTGTAGTGCAGGCTACTGTAGACAGACACATCTAAAATACTACCGAGCAGGGTGCTGAAATGTGTTCACCCCCTAACAACTCTTAACATGTCACCACTGCCCAAACCTGTCCTCTGAGCACACACAAACCTATACAGTCACTCCCTTTGCCATGTGGTGGATGAGATATCACTGGGACATTCATTAACAGACCATTCACAGTAAAGTTGTGCTAATTTCGAAGTTATCAGTTGATTACTCCCCGCAGTAGCAGGTCAGGGTACCAGTTAAACTGGTGTTAAGAATACCTGTGTTAAGAATACCTTAACACACTGGTGTTAAGAATACCTGTGTTTCTGTGTTAAGAAACACAGGTGTGCAGCAGTCAGCTGTGCTCACTGCTTACCAGCCAGCTCCTGGTTTGTGGAAGGCAGATTCTGAAGGTGCAGTTCACAAGTTTCTTTTCCAGAGAATTGAGCAGCTGGAATTACACTGTTTGGCATGTGACATCTTTTTCTCCTTTGAGATACCTGCCTCACAACATGTCCAGCCCTCAGTAACCTAGAGACTGAAATATAAAGATGGGGGAAATAAATAAATAAATAGGTAAACAAACAAACAAATAATCAAAGAATGGGTGTGGTTCAAAAACGTATAGAAATCAATGGAAGTTTCAGATCGCACCCACCGCCTAGCCTAAAAAGAGGTGCCAAACTAACTTGAAGCTATTGGGCTTTCCAAAACTCCCACCTCCACAAAGAACATATTTCTAGAGTGTTGTGTTTCCAGACAACTATTGGGTCTTGTTACAGCAGCAGCTTGGCTGTATCAAGAGTTCAGTGAAATTGATTGTCGACTGTGCGCAATGAAAAAAGGATCATAAAGCGTACAGTGAAAAATCCTGTTTGTCGCAGAGTCAACTTCCCAGCAAGGGCAGGAATCTTGTATCACACAACACACCTTCTTGTTTGTGATCGTACGCTTGAATCACTTCCTCATCATTTATACAGCAGCTATCTAGGAAATACATTCAGGGAGTATCCTAGTACGTGCAAGCATGACTTTCTGATATGCCGTTTTTTTGTTGGGCAAACATCTTTGCTGCTTAGAAACAGAGGTCCCTGTGACCACCCTGCCCTGCTGATAAGTCTGGAAGCCTTCCTGCTGCGTGGCGTGGGGCATGGCCAGGTCCTGGCCAGGAGAGGACCAGGGCTGCTTATTCCACAACACTCCCCATGGGTGAAATGGCCCCTCCCTAGAGCCGGACAAGGGAGCCGAAGGGATTTGGTGCCTGGGGGCTCAGATGACTGAGTAAGATAGACAGGAACTAGAGCTAATGAAAAAGCTCTGTCTGAGAGATAAAGAAGAGAGAATAAGTAAAAAGCAGGAATTAATCTGAAGAATATTTCAACCATGGCCATTGAAATGCCACAGATAAGGAAAGATCTTGGAGCAGGAAAAGTCTCCAGCTTGGGCATAGCAATAGCTGAGTACCTTTCAACCAGGAAACTCTTAACATTTTTTATGCAGGAGCTTTATATCATCTTCCCTGCTGGAACACAGTATCTGCTTAAGCCTGACATTCTGAAATACTTCTGCCACATGGACACAGGCGGGTGATTCGGTAGAAACACGCAGACCTCAGCTTGGCCCTCAGATCGCAGAACAGCGAGTGAAATCAACAGCTATGAGATGCTTCTGGGAGAAGCATGCCAGCCAGCGGGCAGATCTGCTTGCACAGTCACTGCACCTGGCACAGCAGCTTATGTTACCCTCCAGACTCTCTACAGATAACACCCCATCTACGGATGGAGCTGTTCAAGGGTCTGGGGCGGCCCCAAGGAGCAATAGGCTCGGGATGGAGCATGCTGATCGCTGCTACACCAAAGCCAGATGAATGAGGTTTACTGACAGGGCTGGAGTTTGTTTTCCTGCTCTCAGAATGAGGTGCGATTTCTGTGTCATCAGCTGGATCACTAACAGCAGCAGGCTGCAGATCAAATCCCTTTCTTTGACTGACACGAAGGGAGTAAGGAGCACCAAGTGATTTTTTGCTGAGCCTAAAGCTGAGCTCCCCTGCGCTGGGTTGCAGCATGCAGACGGCGGGGAGTGGGAAGGCACACACCGTCAGCGCATGGACAGAAAGCTCTCTGCTCTCCAAGCCTGGCACCCTGCCCAAGCCCTACGTTTGCTTAAAATGCAGTCTGTAAGGGTTTGTCTTGAGACAATTTGATGGATACTGTGTGGGTGATGGGGGCAGGCGAAGCCAAGAAAATGAGGGATCTGTCTGTCAGCTGATCTATTCCCTCAGATTTTTAATGCAAACCCTTCATTTCTGTAAATATACTCTGCATGCTGCTATAGATAGGATATGATTATTGGTGTGATGCCGTGAGAAAAAGGTGCCATACGTGAACCAAAACTGAAGAGTTTTCATTTATGGACCACATTTCTTATAGGTGGTGATAACATCCGTGTGATAAATTCATTTGTTTCTGTAAACAGGTAATATATTACACGTCAAAAAAGTAATCCACGTTTATCCCATTCTTTGACCTTCCCTGCAATATGCCTATTGGGTCTTCTCTGTTTGGACTGCTTTTAACTTTACAAAGTGCCTTAAACTCCCTGAATTTTGATCATCACTTGCCAACAACTGCACTTCTTAAAGTGAAGCCTGAACTATCCATATCAATAAAAACTCAACACTTGCCTTTTCTGCAAATCAGATTTCAACAGCACTCCTCTCCTCTTCCCCCTTGACTGGCTCTGCCTGAAAAATATGCAGGACCATTTGCCAGGGTTAATTTTTAATAGTGTCCTCACTGCTGCAGTGAATTAAGTCATTTATTTTCCAGCAAGCAGCATGCTAACACACTGGGCAATAACAAACGCTGAAGAAGGTGACTCGGGAATAAGCAGCCGGGCAGAGCTTTACATTTCCACCTGCCTGATGGCTCAGCATAAAGGGCAGAGCACTGTGTTTTGGTTTACTGTACACTGAGTCTTCATTCGAGGGACTTCTGGATCGAAGCCACAAGGCCAGCTAGGTTTATTTACTCTGTAGTCATGTGTATACATACATATATAAACAGAGTCACAGCAGGCTGTGTGGCCAGCCCTCCTCTCTGCCTGGCACTCATCTCCTCTAACTCAGCGGGTTAATATTCCTCCTAGGTGGTCACCCCTGCAGGGGGAACGTGTCAGCCCGGGCAGTTTGGCCCTAAATACGCTTTGTGATCTCTGGCGGCCTGGAGCTCAGCCTACCCACCTGTAAAACAGGTTTAATGGTTGTCAGATTTTCTCTAGAAATGCTAGAAGGATTACTTCATGTCTGAGAACTTTAAATGAGAGCTGCTCAGTGATAGAGAGCACTTTAAAAGAGCGACTGGAAAACTGGGCTAGAGCAGGCTGGCAGCCCCGTGAGCATGTGATGACCACAGAAGGAGCGCTGTTCTCATCTCATCACCCCAGATCCTCAAAAAGGCTGGGATGCAGATGATTCAGAAACAAGGGGAGAAAGGGCTTTTGAATTACTTATTAGGTAGGATTTATGTTGATTTTACTGTCCTGGGACATACAAGTTTGGGTTGTAGAATCTCTTTTGCCATCTCTTCTGGGTGAAATGCGGTGGTAATATAGGGTCCCCTCCCCCATGCACCTACCGGTTGTTGTGTTTTTGTGTCCACAGAGTAGTCCAAAGGCCACTAAAGAATCTTCCCCATAGCCTGCAGTAAGCTTTGGATCAGACCTCAGTGATCAACAAGAATGTGCTCCTTGGCATGCTGTAACAAGTTCACCGGCACGTGCTGATCACTGCAGGAGAGCTGTTATAAGAATGCTCCTCCTAGAAATGAGGAAGGCCTTGACTAAGGAGGCAGCGCCTTCCCGCTTAGTTCTCAACCCCCACGTGGTGCCTGAAATGTACCAGTGCCCTTAAATTTGGGAACAGAGCAGACCTGAATCCATTGCTTCCTCTCTGTGATATCACAGGGAAGCTAGAGGGAGAGTATTGCATTACTCTTAATTCACTTTGTGATCGTGTAAGTCTCCCAAATCCCAATGCCAGTAAGCTCTGATGATTAAACAGCTTACTGAAAGGAAAATATAGCTAACACTTTCTACCCTTATCAAAGTGTATTGCTAATGAGGGCTGGGAAATCCCTCAGTGTTAATACAACATCTGTAGATTAATGTTAGCTTACTCATGTTTTCATAGTCAATGGCTAAAATTCAGTCAATCACTTGGATTCACACATTTCTAATTGGTGTTACAGTACATCAGTCTCAGTATTTTCCCAACTTAAGCACATTGACTGGAAGTAGAAAAGGCAATGCCAAGAGTCTGAGGCCAAAGAAGACATGTCCTACACATTGATTAGGACATCTTGACTTAGGAATCTTACAGAAGGTCTGACTTCAAAAACGTTTAGCTCACAGGGAGCAGTATAACTCGGGTTCTCTAGCTGTGATGGCAAGTGTCTGCTCTGCAGGAAAGTCTACCTTTGCTGTAAGTAAGGTGGAGGCTGAGGCCAGTGCAGATTTTAGGTAATCACAGAAGAGGATGAAGGGGCGGATGGAAATGCCCCGCAAGAGCCTCAGAAAGAGGCTGCCACGGTGGCAAACAGCTTTTTGCAATGGAAAAGGATCAGATGAGCAACGCCAGCTTTTACAAAAGTTGAGTATAGCAAGAGCATCCATCATGGAGGTTTGAGAGCACCAAAAAGCAGAGGTGGTGGAAAGACCGGACTCCATCCTCCTGTCCAGTCTATAGGGTGGCTACATTTTATGTGAGTATTGCTTTGCATCAGCTTTACTCGCTCACAAAGGTGGGAGCAGAGGTTCAGGGAGCCTTATGGAAGGAAAAACATACTTTAATGAAAGATGTGACAGAAAAGAAAAGGTCAGCAGCTTGACTCTTATGATGCGAAGGAGGGACATGATGCGTGGCAGGGACAGAGGCAGTGTGCAGCCAGCACATTAAAAAGCAATCAAAGGAAAAGAAACCAGTAGTTTAACTGGATAAACACAAATATCTTTAATTCTATCTAGTTTTACCATGTGTGCATACTTGAATCATGCTGCGCAACATTGCTTTGAAATTTTTGCGAGAAACGGGTGTAGTTAACAATTGTTCCCCACCATTGAAGGGAAATCAGCATTAGTTGACAGAGGAGTAAGAAGACTTTTTCAAAAAGAATGAGAATGTTTTGTCCAGGAGCGCATGTGGGATGGTCTCAGACTTAAGCACAAAGTCATCTGCTACAGAGAAGCAGATGAACTACACAAAGATAAATCTGTTGCACATCAGTGAATACAGAAATGACAGAGAGAGCAAGACATCCCTTAGCGACTCATCTGGTTTCCACGCCTGGAAGTCTGGCTCCTGCCAGCAAAAGTGACATAGATGACCCAGAGCATGGGAAGTGATCCGAACTGTCTCATAAAGAAACTGCTGGTGTGCCAGTGTTCAAACTCCTCCATAGGGTTTGAAAATGAAAATCACAAGGGGCCTAAATAATATTGCAAGAGCTCGTTAGAAAAAAAAAAGAAAAAGAAAAAAAGAAGTAGGGTTTTCTGCTTCCAGAGACCTGAGCTGCTGCTGTGTGAAGATGAGGGCAAAAACCTCCCTCAGAGTACAGTAATCTGAGGATCAGGCTGCAAGAGAATGATTGACGTTCAACTCATGCTGACAGCTAACAAAAGCTCTTGCACACGTGCCAGCAAACCGCTGCCAGGAAAGTCAGCATGGCTCCTAACTTGCAGATTTCTCCATTAGCAGACCTCGTACCCTATTTGACCTTTGCTGATGTACCCTGGCAGTCTTGGCAGAGAGGCCTGGGGTTGCGTGGAAGTGGACACAGGACACTTATCAGCCCTGGTCCCTCTTGGTCAGGCGGGGACATCTCACAGAGGAATCTGCGTCATTTCTAAGTAACTCAGACTCTCGACTCATTGTACAATCAGCTATAACCCAAGCAAAAAAGCATAAAAAGTCAAAAAGTCAACGTTTGCTAGGGACTTAAGCACCCACAGGAACAAATGGGACGCTTTCTGTAGAGGGCAGTGTGTTTCACATCAGGCTGCAACTGGTAGAGAGCACCACTACTTCTAAATACAGCCTCTGACCTATACAGATCTGACTTACAGCTCATCTCTCCCCATCGCCAGCATAATTTGAAGTCCAAACACACCACTGTCCTCCCAGGTGAGGGCTTCACATTAGTAACTACTACCCATCATGTGTAGGGAGATAGAATTGTTCATTCCTACAGTGTCTCTCCAAGGAGACTGGCCCATTAAAAGTGATCAGTCTTTGAATGATGTCCATTTTTACGTATTTTTGTTTGTTTGTTTTAAATGGAAAAAAGGCATCAGCAGTTGTTTGTATTCTTAAACTGTGGAACACACCTTCCATGTCCAAGCTCTGATTACAAAGCCTTTCCCTTCTGCGATTCTAGAGCACCTCATGTATGTGAGTTTCTATTTTCAGTTTATAATCGATCAAATCCGACTGGTAGCAAAATCCATTTAGTCAATAGGAATCTTTCTCTGGGGGAGCTTGGGTCCTTGGGAGTACCTGGCAAGGCGCTGCCTGAATTCTTTGTTTATTTCAAAAAGGAAATCCATGATGAGAAAGTTCATGATGTGGATTAGAATACTCTCTGAGACCAATGATTTTGCTCTGTCCACCCAGAATCTTCTGCAATGTTTCAAATGGTTTGATTAAAAGAAGCTTGAGTATTTTATTTAGTAGAATTTAATCCAACCTTAATGCTGTTATTTTTAGGATTAAAAACAAAGTGGGCCCAGTCACCGGTTGGGTCATCTGAAGCAATGTAATATTTTTGGAGATGGTATGAGAGGAAGGTTTTGCTAATTGATTTGGGTTGATTAATTAATTCAGTTTGGTTTTGTTAATTAATTAGTACAGGAAATCTATCTAGTTCTGCTCAGTGTCTGTCTTAAAAAAAAAAAAAAAAAAAAAAAGAAGAAGAAGAAAAGAAACCAGGACTCACTGGTCTTCTTTTTTCCTCTGTCTGGTATCTCAGCTGGACTTCTGTTTCCAAGTTTCAGGTGTCTCTGTGTGTCCCAGCCCCTTGGGATGATGGCAGAAGTTCACGCTTGTGATATCTTTTGGTGCAGTCTGCAGTAAGGATTAGATGATAGACTTCTTCCATTCTCTAGAACACTGTGTTAAATTATAGCGTTGAATAGTTTTAGCATGCATTTTTTTTTGTAATTAACGACTTTCATTTACCTCCCGGTTTCTTTGTGCTGCAGAAGACTCAGATTTTCCCCATAGTGTTTTTATAGCCAGTCATTCACAGCACAACAATTCATTGTCAGGAGTAAGCTATAGCCTTGCATCCCCATATAGATTTATCTGATACATTAAGCACTTCTCTCAAAGGCTGCTTTCCAAGTCGTGCTATTGTTGGGGCTTGTGATCCAGCACTATTTTCTCTACAACCTCATCAGGAAGTTAGACAAGGATTGTCCAGGAGTTACAACAGTTTTATCTTTAAGTCCCCAGGCAGCTCAGAAGGCTGGCCGCCATTTCTCATGCTGGACCACTTTACTACTATATCAACAGGCTAAACTTTAACTGCGAGAGAGTGTTTTTAAAATAGAAAGGGAGAGCATATGCTTTATTCTATCACTCGGTTGGAGCTGTGTTGCTTGTAGTTCATATCAGTAGTCTAGGGATTAAGAAACTTTCAGGTTTTCTTTCATTTTTCAAGGCTATCCCCCAGAAGGCATCCTTTCCAGCTCAGGCATACAGCAAACTTTTTGTGTGTGTTCTAGACCTACTGAAGGTTTACAAACGAGCCTACCTTAAGTGCAGGATAGCTCCGTTGGCTTCTATGAACACTTGCACGTACAGAGCGGTCTGCCCTTCCCTGAAGCATCCCTGTAAAGAGAATGGGTTTGAACATGGACTCTGCGAGCCTATTCCATCCTCTGTCCCAGGTAACTCCACAATACTCCCAGATCTGCAGAGGAGAGTTTTCCCATTAAAAACAATCGGGAAAAGATCTCCTGGATCTGCAGCAGAGAGTTTTCCCCTTAAAAGCAGTTGGAAAAAGAATGGAGACTGCCAAAGAATGGAAGCCAAATTAATTTCAGTAGAAATAGCTTCATCCCTTACTGGCATCTGCAGAGTTGCATCAGCTTGCTGCGGAAATGGATTAGGCCTTGTATTTCTGAGAATCCAGCTTTGTTTCAATTCTTTTGAACACTTCCTTCTTTCCTTCTGACTGCACCTCAGCTTTGGTCCAAGTATCAGAAAGGCTGTTATATACGGTGCTGCCACATATAACATAAGGTATGTTTTACATTTTACAGTATAAACTTCTACTGACAAGTTCTGTTACCTAGATGATGTGCAGCTCACCAGTGAACAAAAAGGGTAAGGTCTCAGCTTCTTCCCTTGCTATAGTAACAAACCACCTTGTAATGATTTTTTTTTGTTTCATAAACTGGTTGCCATGACAAGTTACTTGTGTTGCATTGTCAGATACGAAAAGGAAACAATTTGCATTCCCTAGAAAACTTAAAGTTTTAAAACTCTCTCATGTATCAGTTTGCTTTCTGCCATGACATTACTCATCCCCTACGCTCAGGGAGGGACGAGCAAGGAAAACATCCTAGTACAGGAAAAGTACTTGCAGGTTTATTGAGTCTGGTGTATCCGCAGAAGGAATAAATTAAAAAATCATGAAGAGTATGGTGCTGTGGGAAAGCAGACTTCACCAGATTCTCTGTTTTTCTCAGTACGCTCTCAGACAACGATAAGGAGAGCAGAATGCTATAGTCTTCCTTGCAAACACTTCAAGAAAGTTTCAATCACACAGAAGAAAATATGCACCCAGGAAAATAGACTAGCTGAATGTAGCAAGAGCTCAAAAGCCACAGAAAGAACCAGGAAGTAGTCTGCATAATTAGAACAAAGCTAGGTGAAAATGTGGATATGGCAAAGTGACAGAAGACACAGGAGAACAACAAAAGCAATTTGACACCACTCATCTACCCTCTGTGCCTGCTGAGAATTGATATACCCTTCAGTTTTTCTTGGTGAAAAATGGTAGAGCTGAGAGCAAAATCTGGATATATTTAAACAAATATCCTTGTGAAGCTAAAAAAAATACTGTTATTTACCTTGTTGGTGATATTGATGATTACAAGAAGAAGTTTTCATGTTTATTTATTTTTTTAAGGGCAAAAGAGAGGTTAGTTCAACTTGGCAATTACCTGGGTGTTTCTACTAGAAAAAAACAAAACAACAACAACAACAACAAAACAAACAAACAAAAAAAAAACAAAAACCAAACCAAAACAAACAAAAAAAAACAACGCAAAATAGATTAACATCTCAAAACTTTTGGGGATAGCCTTGACCTATAGCTGATGTGCAAGCTCAGTTGTTAACGAAGCTTGCGGCCTAAGTTTGTATGTCACAAACTTGTGTTTGTATGTTTGCATGTCACACTAAGTCCCTTCTTGCAGAGGTTAAAGAGGGAATGATGATTATTTTGGGGGTCATAGCACTTACAAAAATCAGTGATGTGTCTTTCCAGGACTGAATTTAGATTGCTGTTTTAACAAGTTATGCTAATACTGATGGGAAAAGCAAGCCCATGAGATAAGGCCTCCCGCTTGCATGCTATATACAGTTTGGAGAAGATGATCAGGAAAAACTGAAGGCATCAGAATGACAGAGCAGCTTTTCAATCCCACTGCAGAATCTGTTTTGACAGTATTTCTGTGGCAGTAAGGCTCCTGTGAGATTCTCCCCATCTCCTTTTTATTGCACTGTGTGTCAGTAGGCCCAATGTTAGACTAGCCTTCCTTTCCTGTCAAGCAAGGCTTGCAGTGGTTTGTACCTCTGCAGGATTTCTAGAGAGGTCAATACTTCTCTTTGCCCTCCTCGAAGTTTGCCACAAAGGAAAAAAGAGGGATCTGTCTATAGATCAGGCTATACCCTAAGCAAGTGTAAATCTGTCAGCTTTGCCAAAAGCTGCACTGGTTTGCAGCAACTCAGGGTCTTATCCCAGTATTTTGCCTTTTTATCAAAACCAACAAGAACAACAACAAAACGGGGGGCAGGGAGACATATTAAAGCTGTATCACGCTCTGTGTCTTCACAAGTTTATGTCATCATCCCTATGTGATTGTGTGGTTATGACTCACCGATGGATGATTATGCCTCTGTCTTCCAGCAGTCCGCCAACAAAAAATAGTCCTCAGGTATCTTACATCCTGATGTGATCTGGCATTGAGGAACGAGCAAGAGGCAGTTTCAGTCCCGTCTCCTGGTGTTTTTCAGTTCTTGGAGGTCACTGAGAAGCCCAAGATGCGTGAAACTGGGGTTCACCCATAGCTGTGTCTATTACACTACCTATTTGGTTTTTGCTCCCCGATCAGTTCTTCTGGGCCACCTAGGTACTGATAAATACAACCCTGCTTTCAGGGTGCTTCAGAAAGCCGGATTTCTGCACACTCCAGTACCCTGCCTGCTCACCAGAAATGGGTAAGACAAGACGAGACAGGTAGGCAGAGAGGCGGTGCGCTGTGCGTACGTGTGTCTGCCTGTGGAGAAACCCATTACCTTTGTGTTTGCTGCTGCTCCTGCCGTTGGCTTGCTCAGGAGAGATGCTGTGTTCCTGCGAGCTGCGGTCCTTGCTTTCGTGGAGAAGCGAGAGGTTGTTCAGAACCGGGAGGGCTTGTTAGGAGCAAGCAAACAATTCTCAAAGTAAGTCAAAGCTTCATCCTGTTCGTTCGGACCTGTCTGTTTGCGTTCTGGCTTTTAGAAAGTGCTCTGGCAGGTTTGCTTGTGCTGGTGCAACACATGGCTACGAGACCTGAAAAAACCTGCACGACTTCTCAACGGGTATCCTTAGAACTTGCTTAATCTATTCCAGCTATGAGCTCTGCAGGGCATGAGCTTTCTTTTTATTGTGTGTCAACTGTAGTATCTAGAACAATGGTTTCTAGATCAATTTTCAGATTACTAGATACCTTTCTAATGGAAACAATAAATTGTGGTGATGCGGTTGAAAATTACATCAGAGCGAGCGGTGTTTTTCCAGCGCTAGGAACACATGCTTTATTCAGGCATATCCCACTGTCCTGCCTCAAAGCTCGATCCTTTCTGCACGCTCCCGGGTTGAAAGGTGTTACAATCCACTGCTCACTTTCCACAGCAGCAGGGGAATCGCAGTGTCTGGCACAAAGCGTTGGGTAATATAGGTGTGCTGGGACAGGACAGAAGTGCTGTGTTGGCATAGCTGCAGTCACAGAAGGAAGCCCGTGTCCATCGGCTTTACAAGCTCAGATTTAACCGTGCTGCTTGTGGGACCCAAATAGGGTCGGGCAGGGCTGCTCACCACACGCAGACATGAAATCTGGGTATTTTATGTTTGCCTAGCGTGTACCTCAGCTGTCTTTATACTGAACCAACTCATCTGCATTTGCTTTTATGACCTGCGTGTATGGCTCCTGGACAATTTTGGAGTTACCGTGTTCCCTAGACATGTCCAGGAGCGATTTAAGTGTCCTGTGAGACGGGTTTAGCCTCTGGGCTACCAGCCAGGGGCCGGTAACAGCCCGGTGGCTCCCCCAGCCCTCACCTGGCGGGCTGCCCAAGCAGACCGGGTGCCAGCAGGCCGCAGGGCGGCTGCCCGTGACCGAGCCCCGGTCTCCCCCAGCACCACCACCGCCGGGGCCAAGCCCTGCGGGGGAAACCCGACGGCGGCTCCGCGCACCCGGGGACGGGGGCGGCGAGGCCGAGGGAAGGGCAACAACGGCTGTGGGGCGCTCGCCCCTCACCGGGGCCTTCGCTGGCCGCCGGGGGGGGATCACCCGCAGCCTTCCCCGAGCGATGGCGGGCCCTGAGGAGGGCCGGCGGGCTTCGTGTGCGGGCACCCCGCCCCCCCACCGCCGCCCCGGGGCCGCGCCTCAGGGCGGCCTCACAGCGCCGCTCCCAGTCCTCGGCGGGGGGGGCGGGCCGGCAGGGCGTGATTGACAGGCGGCGCAGCCCACGGGGAGGGCAGTGGCGGCGGGGGGAGCCTATCAGAAGCGTCGGGCGGCGGTGAGTGACAGCTGGGCGGGACTTGTGTGTGCGTTGTGGGGGGGGGAGCTGGGCGTGTGCCGGGGCGCGCTTCGGCTGGGTTCGGAAGGGTTCGGCCGCGCTCGGCTCCGCTCGGCTGGGTTCGGCTGGGTTCGGCGGGGCTCGGCTCCCCCCGCCCGGCCGCACATTGTCCGGGCGGCGGCGGCGGAGCGCCCCGGCGCCCGGTGCCAATGCGGGGGGGGCGCTGCGCACCGGGGGCGCCTCCACCACCGCGGTGGAAACTTCACCTCGCCGCCGGCCCGACGCACGGCTGAGGCCCCCCCCCCGCCCCGGCTGCCCGGCTTTTGGGGCGTTTTGCGAAGAAAAACGTCGTTATTCCGCCGCAAACTTCCGCTCCGCGCATCCCTCCGTGGCGCGGGGGAGGGGGGGGCGAGCCGGTGAGTGACCGGGAAGGGGGGGGCAGGGCCCGGGGGGGGGGGGTGCGGTGTACGGATCTGAGGGGGGGGGTCTGGGCATCGCCCACCGGCGGGGCACAGCCGCAGCCACCTGTTAACGGGGCGGCCGCCCCCGCCCGGTAGCGTTTGTGCCCCCCTCCCCCCCCCCCCCCCGCCGTGTGCCGGGGGTTTTGGGGCGTCCCCGTGCCCCCCCGGCGGCTCCCCCTGCTCGCCCGGTACCGCCATGGCCCCGCTCGGCTGGGCGCTGGCAGCCGGGCCCGGCCCCGGGGGGAGCGGGGGGCACCGAGCCGCAGCCCCCCGGTGCCTGCCCGCCCTCCGCCGAGCCCCGGGGGCGGCCCCACAGCGCCACGGGCAGCAGGCGCCGAGCCTCAGGCGTCCTCCGTGCCCCCTGCTCGTCCCCGGAACCCCCTGCCTGTGCCCGTCCCCCTTGCCTGTCCCTCTGTCCCCATCCCTCATCCCCCCTTGCCTGTCCCCTTGTCCCCCCTAGACCCCCTTGCCCATCCCTTGTCCCTCCTGCCTGTGCTCGTGCCCCCATCCTGTCCCCCTTGCCCATCCCTTGTCCCCCCGTCTGTGCCTGTCCCCATCCCTCATCCCCCTATCTTCATGTCCCTGTCCCCCTGCCTGTGCCTCTCCCCATCTCCCTCCATCCCCCTCGCCTTTCCCTTGTCCCCCCATCCCTGTCCTCCTTGCCTGTCCCTTGTCCCCATTTCCCTTGTCCCCCGTGCCTGTCCCTCAACCCCCTTGCCCGTCCCACTGTCCCCATCTCCCTGTCCCTCTTGCCCACCCCTTCTCCCCCCACCTGTGCCCGTCCTCCTGTCCCCATCCCTCATTCCCCCATCCCCATCTCCCTGTCCCCCCTGCCCATCCCCCATCCCCCTCATCCCCCTTGCCTGTTCCTTGTCCCCCTTGCCTGTCCCCCCACAATCCCCCCCCTCGCCCCCCAGCCCCAGGAGGTGCCACCAGGCACCCACCGGAGCACTGCCCCGTGCCGTAGGGCCGCGTGCAGGTGACGGAGGTGCAGGTACGTGGGGCAAGGTTCCCTGTGCTACGGGGCCACCGGCACCTCCCTTCCTCCGAGGGACACCTGGCTCGGCAGCGTGCGCCCTGGGAGGGTGGCACCCCTGGAGCTCAGCCCACCTGGTTCCTGGATGCGGACGCGTTTTGTGGGGCATGCCCGTAGACAAAAGAGCCGATGAGCAATTGGAGAGCACTGGTGGACTCAGGAGTGATGGCAGAAAGGCTTAAAACGGCTGGAAGGTCGGTGTACGTTAGGCACAGCTGCGCTGCTTATATGGCCTGAGTTGTGTCTCGTTAACCTGCGGTGCACAGAGTTGCTCCCGGGCAGCCCTGTAAGGTGCAGGATGGGTACAAACCCCCGGGGGGCTTTGTCGTGACTTAGCCCCGCTTGGGTGGCATCGGTGGGTCGTGCACGTTGAAGGAGGAACTGAACAGCACAGAGCCCACGAGGCTTCGTGCTGCCTTAACTAAACAGTTACTGGCGGGTTGGGCTCTTCTGCAAAGTCTGACCCAAACGCACCAAATTGCTGAGGAATTGCCTGCCTCAGAGACCAGAGCATCAGCTGTAAGGCTGATGGACGCTGGTTTTCCCTCGTCAGAGCTGCTGGCCTCTCTGTCCTCACAGAGCTCCCGAGTATTTTGCTTTTACTGCAGGGGGCTCGCACGATTTTCCCAGGTGTTCGTAACAGAGTCCGTGTGTGTCCCCCCTCCATTAACCCAGCCTCGACAGTCCTTTCTTTCCGCTCCTCCAGCGCCTTCCCAGCGTGATTAATAACATGCGAGCTGCTTCGTTTCAGCACCAGGGCGGCTGATGCTGATTGAATTCCCTGCTCGGTCTCCTCGGTGGGCCTGGAGACTGACGGCTGTTTTCTCCGCGAAGGAGCGGGCTCTGGGGTGGGAGCTGTCAGCACGCCTTTTTTTAGTCTCGGTTCAAAAACGAGCGACAAAGCGTGCACGGTTGTACCTTCTATGTTTACATTTGAACGATCCTGTAATTAGCAATAATTAGCTCAGCTTGGGGTATTGCTTATGCGGCAATATTTAAACAAGGCTTGAGACCCGAGGGGCGCTTTTCTGCCTGGCGGAGAGCCCCGGGGAGTTACCCTCGGGGTGGTTCTCTTGTAAATCTGCCGCTCGGCTCCAGGAGGTGGTGAACGTGTGGTGGGAGCAGCATCCCGTGGCCTCCAGGGTGGGGGAGAGAGGAGAGGTACTGGTGCATCGTTTTCCACGTCGCTTTCTCCCAACTTGCCTCGCCTTTGGGAGAAGCAAAGCTAATTTCCCAAACTTTGCTTCCCACGACGCGGCCGTGCAGCACCGATGCCCCTCGCTCTGAATTCACCCTCCTGCTAATTTAGGGTTGGCTCTCCCCACGTTTGTAACCCGGACCGAAAACTTCACGTTCTTGACTTAAAAGAGCTTTCTGAAGTTGAATACAGGGAAATATTAAACACAATGAAAGCGGAGACAAAAACTACCCCGTGCAGAGCGATTTTGGGGGGAAGGTTGTGGAAAAAGGGAAGAGGCAGGAGTGCCGGCCAGGCCCCGTCTCGCCTGCCATCTTCCCAGACGCGCTGTGCCACTCTGCTTCTGGCAGCCTAGGAAAGCAAAATGGTTGTGCGCTGAGCACGCTTATCTAATTGTAATTTATTATCAGCTTTCTACATAATAGTTTTGAAGTGTAAGCTTACAACCAGAGCTTGATAGGCAGCAGATAAAAATGTAGAAGATATTCGGTGTTACCTGTATTAATCTAGCAAGTATATTTATGAAACGGTATTTGATCCCCTTTATAGCTGGTTGAAGACCACGAAAGAGTATTAATCAAATACATTATTTGACAAATATGGATGAGATTAAACAAATGATTTATTTGTTAAGCGCTAGTCAACTGCTCTGCCGTGTCACATTCCTTTTTCTCTTCTTATCTTTCCCTTCCAGTTTCACTCCACTCTTTCGTGGTTTCTCTTTCCCTGAACTGTTCTCAGTATTTGTTTCACTTCATTTTTCCTTCCCCTTTCTCCTTTCCCTATAGCGTTTTCACTTCTCTGTCATCATTTTTCTTTCATTCTTTCTCCTGCCTCTCTTTTTTCTGCCTCTCTTTTCGTGCTTATTTGGTCTAAATTAACCGTTTTCCCCTTTTTCTCCACCTTGGTGGAGATTTTTACTGAACGCTCTGTAGCCAGCTGAACCAAACCCAGTACCTGTGTACAAATATGAAGATGTTTGCTCAGTGCTGATGCTCCTCTACCTCTCCCCTGACTTTCTGGCTGCTGTGAGAAGGGTGTTTCTGCAGTTCTGGAGTTTTCTTCCAGCTCTCATTTTTGCCATTTCTTTTTTCCCCTATGCCTTTTTATTTTTTTGAAGCGATTTTGACTAAGTATCCCAAAATCTTTGTATTCTAAGAGAATGACTAGGACCAAATGGCCGACTTTGTTCTTTGTTTTTGTGTCTTTATGCAATCTGTTTTCATCTGCTGCCTGACATACCCCCATCACCCCTCCTGGACCTCCTGGTTCCCTGCTCTTGGCATCGTCGTACCTCCCTTTCCTGCCCTCCGAGGTTATGTCCAGGAGGTATCTTTCAGTAGGGCAGAAGGAATTATTAGGGCACTGGAAGTTTTCTCCCTTACTGTTACTTTTCAGAGCCTGAGTGTCAGGTTGGTTGCTTTAGTGGCAGGAGGCAAGCGGCTTATCGTGCCTGACCGGGCAGGAGAATATCCACCTTAGTGGATCCAGTACTAAAAGATTAAAGTGTCCTAAAAAAGAGAATGCTGTTACGGATAAGACTTTTTTTTTTTTTTTTGGATGAAATCTACAGAGAATATTCTTGAAAACAATGCAAGGAATAGAAAGCTATGTATTTCAGGGGAGGAAATTTGTCTTGCCTTGGCAGCAAAGCTCAGACAGTCTAGAGGAAAGTGATGGAAGCGTTCAGAGCGAGTGATTTGTCTCCGCTGATGATTGCAGTGGTGGTGCTGCAGCGAATGAGCTAAGGCACGGATGTCACAGTTCTCTGCTTCGGTGCTAGGAGCTGCGTGATGAGGCCCTCTCGTACCGGGGAGGAGAGGTCTCTGCTGGAGGTGAGTTACGCCGTGCCTCCGGGTCGCGTGCAATGCCCTGGATAACACTCGAGTGCGCTGCGCAGGGAGCAGCCCAGGCAGCCTGCAGTTACGAAGCACGACTGACCGGGGAGGAGGAGGCCAAGAGGAGCGCTCCTGTGCAGTTAATTTGCTGTGGGGAGAGAAGAAAGCTGGTGACGTTTGGTTTAGCATGATAGCTATCCAGAGGAAAACGCTTCGTGATTATCTGTTCGGTTCTCTGTCCTTGCCGCCTGTTTCTTGGTCTCTAACATGAAAACCAGCACTGATTAATGACTTGTTCAGGCAAAGCAAAACTTGAATCACCAACTTCTTGCAGCTGGAATCCAGCTTTACATTTTAGCAGGATGGTCTGTCTCCCTTCAGATGCTTTTTCCGTGCTGGCTGCGATACCCCTGCCTTAATGCACGACCTGCCCGCGGCGTCCGTCTGACGGTGGAGTGCAATCCCTGAACACCATCCATCTCGCCAGAGCCGGTGCTGACAGAGGGCTCGGTGGATAAAGTGCAAGGCTGAGGACCCAGGAGTCCTGGCTCCCTCGCTGCTGTTGGCTGAGCTTGTTGCTTTCTCTCCCTGGACCCTCTGCTTCGTTGGGAGTAATGCCGAGCTGGCTGCTGGGGTGCTGGGTGGATCGGTGCAGAATATCCCCTAAAAAAGGGGATGTCCTGGCTGAGGGGTGCTCTGGTAATGCAGAGGCAGCAACAGGATAGGTGCTTGCATAATACCGCACTGGGCACATCTGTAAGTGGGTTTTTCCTTTTGCATAGCTAAGCCCATTACGAATCAGGCTGCTCACATTCAAGTTAAATTCAGGAGCTGATGGAGCTGAATTTAGATGCGTGTGGGAGCAGTAACTTGACAAATGCAAAAAAGAGACGTTGCCACAAGTACAGTTCTCCGGGAAGATGCCTGTACATCATCTGCTTGTTTAGCATCCTCGGAGAGCAGCAGGCACTAGGGAGGAGCTGTGACCTGTGAAACGAAGAGGAGGATGCTCTGGCAGTGGGAGAAGGTGGTGAGTGAGATCTAAAAAGTCAGGGAGCAGGAGTGAAATGAGAGAAGCCCCTGTGCACGATGGAGTTGTGCACAATGGGGTTGTGCACTTCTCCTGCTTTCCCTTGAGCTGTTCTTCAACACAGCCCTGTAGGAGGAGAGGCGAGGAGTGAAAGAAGAGATCTGTGGAAGAAGGCACCCCCAAGCCTGCTGCACGAGGTGGGGTGAGTGCTTTCCTGCCAGTCCAGGCTGAATCGGAGTGTGGCCAGCCAAGGGTCTCCCTGAGAAAAGCAGGCTCCGGTGAAGAGTCTTCGAAGGAGGATCTCACTGCAAGCACTTAACGCCTGAAGCAAGTTGGGATCTTGCTGGGAGGCTAGTTGAAAAGTGAACTCTGTTCACCAGCTGGAGTGTCAGGCAGTCAGGGCTTGCTCCAGTGCCAGTGCTCAGTCTGCTCTGATGCTTCCTTCGCACCATTTTCAGCCCTTTTGTGGTTTGCGTCCAGCTCCATTCAGTCTTCTCCGAACCAAAGAGGAACGTGTATAAAATAGGTCTGAATATATGAAATTAGGCTGCAAGTGATTTATTTAGTCGCTTGTCCTTTTCATTACCCAGCTAGCTGCTGCAGCAGCCTCCTGGTGTGGCACTGGCTCGTGTATTTCTGCAGTGGCAGTAGCACGTGTGCTCTTTCTGTGTCTGGCTTTGTTAGAGCAAGAAGGAGATGTCAGAGCGCTTGGTGTTACACAAGGCACTAGAATTCAACTTCCAGAAAAAGAAGGGTGGGCTTGAGAAGACAACCTTTTTGGTGTAAATAGGTAAAACATGAGTCGCTTGGAGGTAAATGGGACAGACTCCAGCTTAGGCGTGTGCTAATTCTGTAACTAGCTTTTCTCTTGAATCCCCTTGCATCCGCATCTGATCGGGTAGCTCTTTTCAGGTACTGTTGGGCTCCTGCCGTGGACAGACAGGCTCTCCTTTGTAGCGTGCAGACCCAGTTGGCAAGGTCAATGCAAATGCGTTGTCCAGTGCTGCGTCAGTTCTGCGTTCCCATCCCTGCGATACGGCCGGTGTCAAAGGACCAGAGACTGAAGGTTTCCGGCACCTCGTTAGAGATGTCTTCAGGTGTGGAAGGCTGAAAGTGCTGTCACTTCATCTCAGCCACTGCTAGTGATTCCTTGGAGCTGCAGCACGTGCTTATATTGGTCATACCACTGCAGCTCAGCTTTGGCCTCCACGGAAGAGTTTCTTTGAAAGATGCTAGAGGGTGGGATGGAGTGAAAGGCTTTCTCCCCACAAAGAACCTCAAGAAAGTGGGGTTTTATTCCCTTCTATCATTTTCAAGCAAGGTTGTGTTGCCTTTTCTTTTTTAAATATTTTTGGTATCAGGTCTTCAAACAGCTGTGGATGTCCCTTCCATGTAAATCTTCGAAGCTGTAAGTGGCATCATGTCTTCAGGAAGGAGTTGATACCCCATAGCAAAACTAAGTGTCTTGGCCTGTTGTGGGTTGGAAAAAGAGTGAGAAAACTCGAGTAATTGACAAGAAATGTTGTAGCCCTCTGGATGGGGAGAAGAGGAGGGCTCGATTAAAAACCCGGAGAGCTTTTGGCTCTTGATTTCTGCTTGTAGCAGGTAATTCCGAAATGAGCCATCCCTCTTTTGTCAGCTGCTCTGAGGCACTTTTCATGGAAGGAACAGTGGATCTAAAAAAACAGATGCAGTTAGTTGATGAGGTATTTTAGGATAAAACAACTTCCTGGGGGGTGGGGTGGTGGTGGAGGGAAAGGTAGGTTTCTTCGAGAAGCAAAAAACCTCTATGCCTTTTTTTTTTTTTTAACTTGTTTCCCAGGCACCTAATCTAATCTATCCAAAACAATTCTCCTGCAGCCAGGGCTCACATATTTTAAAAAACAGTGTAGAAAGGAATGTATTGTGACAGTTTAATTTGCCACTGAAATACGGTCACCTCTGGGGTAATTCAGAGAAACCGTAGAAGAGCGGATGATAAACCTGCTCAGGAGAGGAGGTGAGTAACGGGAGGCTATTCGGCTGGAATGGCAGGCGGGAGATGCCCGCGGAGAAATATAACTCCTGGAGCTCAGGTTTATCCGCTTGTTCCTTTGGCTCTGTAATGGGGCTGTAGGCTTGGCGCTGCACCGCATCGGGGCACCGAGTCCCCGTGCACATCATCGCCTGGCGGCCGGGGAGGTGTTTGTGGAGGTGCTCCGGGGCAGGCGAGGAGAAGACCCTCCGGTCCTCTGGAGATCGGATGGATTCGGAGGGAAAGGCGGAGGATTGCAGCACGTCACGAGCCAGGCTGTGTTTCTGGGAGCTTACATTGCTGAACGCACACATGAAGGACGAGTCCTTCGGTATGCCTGCAGATAGAAAATTGAGACTAGCTCTTGCTTCTGGAGATGGATGAAAGGGCTGAGACTGCACCCGTGCTCCTGAGACCCGTCCTGCCTGCTCGGTATTAGGGGCAGCGTGACTGAGGAGTCGCTCTCTGGGAAAACACAAGCAGCAGGTCCCTGCCTGCTGAGCCTGCAGTACAGCAAGCTCCCCGTTGGCAGAGAGCAGACGTGGAGACAGGATTTCAGAAAGCCAGCCCGGTGGTTCTGCAATCTCTGACACAAGCCAGCGCTTTAAAAATACACAGTGCTGCTGCTGCTGCTGCTGTCGGGAAGCCCTGCAGGCCCCGGTCTTCTGTGCAGTAGCTCCAGGTGGAAGCCAGTTGGTTCACTTTATGCTCTGCAGGAGTGAATTATTACTGGTTTTGGTGATAAACGGTGGCACTGCGGGTCAGATCTGCACAGTCTAACGCCTGTGGAAGTCACTGTGTGCTCTAGTCCCTGGCTAGGGACTTCTGAAGGCACAGGACAGCTGACTGGGAATTGCAGTTACTGGTACATGGGTGCAGCTTCTCTCCCTGCAATCTCTACATTTTAAAGAGAAAACAAGGCGATTGCAGGACACTTTTAAGACAACAACGGAAATCCAGCAGGAGTTTTGGAGGAGAGATGTCCAATTCTAAATAAAGAAGTCCAGAGTTGATTCTGTAGGCCAGTTTGTGGTCCTCAAAACCAGTGTTGTCCGAAGTGTGAACTCTTGGTGAGGAGAGGGAAAGCTGAGTGCGTAACAGGGGGTTGGGGTTTTTCAGAGCATGCTAGTAAATGCATGGTTTTTGGCAGGACTTGGCGATTGCATTGCAACAGGGTTACAAGGTCTTGCTCAAATTCTGCTGAAGTCAGCTGAAAAGCTCTGTTAGCTGCAGCGAGCATGGGCCGGCAGTCGGAGCGGCATCTCTTAGGACAGTTTGGGTTTTCATCTTTGTTTCAAAGCCTGCGTCTAGAACAGGCTTAACGCAGCTTCAGTAAATATCCCCAGGGGAGGGGGAGATGACAAAAAAAAAAAAAAAAAAAAAAAAAAATCAAAATAGTCAAAGTGCTCCTGCTGTGAGCTGTGGCTGGCAGCGGATGCGTGGAGCAGGACAAGCAGTGGGAGCAGGTACCTGTTGGGATGAGGCTGCACGGAGATAATGGTTGAAATCTGAGGTGGGAGTCTGCAGACCCCGTCATAGGTGTACACTGGGGTGGATGCAGAAGAAAAAGCTCTGCCACCCATAAGTCATCCTTTCAGGGAGCTAATTTGAACTTCTTTTTGTCTTTTGAACCCTTCAGTTCGGTTCCACTGTAGGTAAACGTCGTGCAGGCTCTTCCATGCTTTTTTACCCTGTTTGATTTGAGGGCTTTTTGTAGCAACTTACTCCTCATTTATCCTGCTGTCAGGGAAGTTATTCTGCCTGCAGTCCGTCTTTGAGCTTAATTTTCTTATTTTCTGTAGCACTAGGGCTGATGGCTTCACAAATCTTACAATAACTCTTCAATCTCTCCCTGGCCAGTCTAGCAGCGTGACAGCTCCATTTAATGTGTGCTCTCTGCTTTGGCTTTCTGCCCCCAGACTCATTATTTAGCATTTGTCTGCATCAAACCCCGGCGTTGCCAGCCCCAAAGGATCATATATCAGCAGTCATGAAAAAGAGAATCCTCGAGACTGCTCTGAAAATCCCAAATCCGTCCGTGGCGCACGCAGATGACACAGGTCTTTTCTCCTTCCCTGTCCCCTGTGTCTGTCCCCGAGCCCCTGTGTGTGCATCCTTCTCTGCCTGCCCCGGTGCCTGTTTTGGGGGGTAAAGTGAAAGCTGCAGCCTCGCCGGGCTCTGCAGTTCTCACGGCACCGAGCGTTTGGCTCCTGGGACGCTTCCCCTTCTTCTTCTGCTGGCACAGAGGCGGGTCGAGACCTGCAGCTCTGCCTCCTCGTCGGCAGCCCAGCGGCCCCCGAAACAACTTGGATCCACTTGGAATATCGTTCCAGGGAAAAACGCTGCGGAGTTGTCTCTGCGGTAGATACTCGAGAGTATCGGTCTCTCTCCTGCCGTTTGAAGTGTGGTGTTCCCTCCAGGCCTCGGAGGCTGGGAGTGCTTTCATGTTGGGTGCAGTCCCTCTCTGAAAAGCTTCCGAGCTCGGTGCAGGATGAGAAACATCAGGGTGCAATTTGCGTGCTCAGACGTTGACATCTAACATCTCGGCTGCTTACCCTCGGCCCCCGTGGATGCGCAACGGAGGAAACGAGTGCTTTCATCTCGTCCTAATGCAGATGTCTGAAAGCAGGCAGACAGATCGCGCCTGTCTCTTCCCATCGATCGCAGGGAGGCTCCAGCTGATGGGCTCTGTTGTAGGTGAGATGAATCCCACCTTGACTGGCGGTGTTTTGCCAGGAAGAGTAGCACAGAGAGCAAGGCGGCGTTGAATATAGCCTGTCCTTAGCTGCGTGCTGTCTTACCTGGTAAACCCATACTGCTTCGTTGCTTGAGAAGCTGTTTCGTTGCAGTTCCTGAGAGCTGGAAGGGTGCAGATACCTCCCAGCAGCTCCCTCCCGTGAAGCAGAGGCTTGAGACCTTGAAACGCTAAATCTGGAGCTGGGGTTAACAGATGAGCCCTGTGGTGCCCCCAGGTTACGAGGGCTGCAAACGTGGGTGCTCTGGGGTTTGGTGGGTAAAACCCATGCCTCCTAACGCTGGAGCACTGCTATGTTAATGGAGCTGGGCTCTGTAGGGTTGTTTCCCGCTGGTGCTCAGCCTTCGTGGTTGCTGTGGAAAGCAGAGTGGTCTTCAGGGAGCAGGGCGGAGGTGGCGAGAGCCATTCGCGAAAGAACTGAAAACCAAAGCTGAGCCAACAGGTAGGAATAAAGCCTGGTAGCCTGGGGAGGATTTTCTTCGCTGGCAGAGTTTCCCCTTTGATTGGGAGCGCTTGTTCCATCATGCCTTCTCCTGGAGAAGAATTAGCCCGGTGGCAGAAACGTGGTGCACCAGGTGTTTCGGGAACGAGGAGGCTGGCTGCAGCAGGAGCCTGCAGAGCTCAGCCTGTGAGCCCCTGCGCTGGCGGCCAGCACTGAGCCTGCCCTGCCTCAGAAGGGGAGGGTGCTGTGCCACATTTCTTGCCCTGTCTCGTGCCTGTGTAGTTAGCATCAAATCCTATGAACCCTCAAAAAACCATGGCTTTGTACCCCACCTTGCTGCTTGCTGAAACATTAATTCCTGCGAGTTCAGATACCGGTAAATCAGCGTTCGGTTCTGGACAGCCTCAGGAAACCTACTGCATGCATTCCAGCTGCTTCAGACCTTTTAACTGCGGTTCTCAGCCACTGCTCCAGATGTAGGCGAGGAGGAGCCCTGGGTGGTTTTTGAAGGGTCTGTGAAAGCCGTGCAGTAAAAACAAGAACTGCTGTCAGGGAGCTAAAGTGTTGTTCAGGAGGCTGCACAGAAATGTGTTTTTTTTTTTAGGATTGATAAAGGCAGAAAACCATTGCTGTACAGTAAACGTACCCTGTGCAGTAGAAGACCAAATGTCACAACCGTAATGTGCCCACGAAGAGACCTGGAAATGTCAAAGGGACCGCCAGTGCCTTTGCAGTCACGGAGAATATGTTAGGGGAGAAATTTCGGGCTGACCCCAGGTTGGAAGCGCACATTGCGTGCTGCAGAGAAAGGCAAAGATACCTTATTGTTTGCTACGTGGTGCCTCGTCCTCCCTTTGCAATGCGCCTGACCTCTCCCTGCTCTCTTAACCAGCTACCTGTGTCCAGGACAAACTTTTCTGCTTCACATCCCACAATGTGAAGGGATGGGGCTGCATGAGGTCTACTCGAGGGGATGGATGTGGCTCTGCAGCCAAGATGGAAAGCGTATGGAAAACCTTCAGGAGCCTTTCATTCCCGAAGGAAGGTGCCCCAGAGCCTCATAGTGGAGCCCCACAGCATGCATTTTGCTCCAGTGCTTTCGTTGCTGTCCTTCCCCTCTGAACTTTGGCACGATAAATAGTGGCCGTGTTTGAAGAGTGTCCCAACGTCTGGCACAGCACCAGGCACTCGCTGCTCCGTACGCGCCTCCCGGTGTTTGCTGTGCCATCTGCCTGCTGTTTGCAGGTCCCGCAGGTCAGCGGGTGCGTCGCTGGTGGACCTGCCCCGTTTCCCAGCTCTTCTTTGGTAGCTGCTTCTGTTGTTTCTTCCACAGGGCAAAAACCAAGTCAGCAAGGGCCCAAAGAGATGTTAACACAGGGTTGTTAGCACTGTGGATTTGCTTTGCTCTCCCACCTCAACAGGCAGGTGTACTGGTGCTGGAAAGCTGGCGGCACAAAGCAGGAGCCATCACTTTTTCTAAATTTTCTGTAACCGTGTGACCTTCCTAACTAATTTCTCTAGTCTAATTCCCAAACGACATGTATATGTAACTAAATCCAGCAGGGCTCAGAAGGCTGCATCAAGCCTTAGGCGCGGGAAATAATGGAATATGTGTAAAGCTGCACATCGTGTCCCAGGCAGAGCTAACCTTGTTGCACGAGGAATTTCCTTACGAGTTTAAAACCTTTCGGGTGGGAACCAGGCTCCCGTCACAGAGAAGCCATCTTCCCTCCCGTGCTCCTTCCGACAGCTCCTTCGGTTTCTGATTCAGCTCTGCAAATACCGCCTGGTGCCTTCAAACTGCCTGAGAAGGAGGCTGGTATTATTTCCCCTGTGAAGGCTGGAGGGAGGGAGAGAAAATTAAAGCAACTTGTCTTAGCCTGAGTCAGCATCACGGAGTGACGAGTGTGTCTCTCTGGAGCCTAGTGAAAGGTCTCTGCCTTATCTGGCTTGGTACTTCACCGGTTGCACAACTCACATCCCCTAGATGCAAATATTTTCCCGGGGATGGCCCCAGTTGCCCAAGCAGGGCGTTTGTTCGGATTCTCATGCTTTGCAATTACTATAAGCTTCTCGTGAGAGAAAGGAGGGGGAGTGGTGCAAGGTGGTTTTTTTTTTTTTTTTTTCTTCTCCCTATTGTTGTTCCTCATCAGCTGGTTGCTTTGAAACAGCGCATTGTGGTTTGCCTTCAGAGGCAACGTGGCGCTGCGAACGCGGCTTCAGAGAGCTGCTGGCAGCTTTTGGCTGCGGGCAAGAGGTGCAGGCAGGTCGTGGCGCTGGGGTGCCGTGGTGCTGAGCTCAGCACCGCACCCGGCTGGTGCCCAGCAGGTCATCCAGCACGCAGGAGCAGCAATGTGAATGCAGCAGGATGTCATCCAGGGGAACAGAACCTGGCGCTTTGCAAGTAAATATCCACGGTGGGCGTATGGCACGTTTCGTTTTAGGTGCAGCAGCAGAGCTTTGAGTGGACCTCGTGCAGCTGGTGATTCACGGTGTTTTGGAGTGTGCTGAGCACTCCTTGGGCTTGCATTTCTGTGCTCTTCAAGAGCATCGATTCCTCTGGTGCTGTAGAATTTAAAAAAACAAACAACATGCTAAAAGTGGCATGAAGCAGTTGTCCTCTAAAGCCCAGCTGGAGCACTGACTGTGTTTCACAATGATCTCAGTGTCTTCTGCAGACCTTGCAGCCATGTGGGAGCCTTTCAAAAAAGGACAACTGCGTGAATTTTTTGTCTGAACAGAATTTTGGACTGTTAAGTCAGATTCTTCTTTGGGTTAACGTAGTTTATCTCGAGTTTGATCAGAAGTAAGTGGAAATAATGACAAATTAAGCCTGTGGAATGGCAGCCACTGCTGGGAACAGCTCCTTTGCAGCAAATCTCCATTCCTCTGCCCAGTGTTAAACATTGGAGAAAGAAACACTAACTTCTGCTTACGTTTCTAAGTGTGATGCTGAAGATAAACAGAGTATGACTGGTGGTGACAGGCCAGCAGAACTTCAGCTGCCCCTTCATCCTCCTGCAGGCTGTAAATAGGTGTTTATGGCTTGTGTGACGTGCTTGCTCCCTGTCCTGGGGCAGCAACGGCCCAGGTCCAGCCACCGAACCCTGGTTTGGGATGCAGGTCCTACCTGAGGCAGGGCAGGAGGGGTGTGTGCAGGTAAAAGCAGGACATCATTGCGTGATGGTACAAAAGATGCGTGGTTGGTAGGGGTTTCCGAGTCCAAATCCTGGATCCTAATCCTGGATCGTAATCCAGTCCAAATCCTGGACTGCAGGAGTTCATTTAGGAGTTCATTTACCCCAAGTTTTTGAGGATGGATTTTGAGGATAAGTTGACAGGCTCCAGCTTTCAGAGCTCGCTGCTTTTTCCCTGCTGTTCAAGTATGAATTTTCCTCTTCCATTAATATATTCCCTCTGCAGAACAGTGCAGTGTCTATTTTTGCTCGAGTAGTGTTTCAAGTTAAAGTTAGCTTGTTTGACATGCAAGCTGGTGGTTTTCTGTGGGCTTTTTCTGTTTAAAAAAGCTTTTTGCAAACATTGAATTTTTATTTTTTTAATGCTTCAGTTGAAGTTCCTGTGTGGGAACAATGAGAGCTATGTAGGAACCATACCCACTCCACCATGCTGTGGCCTTGGAGGTTCATTGTAGGGACAGACACAGTCCTCAGGGAGTTGCTTTCTGAAAATAAGAGTGGGTTTAAGGGGGAAATGAGGAAGCAGTTTATTTCCAGTTAGGTGTGAACTACGTCCAGCAATGACAAAGTGCTGTCCATGCCTTAAGAGCCCTGAGGAACAATGCTGGTGAAGTCTGCTGCTGCCAGATGAAACAGGGAGCCTTCATCAGTATGTCATCACTTGCCAAAACCTCACTGGTGACTTGTGTCTCCTCCAGGCTCCTGCGAAAGCAAATAATCACATTTGAGATCTTACAGCCAGTCCCACATTTCAGTGTGTTTCCAAGAGGCCTGATGATACTGGCAAGGCCATTAAAAAAAAAATCACAGTTCAATCTTAATCTCTGCATTTATCCTTATTTTCCAAGGAAGGATCACTTTGTCTTCTTACCAAGCATTTCAGGAGAAATGGACGGTTTGGTTGTTCTCCGTTCACTTTAAAACAAAACAAAAACCAAACCAACAACAACGCTAAACCAAAAGAGAGCCCCCAAGCCCTCAGCAAAGCTCTGAAAGATCTGGTTGTTCACGGGTAAAGATGTTGTGACTGCTCTTAGTGGCTGTTGGCTTAGAGGGATCTCTTTCGTATCTTAACAGGTAGTTTCTGAGCCTGACTTGAGGCTCACAAGATGGGCTGTGTTGTGACAGGAGCTAGGAAACTTGCGTCACCTCATGAGACAAGGTGGTGTTTTTAGGAGAACCAGTTCACGTCACCTGCCTGTTTTCTCGCTTTCTTGTTCTAGCTCCTACAGAGCAACCCAAGCTCGTGACATGTGTTGCTACTTGGACGTTAGTCGCCCTCACAGCCTCCAACAAGTCAGCAGAGGTACCACAGACAAGTTTTGCAGGCAGGGGTGAGGATAAGTGGAGAGGCCTCAGGCCACACGTAGCACCAGGCCGTTACCGATCAAACAGCAGCTTCGGAGCTGTTGCAATGCATGTTTAGAGTAGCAGGCTGACAAAAATGAAATAAAATCACCGTCTTTGGTGCTTGGGAGGGCAGATACTGAACATGTCGGAAGGAAAGGTCAGGGCCTGTTTGCTGGTTGATGGAGGCTGATGGAGAAGGACGATAGCATGAGTTGCTCCCAGCACTTGGTTGTTTGCGGAGCGATGCTGGCCATATAACTGTTCCTTACCCCCACTTTAATAGCATATATCAAGTAAGTTTTACTCACAATGATGAGTTTGCGTTGCTCTGTGGTAGGGAATTGAAGGGAGATGCTTAGATTTTTCCCAGTGGGCTGAAGGGAAAGTCATTTTATTTAAGTTTTTATATTTTAAACCGAAGCCACAGTGTTGTGAGTCAGCTGGGTCTTGGCTGCAGCAGTTCTGTCTGTGGTCCCCAGGCATTCTCCAACGTGCCTGCACCTCCCCTAAGATGGACAAACCCCGAGACCACGACGGGACACCTGCAGGCCTAGTTCTGTTGCTCCCCTCGCAGGAGCTCCTTCATGGAGGCTCTGCACATCCTCGGGAGCTAGTGCTAAGGAAAAGGAGGGGACACGAAGGTAGGATTTAGGATAATTAGGAGACCTCTGCACTTGTTTTGACTCTACCATGCTTCACTCGGCTGAATCGGTCCATCATGTTTCTGCTTGTTTTTTTTTTTGATTGCTGACTTTCAGAGCTGTTCTGCAGTCTTCCTCTGTGCCTCCTGACTGAGTGAACGTGTATTTTTAATCCTTCATTTCCCAGGAAATGTCACTCTACCTTGTTCCTGTCTCAAGATGCTGAGAGGGTTAAATGCTCCATATGTGCTAAGGTTGAAAATTAAGATAACATGAAGCCTTAAGCCAATGTTGTCTGGCTTGGCTTTAACGGCTTCATTGATGATACTTTCTACCCTTCCCTTAAACCGATCCTCCAAGGTCAGATACCAGATTTGACACTCAGGAGTTTGTTTGTGACTCTTAGCTTGGGCTGGCCTCTTCCTTCTTCTGGAAAATTAAAAATCTCACACCTTTTCCATACTAGACATGCATGGTGGCTCAGGGCTGTCAGGTGAAGGTAAGTTTTGAAGTTCTGAATTTGTCTTTTGTGGTCCTTCTTTTCTGAGGCCAAACAGAACTGTTTCCATGAGCCTTATCAAGTCCAAGAATAAATCCAATGAATGCTGCTGCGTTTCCTTTTGGAATGTGTCTGCAGTGTGTGCATCCTCAGCGTTGTAGAGCTGAGCTTGTGCAGCAGGATCAGAAACTGAGGGTACTGGGAGACAGCCAGACGCCTGAGGAGAAACTGGGGAGCCATATGTACAAGCTTGGTGAAAAGACACAGTTTTATAGCTTGGGGATCTCATTGCTGCAAGATGTTAGGGAAGTCATTGGCTTCAAAAGATGAAGGTTGACTGAAGGGCAGTGACACCCAGAGTTAATAAATAAATAAATAAATAAATTTGGAAGTGGAAACTTAGGTGTAGGAACCCTCTTTCTTGTTTGGAGAACACCCAGCAGGATGAGACCCTGCTCTGGGTCTTGTAATTGGGGTTGGTCTCCACTGGAAGGAGGAAAAGACAATTTTGGGGCTACTTGAGAATCCTCTATGACATCTTCCATGCCCAGTCATTGCTTATACTGTCCTAAGGAGCTGAGCTGGGAGCCAGGCTGAATGCTGCTTTTTTACTCTGTTTATCCTGGGAAGTGTAGTACAGTTCAAAGTTCAAAAGTCCCTCTTTTTTTTTTTTTTAATTCTTTTTTTTAAACAATGTGATTGCCTATACTGGTAATAACAATACAGGGAAAGAAAGCGTGCCTATTTTCGTGCACGTGAAATCTGACAGTGCCAGTTTAGACCAGTGCTTTAGCCTTTGGCTTTTAGCCCTTTGGCTTCGTACTTATTTTTTGCTAATACAAATAACATCAGGCTTGTGCCGAACATTTTATCCTCAGCGTTAATTTCACCAAACAACTTACCTATCCTCTTTCTTTTTGTTTAGCAGCTTTTCCTCGCCTAGCCCGCTCTTGCTCCCGTCCAGCTGTGTGCTCTTGACTCCGTCCCTCGGTGTGATGCACACCAATGTTTCTTGCTGCTGCGTGGCCAGGGGAATTTGCCCTGCAAGGTTGATCTATGATGGAGGCACATTGCCATGCCTCAGGAAAAAAAAAAAAAAGGACATTTCAGTTAGATGAGTATCCGTGGGCTCGTGTTGCTCGGTTTTGCTCTCCCCAAGCTGTGACTTCTCTGGCTCGCACTGCAGACGTTTGGGCTGTACTTTGCACGGTCTCTTCCTTGGTGTACCCGCAGCAGAAAGCAGATGCTGAAGAATAAGGTGAAATGCTGTTTCTGTGTTCTGTAAGCACCAGCTGTGTTTAATCACCAGGTACCTGCCGGAATGGCACCAGCTGCTCCTCTGTGCCATCCCACGGGCAGGTGCTGGTCCCTGGTTGACTTTTTCTCTCTGGAGACTTGCACGTTTTCTTCTTTCTGCCCCCAGTTCAGAGCCTGCATCCAAACTCCCATATTTTTGTCCGTTTTCTTCAAAAATGGACAGCTCACCTTTGCGTCCTGTTACTTCATAAGCAACCTGACTCTGTTTCGCCCAGCGAGTTGTCATTCTGGAAGCTCAGGTTATCTTTCAGACTGGGAAATCTGGCTGGTGTGACTGGAGGGAACGCTTGCCAGTGCTTTTGTGCTGATCAGAGCCCCGTGTTGCTTTTTTCTTCCTGAATAGTTGCTCTGCGTAGAGCCAGCACATTGGTCGAGTCCGAGAGGTAGGGCAGGGTCCCTGGGGTGTGACGGCCACGTCAAGTGCAGTGGGATGGCCAGATCCGGACCTCCTCCTTGCCTCCACCACGGACATCCTTGTGGCAAGGGACCAGTTATGCAGCACCAGGTTTCAAAAGGGGGAAAATATTCTCGGGGATCTCAACAAGACCTTGGTGCCTAACCTTTAGGCCTTATCAGGGGAACCTCAGCTGTTCTGCTGCTCTCAGAGGCTTTATTTACTTGTTAATCAGCTTGTCAAGCTTCAGTTAACTTCTGCGTTGAGGTGGAGCCACATCTCTTGCAGGTCTGGTGCCTTGCTTTTCTGTGGTTTCTTTTCAACCTTAATGTGCCTTTGGAAGCTGGCTGTGAGCCTGCCCAAATCCTGCACGTCGTCGTTGCTGCAGGCTCCTGAGGAAATTCTGGAAGGAAACCACCCCCCCAGCTTCTGCTGATGGTGCAGTTCTGCCCGCACATGCTGGAGGTGATGGAGCTGGCATCGTGATCCTGTCCCCTGCACGCTCAGCTGCGGCCGCGGACGGGAAGCACGGTCTTGTGGCAAAAACTCGAACTTAAGGGAGCAGAAATCCCCAGCTTTACCATAAGTTTCCTGTGTGACCGTGACCGAGTCACTTAATTGCGGCGGGTTCCTCATTGCAGAGGGGAGTTATGTGCTTGATCTGCTGGGCTCTGAGTTCTCGGGGTGGGATGGGTGCAGTTGCACGACAGGCAGGATGGAGTCCCTGTGCCGTGTCTGTTCATCTGTCGCTCCACAGCCAAGAGGGAGAATCCTCTCTTTCCGGTATCGGGACGTCTAAGTCTTATTTGCAGCAGATCTGTGCCGTGACAGTGATTCATTTAAATAACCCACTCCCAGCAACAGTGCTTTGATTTTTGTTTTTTAAAATCCAGGCTGCTGCAGAGGGAGGGAATGTGAGCATCACAGAAAATAAATCCTCTTGTAGCTGATTTACCGGCAGCAGCAAAGTGAGGCTTAGGTAATCCAGGACCCAAACTTAACAAACAAAGGCTCCTGATCCAAACTTGGCTCTTGTGCCTTTAGACCTCTCTCTTTCTGTGACAGTTGCTCGATACTGCCTGCACGACGCGCTGCTGGTGTCTGCCTGGCTTCACACCTGGCCACGTCTGATTCATTCACCTCGGTTGTCCAAGGGCTGGGTTTGGAGGCGCATGAGATCTTCCCCAGACCTCTCTGCCGTCCGTGCTCAGCACCCAGCTCGCTGCTGGTCCCTGGCAGTCGTCCTCCTGAGCTGCATCTTGCTGGGGTGGTGTCGGTGGCGTGCCTCTGTTCCTCCTGCGAGGAGAAGTGCTTGCTCTGGCCAAGGTGTGTCTGTGCAAATCCTCACCTTGCTTTTCTTCTGCAACGCGGCCGAGCGAGGTCAGCTCCTTCTCTTCCCTCTCTGGGCCCCCCTTTCCAAGCCACCCGTCAGGGAGAGCGTTATTGTTGCAGAGCGATTCACCCTGGGCGGACTGCAGGGTGAGAAAGGGATTTGTTTGGCTGTCCTGCTCAGCCTGTAAATCAGCGGCGTGCCCCGGACTATCTGCTGCGTAACGCCTGATGCATATTCATGCCTGCGAGGAGCGCAGCATGGCCGGGATAGCTTTGTGTCACCGTGCTCATAACGTGCCCCTGGGGAGCGGGGGCAGAAAGGGGTCTGTCTCAGCAGCAGGTGCCTGCTTGCTTCCCTTTATCTCCTTCCCCAGCCGCCCACTTCTCGTTGGCTCCCCAAGATGCACCGGCACTTGCTTTTCTGCAAAAAAAAAAAAAAAAAAGTGCATTTTTTTATGCCTGCAAAAGCTCTGCAAGGGCTAAATGAATGCAGAGGGATGATCATTATATTTGATCACGTAAATGAAATGGCTCGCTAATAAAGGAGACACTCTAGAAATATCTGATTTTGGCTCTGTGGGGTCACTCAAGCTGTTCCTTTGAGCTCTGGCTTCGAACGAAGCGTGAGTAGCTTTTTATCAATGTCCCGTTGGGGAGGGCAAGGCAAGGAAACTCGCTCTCCGTCCTTCCTCGGGCCCCCCCCTGTGCTCCCTCACCCGCCACCACCTGCAGAGACGAGGCCGTCGCAAACGTGCTGCTCTGCCCCGTGTTTTGAAACGTGGGTGGGAAAAAGGCTGTGCCACGTTTCCCTGGAAAAGATAACACTTCGGAGGATGTGATTAGCAGCCTGGGATACCCTGTGCGAGAGGGTGGGTGGGAATGGACCCTGCTTTTCCCCTTCTAGGACAAGATCTAGGGGCTGGCTGGGGAAGCTGGCGGAGATGAGTTAGGCTCTAACGCGAGGGCTGCTTTGTCCCCCTGCGGGGAGCAGACCCGTGGAGCTCCTTGCTATAGGATAGCGTGGGTGGCAGGAGCTTATGTGGGTTCAGGGGAGGCTGGAAGAGTCCTTGGGAAAGAGATCTGTTGAGGGTTGCTAAACACAAGCTGTGCCAGGCCCAGGAAATCCCCTGGGCTGAAAACAGCCGGACGCTGGGCGAGGAGCAGGGGGAAGCAGCGCAGCGAGGCTGGTCTTTGGCCACACCAACGCGGGGATGCTGGAGCCTTGCTTTTGCTCCAGGATGAACCTGCCTGGAGCCCAGCCGGGAGCTGCCACCCCGTACCGGTGTGCTGCCGGATCTGAGTGCCACTTTGGGGTTGTGAGGGTCCGGGGTTCCTGCTGTTCCGAGATCTTTCCATCTGATTTCCTGGTGCTGACCAACAGGCTCCATTCCTTTCCATCCGCTCCCCAAACCCGGCTCCCTGTCTGGATCTTCCTGCGGCAAGAGCCCCAGCAAGACGGGGCATGTGCTGCTTGCACCGTTTTGTTCCCAGGGACCAAAGCTTACTGATACTCTTCCAATAGCATTTTGCTCCCAAAATTGACCTTTTTAAAGGCTCTTTTCCACAAAATGTTAAAAATGAAAGAATGAAAAGCATTATCAAGACAATCCTCAGAACTTCCCAGTTGCAAATACCTTGTTTCCTTGTCCATTTATTTACTTATGTTATTCATATAAGTTAGGCTTTAAAGCAAGCAGGAAGCCCAACGGCCAGACCCTATTTCCATTGCAAATTTTTTCTAAATGAAAATGGCTTAGATGTGTTTCCTGAAACCAGCTTTTTGGTTTTTCCCTGTCAGCAGTTGCTTCGGAGGAACGGGGAAGGGTGGGGAGGGAGAGGAGAACGGAAATCGTGTAGGGAGAATGCAGTTCTTGAGGACGGGGCACTTTTTTCCCTGATACACGGCGTTGGTAGCTCTCTGTCGACTCTCAATAAATAAATAAATAAATAAATAAAAGCGTGTCCCAGCTGCAAAATGCTGCCTGCGACCCCTGCAGAGTGTGTTAAATACGGACCTGGGCTTGTCAGTGCTGCTGGTTGCTGCCCCAGCCTGTTTCGGCGTCAGCTGCTCTCTTCTCTCCTGTTATCCCGCCTCGTCTGTGCGTCGGGGCATCCGTGTCCCTGCCTGTCACTGCCGCCTCCCCACGCTGGTGACACAGTTGTGATTTCATGAGGATAATTGGAGAGCGGTTTGGGCTTTCCCTCTCGCTTTACTCTGCCTCTCCAACCATCTCTGCGCAGGGAAGCTCCGCTCCGTGGGGGAGCTGTCAGCTCTGACAGCCGGACACAAAGACCCAGCAGGCGACCAACGGCTTTCCCATCCGAAACCTGCGCGTGGAGCTTTTCGGCTCCCGCTAAGGCCCTGGATGGGAAGTTGCCTCAGTTTAGTTTCCGCCTTTGCTGCTGGCGATGACTTCGGGCCGGTCCCTTGGCTTCTTTGCCGGGCTTTGCCGGCCCGCGGGACGAGGAGGAGGATGGTGTGCGTGACCAGCCCCGCCTGTCCAGCCCCCCGTGATCAACCCCAAGGCATTACAGCTTGGTGCCAAGTCAAGAGGTGGCTCAGAGGCCAGGTTTTTAACGGGTCTAGTTGTTACCTGTAACGTGGGCCGTGTCTTTAACTTCCCCAGGTACCTGTCCCTCTCTCCATAAGCGCCTGCTTCTGGAGCACCTGCCTGGCCCCACGAGGCTGGGCCGTGGGCCGGAGGGGAAAGCAGAGGAGCCCATTTCCTTAGACCTCTCCGTGGAGCAGCAGCAAGTGACGTGCAGAGCAGCACGTTTTGTCTCTGTAAATAATCTGCGGTTCGCTTGGAAGTGTGCTTCTCCTGCAGCCACCCCAGTGGGACGGGCTGGTTGCTCTCAGGGAGAAGCGGTGGGGGTGGGAGGTGAAGATCCCACCACGAGTTGCAAGCACGTTACAGCACCTCGCAGAGCTTCTGGAGATGTGGGCGTGAGCAGCCCAAGCACACTCAGTTTGATCTTGGGGCCATTTTGTGCTGCCAGAAGTTCCCCTTCACCGGTGAGTGCAAGTGTAATGAGAAATTGAGGAAGTTGTCTGTGCTCACACTCAGGCCAAGAGTGGAAATATTGGTGTTGCTGATGGCAAGTGCTGCACTGACTGTTCCTTGGGGTCAGGCTGTAGTAGTGTGCTGTGGTTTATAAGCTCCTGAGGTAAGGGGCCTGCTGGTCTTTATATTGACTATAATCGTTTCGATGGCCTGTATCGTCTAGGGCGTGATGCCTTTCTTGAGTATCAGTTCAGAGAGAAAGCTCTTGGATAGCTGGTTTGTTATTTGCGTTACCAATTTATGGAGATTGTTTACTGGTTTCTGGTATTTTAATAAAACCACTCGGCATTGCTGTGACTACCAGGTGTTTTTCTTACAGAGTAAGCTGGCGAGAAAGAACTTCATTAAACTTAGGAGCGGGTGAGCAAGAGCAGCGTGGTCAGACCAGCTTAGTGCTGGCAGCAGGTAACTGTACTGCGTTTATTGAACTACCAGACAAGGTGCAACACGAACAGAGCGAAACCAGAGATCAGCAAGCTGTCGGCAGTGCTGGTGGGGATGGTGCCATCCTGCTTTCCTCTGTTCTCCCATCTCTTCTGGCCCGTGCGATGAGGACCAGACGCTTGTGCACCACCTCCTGCCACCCGTCTGTCTTCCAGGAGAGCACCGAGGGCTGGAGGCCCTGCGCTGCCTGGTGGCACGATGGCAAGGGAAAAAGAGCAGGGATTTAACTTCTTTGTGGTCGGGTAGTCTCTGGCAGAGGCGATCTGTTGCCAGAGGTGCTCTAACTAAAACTGCGTCCAGAGCCAGGACTCGTCCGTGCCTGTTGAAGACCTCATGCAAAGCCATGGCTTGCACCTTGGTGCTGGGGCTTACGAATGCGCTGCAGAGACAATCCCTCTCTTTCAGGCTTGCCTCTGACTTGAACCTGCCTGCAGCTTTCTGCTCTTCTTCCTCCAAGGTTTCCTGCATCCCCTTGAATGTCTGCCTGTGCTTTGAGCCTCCTACGTGATGTCATTCCTTATCCCTTTTCTCCTCTGGAGCAATATTTTTGTGCTCAGTCTCTTGGGACAGGCTGCCTGTTCCTTCAGGTCTTAAAGAGCTTGCAGAGGATGGAAGAAGTCATTCTGTTCCTCTTAGACTGCCTTTTTTTTTTTCTAATGCAAGACATTTATTACGTTCAAGCTGCTTCTCCAAAGCAGGGCCACCATTTGCAACTTTCCTTACGCCTCTGGCACCCCTCTCTCTTTTTGTCTCGCAGGCTGTGTCGTCTGAGGTTGCAGATACGAAGCCAGCAACCAAACACATTGCGTTAGATTTGCAGCTCACTTCTTTGTTAATGTAAAAAAAGCAGCAAGTAAATGAAAATGAAGCATCGGATGGGCTGTGATTCATACCAGAGCAGCAGCTTGCCAGCCTCCTTTCCTTAACCTCTTTCAGGCTGGGCAGGCCACCGAGAACGTCAGCATTTTGACCCTCAAGTGAAAACGCAAGGTGGCATTTCGTGCTCCTGGAGGGCTTCGTTCAGGCCCTTTGGAGGCGGTGTTTTGGGACGCTGGTGACACTGTTGTGCCTGAGCAGGTGGAGGAGTGCAGGCAGCAAGGTTTGCCTTGTCAACGTGTTAAATCATCAGACAGGATTCCCGAATTGCAGGCATGGTGGGCTGCTGGTGACAGGCTGAGATGAGCCTTGTTTTGGTAGAGGACTTGAGACTGTTCTGCCTGCTAGGAATCTTTGCCAGAGGGAACTAAATTCAAACGCTGCGGCGTTGGTGCTCGAAAGGTTCCTCAGTTCTCGGGGACGGGGCGCTCAGGCTGAGACCTATTCAAAGACATTTGCAGAGGTGGAACTGTTTTCGGGTGCATTGAAACATGCTCCCGGTCGACAGGTAGAGCGTAAACGTTCAGCAGTGAACAGCGTTTGTGAAACTTCCATCGTGGAAATGTGAAATCCACGGGGGAGGACTCGGGGGCTAGCGGGCCGGGAGCAGCTGCTGCTGCCAGGCGGAAGCGCTCGGCTGGGCTTTCCTAGACAGCTTGAATGGGAGCCAGGAGCCCTCTCTCTCTGGGAGAAAATCCACGAGGTCAGGAAATACAGCAGCAGCTCCAGCTCCACGCTAGGGCCGTTGGTTTGGCACTAAGATCCCAGCCCTCTTCCCAGGCGGTGCGCTCCTGAACGGCTCCCGTCCTTGGCGTCTTGCTCAGCTCTTTGTCCCGCTGCCCTGGGCGGCTTGCTGGGGATCCAGCTCTCGGGAAGGATGCTGGGTGCTGCGGAGGTGATGAATTTTGTTTGGTGGGGAAAACACCAGGCAGCGACCCAGCTCAGCCTTTCAGACCGCTGTTCCCGCGTGGTGTAGGACTGGGAAGCTGTGCTTTTGTGTTTTCTTTTTGGTCAGCTTTGTCAGGGCTCTGCACTAGCTGCTGAGAAACTCAAACTCTTGTTTTTCCTCCGTTGGAAATTCTCACACCAGGAAAGGTTTTCACAACAATCGTCAGGCTGTACATCTCCATCCAGCAAATCCCCGTGCTGGAGCGCGGTAACCCGGCGTGTCTGTCACCATCTCCCTGGCAGAAGCCCCCGCGCTTCTCTTCCCTGCCTCCCCCTTTTGGGAAAGCCACAACCACCAGAGGTCCTGCTTTGCATCACGGTTGTGCTTGCTCTTTTGCAGCCGTTTCCTTGCTTTTCCCCGCGATGCCGAGAAGGACACGCTCTTTGTTTGTCTTCCTGCTGCTGAGCCAGCAGCTGAGAAAAGGGCTCCGGCGAGAGGTGGCTGGCTCTGGCTGCTCCCAGCCCGGGCGGGTGATCGAGCTGTCTGAGTGGTTTAAGGTTGCAGTCAGATGGGGACTGAAGTCAGAAAGTTCTGGCCTACTTTAGATGAGATCTCTGCTGCGTTTGCAAATCCAGCAGATGCGGACGGGGGCTGGGTGCAGGGTGGCCGCTGCTGGTACGCCGGCTACCAGCCTCCTCACCAAAAAACCCTCCCTCGTCTTCGCAGGAGAGGTGGCAGCTTCTGCCGGTATCAGCACGTTGCTAGATAGCAAACGCCGGGCTACCAGAGCTTTGAGACGAGTGTTTGGCCTCGTTCTGAGCACTTTTGCAGCGCTCCATATGCCGTGCCCCGTCCTGGTTGTTCGCCTTGCCCGCAGAACGTCGGGAGGTGGCCAGGAATCGTGATTCTGGCTTAATGCTCTTCTCTGGGATGTCTTCAGATCTGTCTCGTGGGTTGTGAGCTGCTGGGATTCCTGCTCCTCACAGCCTTGCTGAAAGCTGTGCGTTTCCAAAAGCAAACGGTCATTGCTCATTGTTTCTTTTGCAATCCGGGATGCATCTCCTTGTAACTGGGGGTGATCTCCTTGTAACTGGGGGTGATCGCAGCACCGGGCTTTTGAGGAACTCCTGGAGTACTGCTCGGGCAGCGTCCTGCTCTCCACCTGGGTGCTAAGCTGGCTTGCAGAGCTTGCAAGGCGCACAGGGAGGCGCGAGCAGCCCTCGCCCTTGGGGGAAGCGGGCTGGTGGTGTGCGAGCAACGCCTGCGGGATGGCAAACGACCGGAGGGGCCGCGCGTGCGGTGGTGCCTGGCCCTGGCGTGGCTCTCAGCAGGCAGGGCTTGCAGCCCAGCGAGATTGCTATTTAAACCTTCGGGGTTTCGTAATCTTCCTGCCGGAAGCGCCGAGCTGAAGTTCCTCTTTCTCAGTAGGAGGGGAGCAGAAATTTAAGGGAGGGGGGGAATTTTCCCCTGCCGAAGGGTAATGGCAAGTCCGCATCGCTGCCCGAGCTCGGCTCGCTCCTACCGGCTGTAACGAGCCTTCCCAATTAGTGCTTTCCCTGGTAGCACCCTTCTCCCCTGTGGTCTCTGCCGGCCTTCTATATTCCCTTACCTAGCGCCACTCACAAGTTCGCATGCGGACTGTCAGGCTGAAGGATTGCAGAGCATCAAGGGTTAGGCGTTGGGCATGTTTTTGTGTTCGCTTTGATTGATTTCTTTCCCCATTTTAAAGTAGCCTTCATTACTCGGGGAGGGTATTAGGTTAAAGAGCTCTGGATGCTGCAGTTCCTCGCTGTAACTGTAGACCAAGCCTCGTGTTTTAGGTGAGGTCATCTCGTGTCTGGGACCCCAGAGAATCGGATCATAAAAGGCAGCGAATCCCGGAGGCACGGCACGGCGTGACATAACGAAACAAATGCCATGTTTTTTCTGGCCAGATTGCCAGGGTGGTTGGAGTGCCGGATGGGGAGAACGAAAAAAGTCCTTGACCCTTGGGTCATCCCACGTTTTCCCCGTTTCTGGCCGTGTTCAGCAGGGTGGTATGTCTGCGAGCTTGGGAGGAGAGGCCAGGGCAGTGCTGGAGAATACCGTGCAGCGAGAATTGCATGGCTATTGCAAACCCCCGTGAAAAGCACACGCATCCCCAGCCTCTCTGCCTTTCCCAGCCTCTGATCTGTGCCCCCTGCTCTCCTGACGTGGTGGCCGTGTTTCTCCTTGCAGGTCGGGGTGCTCCTGGAGGTCCTGAGCTGGGGTCGGCTGGAAGATGACCGAGTACAAGCTGGTGGTGGTGGGAGCTGGTGGCGTGGGGAAGAGCGCGCTGACGATACAGCTCATCCAGAACCATTTCGTCGATGAGTATGACCCCACGATAGAGGTAAGCGGCGCCGCCTGCGTGTTGTCCTAGTGCTCTTTGCCACTTTGCCGCAAACCCCGTGATCGGCTTGGACTCGAGTCTGAACTCGAGCAGGGACGGTCCTCTGCTTTGCAAAGCCCTTCTCAGCTGCTGCCTGTGCATTTGGAGGTCACGGCGACCGACGTGTGCCTCCTGAGGAAGGACAGCAGCGTGTGCTGGAGAGAGGCAGCGAGGGATGCAGCAGGAGCAGGCAGAGCCAGGAGAGGCAGCACAAAACTCCTCCTTTCCGCTGCCGCCGCCTAGGGAGGGGTTAAAGGTTTGGGACCGATGAGCCATTTTGTGCCCGTGCTTCCATCTCTCTTTCTGTGAAATCACAGTGAAGGTACTGACTTCCCGTGCAGGACGTTTTGAGATTTTTCTGATGAAGTGGCTTTTGTCAGAGCTCGTCCTGCAGTTTGGGTGAGGCAGGCGAAGCAGCGTGGGGTCAGGAGCCCAAGCAGAGCTGAAGACTGATGATATTTATTTTTTTTAAGAGATCCCCACATCTCTGCAGAGCAGGGAGCTCAGGGATTTTCTTCGGGCTGCCTAATACATGGTTATAGATCTGCTCTGCAGTAGGAAAAATGACACTGCGGTTCTTTTCTGCAGCTTGCAGGCTCCGTGAAACAGCCCAGGGAGAGACAAAACGGGGTGCTCCTCTGTCTTGTGCGCTGAGCTCTGGGCTTTTGTCCTCCTTCGGAGCCCAGCGAGTTCATCCTCCAGCGGGAGGCGGAGAGCTGGGGTGTGCTGCAAGGCCCATTGCTGCTCGTTCTCCGTTACGGGGAGCAAACGATGAACGTCCAAAAGATGAATGTACTTGTCTGGAGTCAGCGGGGATCTGTCTGTCGAGCCTGGTCTGTCACGCTCAGTACCCCACCTGAGGGGCAGCCAAGTACCTGTGCAGGAGAGGTTCCGTACTCAAAACCCACTTTTCTGCATTTCAAGTGTAAACAACAATTTATTATTTTTTTTAACCTTTTAAAACCAGCCCCTTCTCCAGCTGTTTTCACTGCGTCCCCGCTGCTCGCAAGATGCTGATTACCCGCCGTATGATTTACACCTTGGTCTGGGGGAGGTTTAGGCAGGACCGTGCTCGTGGTGCCGCTGCGGACAGGAGGCGTAGGTCCACCCTGGGAATGCAAATCACAGCTCGGTCACGCCTCTCAGACAATAACCTCCCTGTCTGCAGTCCTGGAGGATTCTCCACCAGATGTGTCTAAATACAGCTGTGGTTACCGCAGTTATTATTATTATTATCGTAGAGCCTAAAAGGTCCCAGCTGAGGTCAGAAAGCTATTCTGGTAGGTGTTGTATGTGCAGTCCCCACCCTGAAGAGCTCACAACTTAAACAAACAAGAGACAGCGCTCGGTATAAAGGCAGAAACAGTCTTATCCTACAGATGGGAAGGAGAAAGAGCACTTAATAACACGTGCTATTACATCATTTGGCCAAGGTCACCTAGAAGGTCCGTAGCAGAGCCTGGAATTTAATTTAGGGCTCCGGAGTCTCAGTGCTGCACCTTGCATACACACCCCGTTGCCTTCTTCCGCATCTCCAACTTCTACGCAGGCAAGAGAGCTGTTTTATTTTCCTGTCTGTGACTACTGCAGGTGATTTCGGGTTTTGGTGCTCCCTCCTCCCTCCTGCCGTGGATTTACGGTGCTGGCCTCCAAGGGCCGGACCCCTCCGCAGGAGGGGGGGACGTGGCCAGCCCTGCCTTCCTGTGCAGTTGTCTGTACAGCGAGAAGTGCCCTGCAGCCCCCCAGCCGTCTTATTCAACCCATGGCGGCTCCTGTTACTCACGCTTTGTTTTATGGGGATTCGGGATGCACAGGGTTAGCTACCTGCTGCTGATCTGAAGGTGCCCAACAAACCATCCTGCCGTGACTAAGCTGCTTTGGATCGCGCCCAGGAGCTGACTCTGCCCGTTCAGCTGGCTAACGAGCAGCACGACAGCACTGAAACGGGCAGCTTGAGAGAAGAAGAGCACATGTGCGTGGAGCCAAGTGTGGGTTGCTTAAATAAACCACTTGAAGGGTCACTGTGAGCAGGGGTGCGTGCTTGGTGCCCTGGCCGGGGTAACCAGGCGAGGGGCAGAGACCCCGGCTGCGTGCCTGCATCCCCAGCCCGCTCAGCTCCACCTCAGCTCGCTGAGGCCCCGGGGACTCATCCCGCAGGGAGTAGGAGGGCTGGGAAGAGGAGAAGCGGCAGGCAGGGCTGCTTGTCTCTCAGGAACCAGAGGCACTGATGAAACGGCTGCTCAGCCCCGGGTCTGCAGCTGGCAGCGTCCCACAGCGCGCGAGCGGGGATGGAGTAAAAAGCCAGACTGTGTTGAGAAACCCTTCCGTTTGCCTCGCAGCTTTTAGCAGTCAGCACTCCCTTAGCCTCAGGTTGTATCCTGACCGTAGCGTTTAACACACACGGGGTGCTGGGCACCCAGCTTGGTGGGGTCCTTCTGCTGCGCTGCAGCCATGGGGACAGCGGGGTCGGCACCGGCGATGTCCCGGCTGTGTCCCTGCTCCTGCGGGCGGCCCCAGGCATCCTCTCCCAAGTGCCTGCAATTCCTGGCTCGTGTGTGAACGTCGCCGGAGAGCCGGGATCACTTATGTTGGTCCTTGCACCTGCTGGAGGAGAATCTGTCTGGGATCCCAGGTCAGAGCCCAGAGCTGCTGCTTGCTGTCCAGGGGCGACGGCAGGGTTTGTTTCTGTCACCCGGCACTTCTTGTTCCAGCTGGGCAGTCCGGCCCGTCTCAGTTGTGCAAGAAGATGGGGTAAGACATCAGGGGCCGCGCTGAGGCTGAGGATGGGGAGCTGCGGGCTGTCAGCATCCACGCTGCACAGAGGGGCTGTGCCGTGCGGGACGGGGTGCCGTGCGGGACGGGGTGCCGTGCGGGACGGGGTGCCGTGCGGGACGGGGTGCCGTGCGGGATGTTGCTCGCTGTTAATGTCGTGCACTGAGGGACTTGTCCTCTGGCTGCAAGCCAGGGCGCTGGGCTGGGAGGGAGCTCTGGAGGACGTGTGTGAGAGCAGACAAACACGCACCGTCTGCCCTCCCCAGTGCCGCCCTGCTCCGAGGAGGCTGTAAATGGGAGCAGAGATGGTGTTTAATTACAGACAGGCTGATGAAAATTGCACGGTGAGCTCCCCGATCCTAGCGCCGCCGAGGTTCCCTGCGCAGATAGAAGCAAAGGACGGGGATAACAGCCACAGAAAACGTGGTCCCAGCTCGTGGGCTCTGCAGCCCTGCCTCGGCCACCCTCTGCTTTTCAGGAGGAGCCGCCGCGAAGGCCGCGGGCCCGATGCCGTGGCTCTGTCTGCGAGGTGAAGCAAGGCCTCCTTAGGCCCGGTAGCTGCTGCTGGTGTAGTGAACAGAAGGGTGGAGTCCGTGCTGGCCTCGTTCCCTTTCCGCACCGTTGCCGGTCCCGCCGGTGACCTTAGCTGTGTCTGCTCTTTGTCTGCAGGCCTATTTTTCAGGGGCAGAGCTCATCTGATAACATTGTTGTGGTCGCTGGAAGAGCAGCAGACGTTTGAATTAGTTCTAAGCTGAAACCGTAGCTGCCGCAAGCGGCTGCAGAAGGCAGAGCTCTGTAATCGCGCTGTCACAGCCCCCCACCTGCGTGTTTTTCACGCTTTTCGGCCTCCTCCTGTGGCCGAGAGTCAAGACAACTGTGCTGGGTGCGGGGCAGGGCTGTCAGAGACACCCCCGGGCTGCCCCAGCAGGATCCTCGTGATAGGGAGGTGTGGTAGGAGGGAGCAGTGCTTCCGAGGAGCCCCTGTTGAAAATCAGACCTTTGCAGGGAGACCCTGGGAGAACGCTCGTGGTGATTTCCAGGGCTTCTCCCACGTGCGACAAGTTGTGATCGTCTCACCTCCACAGGGAAAACGCACAGCTTCAAAGGGCCTGGGTGCTCCTTACCTTCCCCAGAGCCCCCCTGGGCAGGGGCTGGTTGTGGGAAACACCCTCCTCGCGGCCTCATTTATTTATTTTTTCATGTTTGCACGACAGCACCAGGTTCGCCATCGCTTTGCAGCCTCACTGGTGGCGATTGCCTCTGGTGCCTGATCCGTGTCAGGGATGCTGGGTGCCCAGCTGGGTTAAACGCCTCCCAGCCCCAGATATCCCAGCTGCTGGAAGGAAAGCCTGGCTGCCGGGAGCCTCTGTGTGTGCGTGTCCCCTTCCAGCATCCCTGCATGGGACTCACCGCCTGCAGTGGAGATGGCAGGGATTAGCCGGGCCTAAATAAAGTTAGGAAAATAGCCAATGTCGGTGTGGCAGTGACAAAGCTGCCCCTTGTCTGCCAGAGACAGGGCTGGGAAGAGCAGGCCAGGGGCTGTGTTCTCCATGCTTCTGCCAGAGGAGGGGGAACCTGCTCAGCTGCTCCCTTTATTCATGTGTTTTTTCCCTTGTTTTCCTCCTTCTCCCTTTCCCTCCCTCGAGTCCGTTTTTAATGGCAGCTAAACCAGGCCGAGGGGTGGCAGGAGCCAACCTCCCCTTGCGTGCTCTCCCTTAACGCTGACTCTCTCTCCGTCCCCTGGCAGGATTCCTACAGAAAGCAAGTGGTCATTGACGGAGAGACCTGTTTGCTAGACATCTTGGACACAGCGGGGCAAGAGGAGTACAGCGCCATGCGAGACCAGTACATGAGGACGGGGGAGGGATTCCTCTGCGTCTTCGCCATTAACAACACCAAGTCCTTCGAGGATATCCACCAGTACAGGTGAGCGCCCCGGCGAGGCCCCGTCCCGGCACCGTCCTGCCCTCCCTTTCACATCAGGCCCCGCGGTGGAGGCGCTGGCTGCCAGCACAGGCAATTAGCTCGAGTGGCCGTTCCCCAGGGAACAGGGGGAGCAGACGGCTAATGTCAGTGCCTCCGATAAAACCCATCCGAAGGGATTGCTCGTGGCCTTTGGGGACTCGCTAATGTAATGTTTAAGTGTTTATGGTAACTAAAGGGAGAGCTGATCCTTCACGACCCCCTCCCTCCCCTCCCTAATTAATGGAATTGCTTTGTTAGTGGAATCGATCTCAGCAACTTCTGCTGTGCGGGGAGCTGGGAGAGGAGCTGGAGGAGGAGCTTAGGCCTTTTTGAGGACTCGTCTGGGACGAGAGGTGTTTGCGGAGGATGCAAGAGATGGCTTGCCGGCCAGCAAGGGGCTTTTGAGAGCAGGGTAGGAAGTGACTCATGCCAGTTTCCTCCTCTCCTGCCCGTGCCCAGCTCCCTGCCACCGCTGCCAGGAGCAGCCCAGATGGTTTTACGGGGAAAACCAAAAGAGTCACGTCTCTGGAAACCCCGAGTGGTGATCCTGATGATCCGTCCAGGAGACGGGAGGCAGCAGACCGACCCTGGGGGCCAGGGGCTGTATTCAGCGGGTCGCCCTCCACACAGAATGGGGTCCTAGCGGGATCGGGCGTTGGGGTGCCCCCGGGCAGCTGCTGAGCAGCAGTTGTGCTGCGAACGTGGCTCCCAGCTAACCCTGTAGCTCCCAGGGCAGGCACAGCCCTCCTCGCTCTGTGGTCGGAGCCGGTGAGATGGCTCCAGCTAACAGGCGTGTTCACGGCAGTAACTCTGTATATGGCAGGCTAATTTGGCTCGGTTTAGCTGAACCGTAGGACAAAGGATGGGATTTTCCTAAAGCACCTGAGGGATTCGGTAGCGTTCATCCCACTGCCTTGTGCTGGTGCCTATGAATCACTCACAGGATGGCTTGGTTTCAAGCCCGGGTTTTAATCATGATGTAAATCACTGGCTTTAATCTCGTTTCGCATGTGCTCTTTGCATTTGCACTTTTAAAATAATTTTCCCCAGAGAAATGCTCGTTCTCCCTGGTTAAGACCCATTAGGAGGTATCTCTTTTCAGCTAAGTGTAGCCTGTGCACTAGATTTAGTGCTCGGGTCTGCTGATCAGGATGTTACATCGAGCATTTAAGTGGCTTTATGGCATATCTGACATATATTCAGGCTTCATTTCTGTGTTCTACTATATTAAAAAAAGATGATTGTTTTTTTTTTTTTTTTTTGGCGTGTGATGCATGTCCAGCTACTTTTGGATGGGGATTTTGAATTCAAATAAGATGCAGAAACCAGCATTTTAAAAAAATGCTTTTATTACTTTAAATAAAACCATGTTAATTGTCCTGGATGCATGAGCAAAAAAAAAAAAAAGCTGTTTTGCATCCCAAGTTAAATGATTTATTAAACAAAGGAAGTTATTATCTGTCATGAGTGAATTGAGTGGATTGTTTGTGGTCATAATGGCCTTTAGGATTTTAGAAGTAGTAGATCTCGTCCTCGCCCACCTAGTTTTAAATCAGGGGTTGGAATGGAGAAGCAAGCATTACTGCATTTTTGGTTCCCAGTTGGTTCCTCAACTTTGAGTGAACTGAACTAAGCTGAAACGAAGCAAATCCTGTCTGTGCATCTGCGGAAAAGCCTACAGCTGCCAAACACTGGCTCATCGGCTCAGCAAACTCTGGTTGCAGGTGTTTTTTCTGGTGACTTTTACCCATTCAGGAAGATTACTCGATCTAAAACGCTGGAAGCATCCAGGTAGCTGCTTAGGTGTTCGTTTTTATTTAGTTCACGCCTTGTTGGGAGGATGTGGTAAGCTTTTGTCTTGATATCGATTGCCATAATTTCAAGCCGAATTTTTTAACGGTTGCATTTAAAGAGCAGAAGCATGTTTAGTTTCCATTTCCCAAACTGCCCGACTATTTTGCTGCTGTTTACTTGCTTACATGGTACGGTCACGTTCGTCCTCCCGAAAGCCCTGCCCGAGGCATGCTGCAGCAGGGAAGCACAGCTTGAGGAAGAAGCGACCTTTCCTCCGTGCTGGTGGGGAGCGCTCTGGAGCCTTTTCTCCCTTCACTTCAGCATCTCTTACTGTTGCAGGGAGCAGATCAAGAGGGTGAAGGACTCAGATGATGTCCCCATGGTGCTGGTGGGGAACAAATGTGACCTGCCAGCCCGGACAGTGGAGACGCGGCAAGCACAGGACCTGGCCCGGAGTTACGGGATCCCCTACATAGAAACGTCGGCCAAAACCAGACAGGTAGGAGGAGGAGCAGTTAACACACAGACCAGTGCCCCCTGCCAAAATCTTCCCTTTCCTTCCCTTTCCCCTCTTTCTTCCTATAACCCTGGAGAGCCGGACCCACATCCGGGGTTGCTTTCTGCCTGCAGCCTGTGAGTAGCAGCAACGCCAGCTGGTCAAGTCATAAACCCTTTCCCTCTCACCCCCTCTTCTGGGTGTTTGTAGCTTCGCTGGGACTACAACAGTCGCCTCCACTGGCAGAGGGATGAGCCTTCCCTCCAGCTGCCCTGCCTCGCGTGCGAAGGGGCAGCGGGAGGTGGCGTGGCTCTGCCAGCAGCCTCCCTGACGGGCACGGGCAGGACTGACGCACGGCCGCGATGACAGGGCTGTGTGCTCGGGCTGTCGGGCAAGCAGCGCTCCAGCTGCTTGTTACCCGGCGTGCTGTAAGTCTCTCTGACAGCTCCGAAGTGGCGGCAAGCAGGGAAGGGAGCGTGAATTAGAGCAAGCCAGCATGGGCGCCGATTTACTGCCGCTGAGATGCTGGGAATGGAGCTGCTGGAAAGCTCCCGAATCAGCCGCGGCCTTGCCTTGTATGCAAGCTGTGATTGAAGGCCCAAGGAGCCTGTTCAGTGATGGCACCGGGGAAATAAATTCTCGTGGCAGGATCCCCAGCCCATCCCCAGGCCGCTGCCTCTGTCTTGGGGTGCCCCAGCAGGACAAACCCTGGCAGTGCAGAGCGGCAGTGCGTGCTTGGTCTCTGCGTGCCTTGCAGATAGATCCGCTGGCGTTAGCTGCTTCCCCGAGGCTAAATGCTCCATCAGGATGTTCCCCTCCCCATCAGGGCTCACGCTTCCAATCTGCAGAAGATTTGCGCTCAGACAGCAGCGAAGGGAAGATGACTTTACTACGTAAGCTCACGAGTCGGCCTCTAAATGCCTTTGTGCTGCTGCAGTATCAGGAGCTCTGGCGGATAGGATCTGTGTTGGTCCGAGCCCATAGGATGGCCCAGTTTCTGCTGGGAAGATGGAGGAGGCTCAGACACGTTGCAGAGCCAGGGGAACCCCATGGCAGCCCGGGCAGCAGCCGTGAAGCAGCACGGTGTTTTTCCAGCCTCCCCAGGTGTTTGCTCTGCAGGCAGCCAGAGCACAGAGGTGGCAGAGGGGCGGCCGTCGCCTTCAGTCATCGAGCAGGGGCTTTCCTCCCGGATGGCAGACCTTGCTCAGGCTGCCGAAAGCTGCTTAGTCACCAGGAATCCTCAGCCGTGCTGTCGCTCACTCGGTCTTGCTCACCATTTGGGGGCCGTGCTAGGATTCCTCTCTGTCCTCTTGGCTTAGTCTCACGCCTCCAGCTCGGCAATCCTCGCCGCTTGGAGGCAGCCCGGGGGCTCCTCGCTGGCGGGCAGGCCCAGCCCTTCTCCCTCTCAAAGCGGGCAGCTGCTACAAGCCACGTGTGTTTCCTGCAGGGCGTCGAGGATGCCTTCTACACCTTAGTGCGGGAGATCCGGCAGCACAAACTGCGCAAGCTGAATCCGCCCGACGAGAGCGGCCCCGGCTGCATGAACTGTAAATGTGTCGTCTCGTGACTGCGGTGAGTGCCGCGAGCGGGGACGGGGGGCAGCGGGGCACGTAGGAAGCGGGGCAGGGGTACTTGTCTGCGAACAGATGCATCAGAAACAATTTCAGCGATGGCTGTTTTTTAATTCAAGAGATTTCTGACTGAAATAGCATCTTCTGTCAAAACATAGGTAAGTCAAAACTTCCCACTTTCCTGAGGAAATGTGTGGGAGGAAAGGGTTGTTTATTTTTTCCCCTCATTCAGCAGAACAAAATTCTACAGAACACCGAAAAAAAAAAAAAAGACATGTTTTTGTCATGCTTTCCCCAGGAAAGCTCCTTCCCATGCTGACCCTCCGACAGCGGAGGGATGCTGGTATTGGAGGTGTGCGTGTTCACCAGGCTGACCCTGTAATTGCTTAGATGAGAAACTGCATGAGCACATCGCCTCCTAATGCATAAATCGCATTGTCCTGAGGCTTCAGAGCATCTGAATAAAGTCAGATTTCAGAGGCAGAGCATCTGACTCTGAAAGGCCTCTGTTCCTCAGAAGAGTTTTCCCCGTAGGTATATCCCCAGGGATATGTGAAGCTGATGCAATGCCGAGAATTAGCCATAAGGGGGCTGTTTTGCTTCTACAAATGGTGCGTGCTGGAGCCAAAAGGAGTTGTTCAGATTGTCTATATTTGCTTGCCTATTTTTCTTTTCTTTCCTTGTTTTTTTTTTTTTTTTTTTTTTTTAAGTGATGAATGTGTTTAAGTCACTGCAGTCCTGTGGGATAGCAGAATTCTGTAGCGGAAGGAGGGAGAGGCAACGGGGCTGAGTGCCCCAGGGAAATGCACGTGTAAGGGACACCTAGAGACTGTGTCCCTAGGGCTGGGTTTAGGAGAAAAGCCCATTGCTCTTGGTGCGATGTCTCCTGGGGGGTCTCCCAGACGCCCCGCCTGCCCCTTCATCCCTTCACACAGCTCTGTAGAGAAAGGCAGCGTTACAGCAGCGACCGTGCTCGGCGGCTCCAGCTGAAGGTGGAGGCGGGCAGCTGGTTTCCCTGCCTTGCTTTTTGAGGCAAAGGCCGCCAGCTCAGCAGAGCTCTTCCCCCCAACACCAAAAAAAACCCCTCGCTGGCAGCGTTTGCTTCCTATGAGCAAGAGCCCAGCCGAGCACCCCACCCCTCCGCTCCCCGCCGAGCAGCGCGCGGGCCCCGGGGGCTGAGCCGTGCGCCGTGCCTAGCGCCCTCCTGGCTGCTGAGAGCTTTCCAGATGTTCGGCCCCTCCAGATGTTCAGCGGCGCTTCCTCCGGATGGGGATGTGAGCGCGGGGCTCGTTTCCTGCTCTGGCTCGCGGCTGACAGCACGTGGGGACGCGCGGGCTGGGCTGAGGCAGCCGCCCCCTCCTGCGGGGACTGCTGGTGACCGGCGTTGGCTTCAAAAAGAGGGGCTGGCCGTGGCCAGGAGGGTTTTCCCCTCCGGTTCCCCCTGTGAACAGATTGCCCCGTGTCACCCACGTCTTCTGCTGCTGCCCTGCACGGGTTGCTTGCGGCGGGGCGGAGGAGCAGGGCCTGTCTGGGCAGCACTGCGATGCACATACAGCCCCCGCGGAGATGCAGAGGCATCCTGAGATGCCTCCGTGAATTGCACAACCCGTGGCAGCTCCCCCACGGCAGGCAGGAGCGGAGGCTTGAGACTAGAGGAGTGAAAGGAGAACGTTTTGCTGCCGTGGCTCCTGCCCTACAGGACTAGGCACAGTCCTTTTCTCCGGGCAGTGCAGCCCCAGGAGGTGGTTCCAGCCTCACAAACCGGACACCGGGCACGCCAGCTTGCGTTAGCCGCGGTGGCCAGCTGAGGACAAGAGCAGAGGAGGAGGAGGAACATCAGGACACGAGAGGAGAGGCTGCATGTGTGGCCGGGGAGCTCAGAGGTTTGGCTCCTTGCCCTGCTGTGGACTCGCCTCGTGGTTCCCCTCTTCCCTGGAGGAAGGAGGAGGAGATCACCGCAGGGCAGAGGGTTTGGTGAGCCCCCCCGAGCCTCACCCGCTGCTCCACGGAGCATTTGTTCCCTTCGGCACGCGTGCAGAAGCCTTGCCTGGCCAGGTTCAGGCTTCCAAGATCTGCCTAGCCCTTGGCTTTCCTTCCGTGGGCACTAGCAGGGCTGTCCCAAAAGGCGAGGGGTGGCAGTGGGAAGGGCTCCTGTGGGTTTGGAGAGCCAGCGGGTACTAATTAGCGTCCTCCCTCTTCTCGTTTCAGCTGACTGGACCGCAACCTGGAGAGGTTTCCCCTGTGCAGAGCGCAAGGAAAGGTGAAGCGAAGGAAGAAACAAACGGATCCGGGGGAGGAGTACAGGGGGAGAGGAAGAGGAGGAGGAGGAAGAGGACGGGGGGAGCGTCAGCCCCTCCAAGGACTATCTCGCACTTCACCCGGGCCTGCAGCAAACGACTTTTTTTTTTTCTTTCCCCATCCCCTCCTCCCTTTGGCCTCCTCCCACCCCCGGCAACTGTACAAAGCCACAGATTGAATCACAGTAAATTATTATTTGATGGTCTCGACAAACCCTCTGGGTGGCTGTGTCCTGCTTCCGGAGCTTGCTGCCGCTGGCGTGTCCCTGTGAGGTCTGTCTGGGGGACGGGAGGGCACGTGCCGGATGGGAGATGCTCGGATTTCCTCTCTCGGCAGAAGGTTGCAGGCTGTGGAGGAGGTAGGGACGCGCCATTTAAAGGGGGCTTTGAGGAAAAATCCAGCTGGGTAGCTCCGGAGCCCACACGTTGTCTCCTGGAGCCCCGTGCTGTTTGAAGAGGCGCTGAGGTGGATCAGCATTGGCCTCTGCGGGCAGAAACCTGGGAAGATGTCCAGCAGCCCCAGGCTGTGCTGCCACTCAGGGAGGGCACGGCGGTGGCTGCGCTGCCCTGCGGGCACTGCGGCTGGCCGAGGGGGTGGCAGGATACCCAGATCAGTGGTTACATAGCACAAAACCTCGTGCTTTGAGGGCGCTGGGCCTTGCGAATGCTCACTGCAAAGGATTTGTCCTTCAGAGGAAGAGCTGTCTTGGCTGTGAGTTGTCGTTGTCACCTCCTTCCCTATATGCACATGTTTTCGTAGGAGAATCCCAACCAAAACGTGCTGCTGGCCCCCGAATTTTGTCCAGGTGGAAGCGTGCAACCAGCCCCAGCCTGGCCTCAGCTCTCCCCCTGGTGGTTTGCCTTTGACCTAGCCCGCGTGAGACTTTTACGAGCTCAGACGTGATGCCTGGAAGGGAAGGAGCATCAGGGAGGAGATCTGAGAGCTGCCTGCACCTGAGCCGGTGCCAGTTCGGTGCTTCCTTGATTTATCTTCGCCGAGCGGCTTTTCAAGCTGGGCAGGCGGGGAGAGGAGCTCCTTTCTCTCCACGGCTTTGTACGGGAGCACGGGGCGATGACTGACCCCGCTGCTGCCAGCAGCCTCCCAGCCACGGCCTCTCCCGGCAGCAGGCTGTCCTTACAGCCCGGCAGCCCCTTGCGGTGTAGCTTGCATCTGCCCTAACAGTCCAGACCGAGAGCGTCAAAGGGGGAAGGTGATGCAGGAGGTAGGGAACCGTCCTGCACGGACTGGCCCGGGCCTGAAGAGGTTTCAGTAGCCAAGGGTAAGTAGCCAAGGCAGGCGAGGGCCGGGAGCGGCAACGGCAGCACGTGAGTCACGTAGCAAAACGGGCACAGAAACCCTGCTCGGCCCCAGCACGAAGCCCCAGCCCAGCGGGGGTTCTCCGTGCCCAGCATCCATGCGAGCAGCCTCCTGCCCCTCTGCCCTGCCCCCTGTCGTGCCACGCAGAGGCAGAATGGAGGCAGGGGCTGCTTGGTGGTGCTGCTGCCTTTGCTTTTGGCCCAGGCAAGAAAAGACTTGTGCTAACAGCCTGCCCCAAACTGCCGTGTCAGCCGCGGGGCTGCAGCCGCAGGTTTTGTTCCTGAAGGTGGCACAACCGAGAGAGCTTGCGTGCAGCTGAGAGGAGGGCCGAGGGCGCGGGCGCTTCGTCCCTCCAGAAAAGCTGAGCAGCTAGTGGGTGGGATGAGCTGGGAGCCCTGGCTTGCCGGCACCTGGGATTTTGCTGCAAGTTAGCCCATCCTTCAGCAGCAGCTGTAAGCACAGGTTAGAGGTAACGCATCGGTATTTGGGGCCCCGCTAAGGACCAGACTCAGGATGAGTTTGGCCAGGAGCACAAAGGCACGGTATGAGATCTGCCTTTCGGAGAGGTTTCTGCACCCCTCAGGGTCAGGTTTTCCAGCTTGCTCAAAGAATCTCTGGGTCTGGTCAAGTTGCACGAGTTTGCTCAGGTGTCTTCTGGTTGTAAAATACCATTGCTTGCTTGGCGTGGCACTGAGAGGTGCTAAGGATGAGCTCTTCAGTGATGCAGCATCCAGCGTCTGTGTTAGCAGCACTCCGGGCATATAACAGCCTTTCTTCCCAGGGGCAGGGTCTAGCTGAAGCTTTACTCCTTTGATTTTATGGCACACTTCAGGTGGTTCCAGCTAGTGACAGTGGTTGTTGGGTGGCTGGTTATGGCCCCATTTTGTGTATGGGTAAAGCAGACAGAAATAGATTAGGAATCTGTGGGGTTCGGCAGTGGAGCTGGAAGCTCCCCAGGAGCCAGGATACACCTTCACCTTGGCACAGATGGTACGACGGTGCCACGACAGGACCGCACTCAGAAATCCAGCAGGCAGGTCGGAGCTGCAAACCTCTAAGGAGGGCCTGCCTGAGAGGTGGTGCTTGGAGCTGGGCAGATGGCAGACCGCTTCTCCTTTCTGTGGTGGATCGCACCCTCAGAAGTGAGGCAGCTGGGACCCGGGGTCAGTGCTGGTCAGTCACGTCGCCTTCTGCGGGGTTGGAAGCGCTGTCTGTTAGCTTTCTGCTGGAACAGGAGATCACCAGGAGCCCTACACTCAGGTAGGTCAATGTGGAAGTCCATGCCGAAGGTGGAGATAGGCTGGGAGCAAAAGGAGGTGTAAAAGCTTGACGCAGCAGCTCTTCTCCTGAAATCACGGATTGCGAGATCGCACCTTCGCGTAGCAGTGCGTCTTTGTTTCCAGGAGCAAGGCCAGCTTCAGGGGAATCGCAGCAGATCTTCAGCATGTCAGCAAGGTATGTCAGCTGTGATCTGATATTTAAGGTAGGCAAAAACAGATCCTACTGCTCTCAGCTCAAGCTGTTCCTTTGGACTTTGCATTTTCACTTGCTGACTGGGTGCTGGTAGGTTGGTATGGGATAACATCTCGCTGGTCATGACAGGCGGGGTGTCAGCATTCGTGAGTTTGTGATGTATTCTTCACTTGGTAGCTGAATTTCTTGGGTCTGAAAGTGTTACCAGGGTCGCAGTGTCATTACAGTGAACGTAGGTCTGGAGAAGCAATTGTTACGTTTGGAACTGATTTAGGAATTTTCCCCGTGTGCACTTAAGGTGCATTTGCTCTAGAAGTACCTGGGATGTGGTTTTCAGACACTCTAATATTTTATAGTTTCCCTTACGGCAGGAGTTTTTTGGCCATTTCAGTTCTGCTTCTGTGGCACGAGCTTAGGCAAGCCGAACACACCCAGGCCCTCTGAAGAGCTGAACAGCATAACAAGCACTTATGATTCATTATTCAGTTTCCATGGCAGTAAAGAAGGAGGGTGAGTCATGCACAATTTTGACTTGTCATCCCTGGAGCATCTCTCTGGCTGTGCAGCTCTGGGGATGGTAACTCCTTTGCCACCTTTGGCTTCACTGCCTTGGCAGCGCAGGGTAGGGCCTCTGTGTGGGTGGTGAGGGTGTGCTGCGAGGGCACGAGGTCTGGGCACCCACGCACAGCAGCTTTGTTTTACGCTAGTAATAGTGTAAGGCACACAGGCCTGCGCTTGGGACACAGGAGGGCGCATGTCAGACACTGCAGGGTCACGAGTGCTGTTCTGTGAGTCGTTAGCTGTACCGAGCAGGGGAAGTTCACCCGCGTCTGTGAGAAGCAGGTGCCCAGAAATGGGGCTGAAGAGACATTCTCAACGGACTTACGTTGGTTGAAGTCAACCATAAAACTGTGTCTGGAGAGTTACCCAGTTTAGGATTTGTGCTATTAATTCACGTAATAATTTTCCACCTATCCTAATTACTTGTTTAAACACAAAGCAGCATGTATCATATTTGAAGACTGAGCTGTGTCGCGGACAACTTTTCCAATGCAACTATGCAGTCCGGGTCCTCATCCCTGGATCCGATGTTGCTGGCACGTGTGCGGGCAGTGAGAGTAACCCTGTGGCCCTCAGCTGGGAAGAAGCTGACTGTGACAGGCTCCTTGTCTTCAGCTCGGGGGTGGCGGGCCCTCCTGAGTGCACGGCTGCAGGAAGCTGGCGTGGTAATATAGCTCCAGGTTAGCGGCTTCAAGCCTGAAGGGCCCAATTTTGAATCTTGACGGATGCAGTTCCATCCTGAATCCTGGAACCAGGAGAAGGCAGGATGTGACTCGGAAAGGAGGAGACCTGGAAATAGAGCAGCTCACCGGGCCAACGGGGTGGCGCGGAGCAGTGGGGAAAGGGGAAAGAATCCCACATACCTGACGCGGCCCGGGCGTCGTGGGGAGGGATGGAGGGCCGGCTGCTCACGCACACTGCCCGGCAGCTCCTGGCTCTCAGCCACACCACTTCAGGCCGCCGGCAGTCCCCTCGTCCTCTCGCTGTGCCACAGCCGGCGCGCTCTGCGCCGGGTGCCACAGGAAGGGACCCCCGGAGCCCACCCGGTCTCTCACGGGAGCCCTGCCCGGCCGGGCCCGCAGGGCCGTCCCCTCCCCGCTTTCCTGGAAGCCACCCCGCTATCTGCCCGCGCTGCGCCTCACGCCCCAGCCGTATCGGCGGCCGGCTGGGGGCCGGGCGGGCGCTGCCAGGAGGCGCTGTCCCGCTGCCAGGCGGCACGGCTGCGGCTGGACGCGGCGCAGGGCGGCGGCCGCGACCAGCGGCGCGGGGACGGAGCCCGGCCGGGCCGGGCCGGGCCGGGCGGGGCGAGGCGAGGCGAGGCCCCGCGGCCGCCCCCGGTGCCCATCATCACCCCCAGGGCGGCGGGGCCGCGCCGAGCCGCCCCGCGCCGAGCCCAGCCGCCATCGGGGCGGTGCGGGCGGGGCGCTGGTGTGGCGGCGGCACGTGGTGGCGGCGCTGCGCATGTGACGGGCCCTCCCCGGCCGCCGCGGCTCATCCCCGCCCGGCCGAGTCCCCGCCCGCCCGGCCCCCGGCGCAGCGCCGCGCTCCGCTCCCCTCCGCTCCGCTCGGCTCTGCTCCCCGGCGCGCAGCAGCCCCGCACCGCAGGCAGCCGCCGCCGCCGCCCCGCCACCCGGCGCCATGGTGAGGGCGGGCGCGGAGGGAAGAAGGGAAGGGAAGGGAAGGGAAGGGAGGAAGGGAAGGGAAGGGAAGGGAGGAAGGAGGTCGGGAGGGCGGCCCCGGGGGCGGCGCGGCGCGGCGGGGCGAGGGGCTGAGCAGGCCCGGCGCGGCGCTGCTCGGGCCCCGCGGCCTCCGGCGGCCATTTTAGTCTAATTTTAGCCCGGTGCGGGGGGAAGGCAGGGGCGGTGGGAGCGGCACCGGCGCGGGCGAGGGCCGGCGGCGGCGGGACGGGGAGGGGGCTCCGGGGGGGGGGGGTTCCGCTCGGCCCGGGGGGCTCCGGTGCCGGCCGTGGAGCCCTCCTCCTTCCCTCCCTCCTTCCTTCCTTCCTTCCTTCCCTCCCTCCTTCTCTCCCTCTCTGCCGCCGCGAACAAAGCGGGGGGAGCGGCCCCGGCCCCCCCGGGACAAAGCCGCCGCTCCCGGCGCCGCCCGCACCTGCCCGGCCGGGCCGCGGCGTGCTGGGGGGGCGAGGGGCTGGGGCCGTGCTGCGGGGCTGGGGCTGGGGGCTCAGCGTTGTTGTGCGGTGCCCTCGGCCGCCCGCCGGAGCCTGCCTCTGTGGCCCTTAAGAGGGCTGGGTTTGGGCTCGGGAGAGCGACGGGAGCCGCAGGGATTGTGGCCGGTGTTTGCCTACGAAGGAAGGGAGGGAGGGAGATCGGCTAACGCTGGCCGCGCGGGACGAAATTCGGGAGGTTTTAAAGCACGGTGTCAAGGCTGACACAATGCAGAAAACATTTCTGCTGCTCGTGGAGCCTTACATCACTCAACAAAAAGAGAGGCATGACGGTGCTGGGTATGTGCTGCTGCCGTAGCGTTTGTTCCATCGGGGAGGGAAAAAAAACGCCCCAGCCCCAAACTACAAACTCCCGTGTGCAGCTCCCTCCCCTCTGCCCTCCCTGCTCCCCGAACAGGCCAAGCACACGGTCAGGTAGTGTAAAACCGCTGCAGCAGTACGGTTGTATGCCGAGCTGTGCAAAGGCGCTATGCAGAATTAAAGTTGAAGATGCCGAGCATGCAGAATTTACCTCGCTTGTATCTTCTGCGCCGGTCCTACAAAGATGACTAAACTCGTAGTGCGCTCGGGTTGAGTATAGTATTTTTATTCTTCCAGGGGCAGGTGGGCTTCTTTATCTAGCGCTGTGGGCTGTCGCCTTGTTTAGAGAGTGTTAATTTTTGATGTTTAAATTATTCCTTTGAACTCATTTTACAGGCTTCTGGAGTAACAGTGAACGATGAAGTCATAAAGGTTTTTAATGACATGAAAGTAAGGAAATCTTCAACCCCAGAAGAGATTAAAAAAAGAAAGAAAGCCGTTCTCTTCTGCTTAAGTGATGACAAAAAACAAATAATTGTAGAGGAGTCAAAGCAGATACTGGTTGGTGACATCGGAGATACCGTGGAGGACCCCTACTCAGCCTTTGTGAAGTTGCTACCACTGAATGATTGCCGATACGCTTTGTATGATGCCACATATGAGACAAAGGAATCTAAGAAAGAAGACCTGGTATTTATATTCTGGTGCGTAAAAGCAAAGCTTGTAGTTAAAATCGAATTTTCGTGACTTAACACTGGGTGGTTGAATAACTGTTGTGTTGTTGGTGGTTTTTTTTTTTCTTTTCTATTCTCCCTAAAGGGCTCCTGAAAGTGCGCCTTTAAAAAGCAAGATGATCTACGCAAGCTCTAAAGATGCCATTAAAAAGAAATTTACAGGTATGGGCCTAAAAACGTTTCGGTCGTTAGCTGCAATGCTGTTTAGAGGCTGAGGTTCTCACAAACACCCTATTGTCCGTCTGTCTTTCAGGTATTAAACATGAGTGGCAAGTAAATGGTTTGGATGATATTAAGGACCGTTCAACACTTGGAGAGAAATTGGGAGGCAACGTGGTAGTTTCACTTGAAGGAAAACCCTTATAAAAAGACAGACAAGTGCCATCTGGATCTAAGGAGCTTCCATTTCTGCAGCTCGTTCAATTGGAATAGTATTAGACTCCCTTTCCCCTTCCCTCCTCAAAAAATAAGTCCCTTCCCTAATGCCCCTGAAGGAGATGTCATTGTTAAGCAGTCTACCAGTGATTGCCATTAGACTGTTTAATCCTGGTAGTTTTATGTAGGATCCAAGGAATGCTTTCACGTCACACTCTTAGCCAAAACTGACGTTGCATGCATTCCTTGCAACATGTACAATGAATGTGATAGTTAATGTGAATAGTCTAGCAGACAGCAAAGGGTAAGCTAATTGAATGCCTTGAAAGTATTGTCCACTGGTCGGATGGTAGACTCTATACAGTATTACTTACAGTTGCACTTGATTGCAGTTCCATGAGGCTCTTGTGCATTCATACACCTCACCTGCCTTGACAAGCCTATTTTTGTGACATGGCAGCACACAACACTATGCATTTAAAGCACTTTTTTGTAATATGTTTGACCCGCCCCTCCCCCCCAAAGGAATGCCAATTAAGTTGCTGTAACCGTGTCATCAAATTATTGTAGTACCTCAGTTTCATTCCTGTTACATGCATATCTTTATAAATGAAGTAGCTGTTACGATGCCTTTTGTTTTCCATTGAATGTACACTACTGATCAGGAGTAGAAGTTATCTGTTTACCATGTGAGTCTTGAAACACTAAAGTTTTGTAAAACATCAGTCATGATGGCAATTTCTGTATTAAAAAGAGCCTTAAATGGAACATTGTTTTTGAGATCAAAAACTGGCCACGTTGCAATAAAACTTGTGGCTTATTACAGAATGTTGCCTTGTTTTCATTGGAAAATACAGTTTTTAAGTATGTTTAATTTAAGCATATTTCAAATAACTTAACTTCTGTGGAAAGTATTGTAAAGTTAAACAATCATTAATCTCATCATAAATAATGCAATTTTTTCATTCCTAATCATGATTTAGGCACTGCTTTACTATACTTTGTGGCTCTATTCCGATCACTCGATGAAGGACCTGTTCCTAGTTTACCGTTATAGAAGCTACCGCTACTAGAGACCGTTAGCTCCACGAACCACTTGTGTCAGGAACTCAGAAATACCAAGTAATAAACCCCGCAGTGTGTTCCGTACCTGAATGTTCTTAAAGTTCTACATGTCAGAGCAAAACCGTACGTGAAATCTTAACCGCTCTCTGTCTGTCGATAGGATGATGTGTCATGACAGCTATACGATACGCAGCATACGAATCGGTATTTTTTTGTTTCTTAAGTGTTAATGCTGACTCGGTACAAGAAATATCCTAGATGAACTGTTAACTTCTATGTAAATAGAACTGGAAAGTGTTTGCCACTACCGAGGCTTGCACTGGGGACATGTTTTGGCTGAGGGCCAAATAATGCTCTCCTTATAGAGAATTTGATCTGCTCTGTGTGAGCAATCCTCCCTTAGCCAGAGCTATTTATGGCAAACACATGCTTTTGTATCTTGTCATCGTTATCCACAAATGGCAAAACTGGACATGATTCTACTGGTATGCATAAAGGCGCTCTGTTAGGCAGCCAGTCACAGCTGAAACGTACATGCTGCTAGAAGGAATGCTCTTTATCATTACCTTATTTTAAAAAGTTGGTGGAGTAGAACTGTCGAGCTTTTAAATATTGGTCTTTTATGTTCAGTTCATAGTCCTTTTTTCAACGATGAGGCAGAGAGTCATCATTTTTTTTAGTTTTTTTATTTTAAATAACGTAATGGTACTGCGTTTAGGCTTTCTTGTCCTGTAGAACTTTAAGACTTTATTTCAGGCTTCTAGCTATCCCCATGACTTGCACACCTCATTGTGTTGGCTGTTCTATGTAGACTAAACTTTACTAGAATTTAACTAAAAAGGCATGATGACCACTGACTTACTAAGCATATCAATGAGTCTTGGTTTTGTTCTACAAAACTCTCCTTTCAGGTATCTTTTAAGGTTGAGAAGTAACTGATGGTATGCATGTTGTCTATATATAAGAAAAAGAAAAAACAACTTTTTATTCCTTAAAATAGTCTCTTTATTTCTGATCATTCATGTTGTGTGCAACGCCCAGTTTAATGTAAAGACCTACTTTGTGCTTTATGTTTGACTTGAGTTCAGTATAATGAAATAATCTTTTAACTGATTTTCACAAGGTATAAATGGTTTCTTTAGAAAAAAAGCCAAAACTGAAAATGTTAAATTTTAATAAAGCATTTGAATCTCATTTTAGACACTAAACTTTTTTTTTTTTTTAAAGCAGTACTGTGTTTAAATTTAATGTTTGTCTCTGCTGCAAACAGTCTGGAAAGATGTCTGTGGCTTCTAAGTTGAATATTAAAAGTTACCTTTTTTTTTTTTTTTTTTTAAACTAGCTTTGTTGTATATGCACTCAGTCCAAGTAGATATAAAGTTGAAGCACAAACTGTATTTATGTAAGATTCAGAACTCCTACCAAAACAGGTTTTGGATCAAAAAAGATCAGCTTGCTTTCAGTTTGTTCTTGAAATGATTGACTGATGTGAGGTCCAATTCACATGGCTTTATTATTATTATTATTATTATTATTATTTTTAAAGCAACAATAAAGTGCTACAGAACTGTTACTGTTCAAATTATAAAACAAATGAGAGACAGCTGGCATCTGTTCCAAAATGGGTTGTCAGCTGTTGTTTTCTGTCATTATGCAAAATGGTGAGGGCCTCATTGTGATCTAGAAGTGGAGGAAAATCCTCTCAAGTTGAATATCTTCTGTGTATCTCCATGTCGACATGACTTTTGGGTATCTTGGCTTCAGTTACTTTATTGATAAAGAAATGTTAAATGCAATTTTCATGAGAGTAACGTGCAGAAATGGCATTTTTCTTCTAAGAAATACTTCAAAACCAGCAGTTGTTTTGTTTGATTTGGTAAATCCTGGAAGAGGTATAGGCATACAGGCTTGATTTCTCTGAAAAGGGCAATTAAGTCCAAAATGAGGGTAACTAGGTGAAGTTTGTGGTTGTGGCAATTTTGGAGATGCAAAGTTTAAACTTACAAGGACTTTAGTGTAAGAATCATTCCTAGTCGGATCACTGGATGGATCTGGGCTATGTTCGGTTAAAACCCAGAGAGTCAATTTCTACAAATGGAAGAGTCCTTTTCTGCTCAGAACCAGTAATGGAATACAGCAGCAATCAAATTGCCACAATTTGATGATCAGCTTTACTCTCTTACACCAATTCCAGTATAAACCAAATTTTCATGCCTGCCTATTTTCATAAACTTTGTAATTTCCCCTTAGTTTGTGGTGGAGAGTTAATGACTGTAGAGTGAAAACATGGCACTAATGATGGATGGAAGATCATCAATGTAGCACCTGTCTTTAAGTATTGAATTTCTTTCAAATATTTCTGAATTTGAAAACCTGGTATAAATAAAATTAATTTAAATGTCTTCAGATGTTGAGTGAGTTTTGTGTACTAGGCAGCACCTACGCTAATCAGTTTGCTCTTGTCTTTGGATCGGGAGCAGTTCAAACAATGCAAAAGGACGTGTTGTGGAGTAAATGCGTGGAGTGAAGCATTTTTTGTGACGGATTTCTGCTGCAGCTCATTCAGTACAATACCCAGCAAAAGCCAGCATCGGTAGCTCTGGAGGTAGGTGTAAAGTATTTAGTGGGTAGATGCTGGATAATCTTCTTCCTGTGTTGGATCCCAGTTAATACCTTCAGAAAATTAGCTTTTTGTTGTTTTTTTGTTTGTTTGTTTTGAAGGTAGAAAGAAGTCTGTCTATGCTGACAAGTCTTTTTTTAATACTTTGAAGAAAGTGAGCTGCTGAAATGTGGGAAAGGTGACTCTGAAGTATGCAGGAAGTGATCAAAAGGTTGCCCGTTCGGTTCCACTGGTATCTCTAGTGTTAACGTTTCCTAGATCTAGGAACAGCTTAAATGGAGCTGAGAGAGTTAATCCTGTGCACAGAGATCAATAACTAGTCAAGAAGTAGCTTCACCAGATTCTCTGGTAAAGACATGCTTTCGCACGAGATTAGCAATCTTTCTACCATTTACCTAACACAAACTTTGTGTGATTGTGTAAGGGGGGTATGTATGAAACCACGTATTAAAAATAAATGCAAGGTCTTTTATGAAACTGTCTTTTTATAAAAATTACTGCTTAGGTCAAAGATCTTCCGTTTTTGCTAAATTCATATTCAATTTTTGATACCCTACTGAATTTGGACACTTTCCTACCCCCCCCCATGCTCTTAAATTTACAGTAACTCCCATACATACTACTCTTTATTGCATTGCCTATCTACGCAATCTACTGATAACATCTGAAAAAATAAGTGAAAAATTAGAGCCTTTGATAGTAAAGAAATTCAAATGGTTAACATCATTTACAGTGTTTATTTGATGTTACACCTGTCTTTTTGTACTGTAAGGTTTATGGCAAAAATGTGCTATTTGGAGGCAGTGAAAGTAATTTTGACCCTGCCCTTTTAGTATCTCATTGTGGGCTAGTATTTCTGTTGTCAGCTTTGTTTCATGGTTACTTAGAAAACTAATGATTGGAGAAGGAACTTGAAGGTGCTGATTATTTTTAAAAGTTTCTTAATGTCAATTCAAATGATAAAGAAAGAAATGTGCAAACTGTTTCCCACTGCTAGCTTAATTTTTATTCTTGTGTGAGCAGGCTTAGGAATGTGTGTGTAGCTGTAATCATGCCTCCTCTTCCACCTCTTTATTTTTAAAAACAGCTGTGTCACTGCAAATCCCTACCATCTGCCCACCATCTTCTGCAAAGCTTTACGGACAATCTCCACTTGTACCTTTTAGTATCTATTTTTCCCTCTCTTGTTTGTGATTGTACAGATTTGATTTAGAAAAACTAAATGCTGTAATATTATGCTACTCAAAAGCTTTTCTATTATGCAGAAAGTTAAAAGCATCAGTTACTCTCTGGTGAGCGCAGCTGCAGGGTATACATCGGCTTGAAAAAGAGATGTGATTTTGAAAACCGGTTTAGAGAGCCTTATTTGTGTCTGCTTCCTCTTAGTGGCAGCACTGCTTTCATGTATGACCTTCTATTAAGGCTAATGCGAGAGCTAAGCTTTTCTTCCATTTTAGCTGTTTCAACAGAAAATTGAATGTGCATGTAGCAAACAAGGTGCAGAGAAGCAGAGGAAGGCTTAGAACAAGCAGCTTTTCATGGAGACCTGTATATCTAAGGAAAAAAAAAAGAAAGGTTACAGCAGAGGATTTTTTTTTTTCCTTTTAATTTCAGGATCGGCTTTCAACTGTGAAGACTGAGCTTATGTTGTTGTTTGCTTTGCTGGAATATACTGATGCCACAGTCTGCACTGTCTCAATGCTTTTAAACCATGAAATGTGAACATACAGCTCTGTATCAGAATTTGTTTTAGTCCTACAAAGACGGAGCCATGCTGTAATGAGGCTTTTGGTTTGTGGTACTGTATAGGCGGTGCACGGTACAGTACAGCGCATCTGAGCAGTCCTTTAAAAATATGTGTTTTGTTGATCGTACCAAAGACCATGATTAAGCTATGACTCCGGGCATTAAGATGAACTGGTATAGTTCTTAATTAGGTGATTGCAAGTGACAAATGTAATTTATGATCATATTTTTGAGTCTTTAGCCCTGTTATTTAAGCATGACTTTGCCATGAAGCACTTCCCAGTCCCCAGGGTTCACTGCCTGCATAAATTCTTCTTTGAAGCAGTAGCATGATTTTAGCTTGTCACTGACTGTATTGATGCAGAATCTGTCACCCGAAGGTTTTTGTTCTTTTGCGTTTGTGAGTTCCCTTTGTAATGCTGCATTATTTCTCTGCATCCATACTCGAAAATCAGTTCCCAGAACTCTCCTTCCAAGTAGCCAGAATTCCTAACCAATATTTATTCTGTGTGACTAAAGTAGAAAGGCATCTTGTAGAACACCCATAGGAAACAAATGGATGGCATTAGCCTACGTGGCCACTGAATGCATCTCTTCCTGCGTGCCACCTCTGACTGTTGGGTTGCTCTGGTGGCGATGTCAGCCCCTTCAGGTTTGCGTGCAACAGCCCAGCCCAGAAAATGTGTGGAAGCTGAGCAGAATGTCTTCATTTTTCTAGGGTAAAGACTTTACCAGCTGGCTGAACGCCTATGCCTTGCTCACCGGTAAGGCTGAGTGGAACAGCTACCACAGTCACTGGGATAAACACTTTCTCTTTTTTTACCTGTTCTGACAAAAACACCTGGCTTTGATTGTAGCCAGTTTTATAGATTTACTTCAACAGGTGCAATAGTTGGAAGTATCTTCAGAACAAGCTATATTTAGATATATGACCTTTCAATAATTCCAGTTGTTGCTTTGGTATCATTATTATTTTAATTCAGTCACTTGAACTCCATTACAATGTTAACCGCCTGGAGTTCAGCGTTGCCAACATAATGTTCACAGCGCAGCACAAACAACATTTAAAAGTCATCGTTGTCAAAATAAGTAATAAATTTAAAACAATCTTAATTCTGTAGCCTGGTCTCAGTTTTGCAAGGAGGAGGCCTCAAAAGTCAAGCCATCATCCAGTGGGCTTCCCCTGACCATCTGCTACTGATCTTCAGGATGTTGGAGAAGTGTTGGAGCATTCAGGTCAGAGCAGTGTATTTTGCTTCCTTGCATAGCCGGTTACATTGTCTATCCTGGGATATACTGAGGTTCCAGTGGTATCAATGTCTCAACCATTTCACCTTCCTTTTCATTCTGAATAGAATGGGCAGACTGCAGTTACAGCTTTTTCTTCTGGCATTACAGTCATCCATTTCGGCTGTGAATTTTGTTTTGTCATGATTACTGAAAGAGAGAAAAGAATGCATTATCATACAATTAAGCAGCATAAGGCTAAAATACAGCACTGGGATGTGGTCGCCATAATTGTTTTCAGCGACAGTGGCTGTTTTAGCAGATACAAAATGTTATCTTGTCAAACCTGAATCCTGCATGTGTCTTAGCAGACTCCAGAAAAGAGCTGCAGTGCCAGTATGAGCAGCTAGTGCTGTGCTCTCTCACTGCAGCACCTTTGTAACACCACGGGTCTATGTCCACTGTAGACTTTTCTTTCAGGAATCTTACGATGCTGAACTACCCTGCTTGAGAAGTCAGACTGACTGACAGCTCAGTACATCTTCAAGAACTCTTGGGCTTCTCTTGCTGTTGCTGCTCGTAGTGAACTGCAAGGCTGAGATATTGCCAGTAAGTTTTGCACACACCAGAGTCAAGATGCACATGGTTCAGTGTTTATCTGCAGTCATCCCCTGCACAAATAATGACGCCATAAAATATATTTAACACTAATAACAATTCAGAATCTCGCTTTAGTTTAAGTTATTTTTCAAACGTTCACTAATTGATATCCAGGAAATGGAATACTATACTTTTAGGTTTGTGCATTAAAAATTACATGGCCAGATATTTTTTAGGAATCTGTTTGTTTGTTTGTTCCTTTTCATTGTTGCTGTGATTTTTGTTTCTTTGCTTTTTAATTTTCTCTGTATGTGGATGTCATCTCCTCAGTTCCACCAAAAAGAGAGACTGTGCTGGCTTGCAATGAGTCCTTTCTACTATGTACAGACATAGCAGCTGAAGTGTTTGTGAGGTTTTAATGCTTTAAATATAAGGTGCTGCAAATAAGGATTTTTAGGGTATGAATTGCAGTTCTTTAACGTTAAAGTCAATTAAAATGATTGGTCTGTGGGATAAAGAAAATTATATAGGCCAAGTATTGTATTTCTTAGCATCCTTGTATGGGCAATTTGGAAATAAATACGTTTACAAAGCAACAGAGGATGATGAGTCTCTGGTTCATGTGTTTGAACTGGAGCAGTTCCTGCAGATTTTTAAAAACCAAAATCTGTTCTTCCTATTCAACAAATTGGGAGCAGAACAACATGAAACTGTAATTTGTGCAGTTTACTGTAGGAAATAGTAAACCATTTGCTTCACCCATTTTTATGGAGCTACTTCTTTCTATAGGGATAGGATCGCAATTAAGGAAAAGGGACAAATGGGTTTGCTGAGAGTGTCTGAGAGTGTTCAGTGGGAATGAGATTATTATTGCAGTACTTAATCCTGAAATAATTGTAGACCATCTCATCAACCTTGTGCCAGCATTTGTAAGAGATGAATATTCTAACTGCCTTATGATATTGGTCTGAGATTCTTTTCCGTTGTTATAACTTGGAACTCTCCAGATAGATATAGAACAGAATATTTATGCCTGCAATGAATGTTTTGATATTATCACGTTAAAAAAAGAAAAATATATAACTAGTGGAGGTATAGCTTTTCAGCATCTTTTAAGGGGCTGAAAATTAAAGTGAAAGTTGGTTTTAGAAACAACAATTTCACTTACTCTATTTTAGGGAATTGCTATAATGATATCAAGTTTGCTTTTCCATCTCTCAGGCACAGCATGAAAGCGTGCATGGAAAGGGTGTTACAAGGCTATAGTATCTGGGACCATGGTGGTTAAGTGAATTTAATGGTAGTGAAGTTACAAGTCATGCTGTATGCAAAAGGACTAGGAAATACTCTCAGATCAGAATTTGTCATTTTGCTAGACAGTAGCATTTTGTCCCCACTTTGAACAGGTATGAGTGTTTCACTGTGTCTTTCATTTCCTTAAAGAGGAAAATGACAAAATTGAGTCCTTCCCTTTGACTGGCTTCATTGTCCCTTCTCCTCGCAGGCATTTCCCCCCCTCTGGCCTACACGCGGAGATTGCTCACCTGCTTCCTCACTCCAACCCTCCATTTGTCTCAGTTACCTCAGCTTTACCTGTTCCCGTCACCACCCGTTTTGTTCCCTGCTAGCTGTGGCTCTCCTCTGGTCCCGCTCCCTCAGTTTCTTGCTGTGCTCTAGGCTTTATCAGAAGCATATAGCAAACAGGAAAAAATCCCACTTTTGATCTGTTTGCTGATTTCTCCTGTTAAAAACATGTAGCCTTATACTTCTGAAGAAATTGTTCAGAGTAACTCAACTGCAGTTTACCAAACTGACAAGCAATTTGGAATAACCTCTCAAGACAATTGAAGAGTCCCACTCTGCTCACAGGGTTTAACTTTCAAATCCAGGCTTGATCATTTAGATAGTGAACCATTGTATCGGGTTATTTTATACTTTTCTCGGTGCCAGAAGCCTAACCTGTCCTATCTTGCAGTCATTAAAACTTTTGGTTTCAGCTGTTAGCTTTCACAAAAGTGCTAATTGTGTGGAGATGCTATGGATGCATGAATTTATGGTATATTGAATACTGAAGTGTAGAAACAGTGTGAAATAAACTGTATATCAACATAGAAACCTGAGAGTCAATTGCATGGCTCATTGGTAAATGCTTCATAGTCAAACCAAGGAAATCTGTTTTATAAAATATATAGAAAACTGTCACAAGGATGACAGGCCATATTACCAAACTTACATGTTCAGAAAAAAAATGAAGTTCAAAAAATCATGAAGTAGCTTTTTTTATAATCAGAGGTTATATTAACATAATATATTTAAGAGTTTTCATCCGCTTCCTTTTCTGAAACCTTGCATTATGCTTGATTCATCACCTCACATTTTTCTGTGCAGTCACAAGCACTAGAGACAGGCAGCAGTACAGTGAGGATTTATTTCCTTTTCCTGATCTTAAAAAGGGAAAAAGTCTTTATGAAGAGATTATATGAAGTAGGGCCATCTGAGGGTGCTGTTCGACAGCATAGCAAAAGCAAGTTAATGACACGTGTCCAATGAGAAGAGGCTTCCTGCAGAAGCCAGGCTGTGTGCTCCCCCTCATTTCTGCTGGTGCTCGTCCCTGCCGCACCATGCAGTGAGTTTAGGAATTTACACTGCTCACTTATTTTGGAAAGGTTAGGGCTTTGCTTGTTTTTTTGAGCAGGGACAAAGCCTGAAATGTCTCCGATGTTTCTGGGAGTTGCCTCGATCCGGATAGTTCAGGATATGGTATGCAGGCTGACTCTGGAAGAGCAATGCTTTGTGCTCCGGGCAGGCACTGTGCTCCTGTGTGTTGTGCTGAATGCTGGTGTACGACATATATCTTGTACAGTAAGTCCAGCTTTTCCAGCGAGAATTGGACACTTAGTGTATTACACGGCTTTCATATGTATCCACAATATATTTAACTCAGACCAAAAGTAGTGGATGTTTGGGTCTGTAGATCATGAATAGTTCTGACATACTCATGCATGTCGCTGCCTGGCAAATCTTAGGTAAGAGTCCGGAGAGCCAGATGATTGAGAAGCTTGCACCTCAGCTTCTCAACAAGCACATGCTTTAACCTGCATGTTCTGTAGTACTCTGACTCCTGTTGAGCTGATAGAGCAGTGGCAAAGTCCAGCCCATCAAACCTCAGCTGCTGATAACACTGCAGAAGACACATAAAGCCTTTTTCCGTTTAACTTAAAGGTGAAACTTGGAGGTGCACTACATCAGACGTGCATGCCTGATGCCAGCTCTAGCTTCCTCTTTTCACCACTTCTAACAGCGCTTTGGCCACCCTTCCCCCATGAAGATCAGTGATATGAATTAACTGAATTCCTCAGATTCATAAGTGCTGACTATGAGCATTGCAGAGGCTGGGAGACTTGCCATGCCACAGTCTTCCTAGGCATGCTCCATGGGTAGCACATCACACAGCTTTCAGTATCCAAGGGCCAGCATTTCTTGATAGATATTTTTTTTTTTGCTTTGTTCATTCAGTTTCCATGTGGGACAAATTTTGTCCAGCTTCAGCTTTCTGATGCCTTTCCAGACGAACTGTATCTAGTGGTGTATTGAGCAGAGAAGTAAATTATGTGTTCACTACAGAATAGATAGAAAACGAGCAATAGGTAAAAGAGGTCATCTGATATGTACGTGAAATTCAGCCGGTGCACACATGTGCTAAGTGTATATGAAGTTGTTTTTTTTTTTTTTGTCAAGTTTGATGTAATCCAGGCATAACCAGGGGTAATTCCCATTAAAATCAGTGGAAGTTAGAAATGCTTATTGCAAGTTTGTTAGTGTCTGGAATCATTAGAACAGTATAATATGATGCAGGCAGCAGGGAAATGCTCTGGGTGTACAGCAGGTGAAGGCTAATAATGTACCAGCATTATATATATTTCAGAGCGTATATCACAGATTTGTAGTTTTAGACAACAAAGATAGCGTATTCCAGACTGAAATGTGGTGGTCTTTATATAAAGAAAAAATGCAGCCGTAATTATTTTAATCAAAAGGTTGTTCTGAATGTGTGTTATTAATTTAATCTAGCAGTGTCCACTTCTTAAATGCGTGACATGAAATGATAAATGTTGTAGTCATGTGGCCACTTATACCTATTATGACTTTTTTGGATCAGCATCCATGTTCTGTCTGCTTGTGTTCTGTATGTGCACAAAAGCCCACCTCATTTTTGTGAAGTTAAGTTCAGAAACAATTCTGACAGCACAGCCCATCTGTGAGCCTGGAGCTGGGCACCCCCTGTCCGAGTCTCCCAGGTGGCCCTGTGCTATAAGGGTACGTTACACATGACCAGCACACAATGACAGCACAGGATGCAGCACAAACATTGCACAGTCCAGTCTTGTTGCCATATTGTTTACAAAATGGCTGAGTGCACTCTAGTTTTTATACAAAAAACATAGGACAAAAAAAGTTAGAAATCCCCCCATTAAGGAAGCAGCCTGAATTCACCTCTGTGTCAACTAGAAGTGGTTCTAATTCACAAGTTCATGCCCTAAGCAGGTCTCCATACTCCAGTTTCTTTTTGGATTGCAAGTTAGGGGGTTCACCCATACTGCTGTGTGTCAGTCTGGCCTGATGGCCAAGACTCATCCTTTGACAGCACTGAGGTACAAACCTCACTCACCCTCTCAACTTACTTCAATGCAGTCACCCTCACATTGAATGCAGCAGAACTTCACATCTTGAAGCGCACCGTTTGGTGGCTAGGTTCTGGTTTGCCTGGCTTCTGAACCAGAATTGTACAAATGTTTTATATTGACATAGTGACTAGGGAGCAGGCATCTAGAACTCAGACACAGTGATGTCTGTATCATCATGGTGGTGATGTGTCATCGCATCCATCTCACTTTGCACCTTGTAGATTCAGCTCTAACTAAATATAACATAAACATCTCCACATCTAACACATGCCTTACTCATGTTAATTGTTTGTGTAGTACTTCTTGTTAATAAGCCTGGTGAGGTTTTTGAAGAATCGGGTTCAGTTGTCAGAAGAATTATTTATTTTTGGCACAACAGCATAGTGTGTTTAATTTACTTCTTCCAGAAATCATGTTTTGATCATTGCCTTTGATCAGAAATGAATGTGTTTTTCTCATCCTAAGCTCCAGTGATGAGGTGCCCAGGAAACACTTCCACAAACTCATAGGCCAGGAAGTGGGAGAGGAGTCTCTGTAAGCTAATCCTATAAGAATCAATTCCTGCTGCAAAGACAGCACTACCTATGTTGCCAGGACTTGCAGAATGGACTTATTGAACAGGTCAAAGCTATTTTGGTTACTTCTTGCCACGTGAGGATTCTTTGGTCTTGTGCCTTGCTGAAGCATTAAACTGACATGGCCAAAGGAAGACAGGCTTCCCTGGCTGCGTTCTGGCCATATGATTTACCACAGCATCTGAAATGTCTGCAGGACTCTGACCACATCTCTCCAAACCTGCAGTAAGCAGAGATGGTAAAGGTATGGCCTCCATGCAGTGCACGTGAAAATTTACACGTTGTTTTTCTGTGGTACATTGGGCTGACAGGGAATGGAGAACCTGATGCTACCCAGTGGGGTTTTCTTTCCAACCACCTGCTATTACCCACTCTCAAGCCATATTGCTCCCTCACTCCCTGCCCCTGCTTTTTTTTCCCCCAAATATAGCAAGCTGACCTTAAAATTAGTTAGATTTTTCTTTCTACTACTGCAATAGAGAGGGTGTGCCAGAACCGTGCTTTGATACTCTGAAGCCTTATTTTAATTCCAACCTAAAGATCATCACTTTGCACTATTTACTATAAAATTTCATCTTATTTCTGTTATTGCAGTCCTTCAAGGTCATGCAGGTCTTCCTGCATGATATTTCAGTTCTCCTCTGTATCAGTAGTATCTTCTAGCTATGTGTTGTCAGCAGATTTCATTAGCTCATTTACTTTCTATTTTTTGTGCCAAGGTCATTAATGGGAAGATTAAATAAGATTGTTCCCAGAGTGAATCTAGGAAACTCCGTTAATAATTCCCCTTTCTCTTGACAGAATATGTCTCTCCAGTTAGTCTCTTGTATGCTTTACAGTTCATATGTTAGTCTTGATTTTCATGTTAATTACTGCTCTCCCATGCTGCATTAGACAAAACACATTCAGGAAGTCCAGCAGGATGAGGTCTAGTGTCTATCTTTGTAAAGAACAGGCAATTATATTGTCAAATAAATCTATCAAATTAATATATAATCTAAATCTATAATTTATAAATAAGTGGATATTTTTCTCCCATTTCTATACCCCTCTTTATCTTCTATTCCTTCCAAATGTGTCCAAATCCTGGTCATTATTCACCTCAGACCTACATACTTTGGCAGTTGTCTAGTTCTCTTATTCCCTCTCTTGACTATATCTAAAACTTTACATTATGCATTCAGTATCTTGCTTTTAATAAATGAAGCCCCAGATATTTAGTACTTCATTCAAAATAAAAATGTGGAAAGCTTAGAACAAATTAAGCATTTTTCTAGTATTTTATTGATAAATTTAAGACAGGGTGTTTCAAATATATAAAAGAAGGGAAATATGAATACAGTGAAAGAGCTATAAACTTTACTGTGGGTATTCACCAGTTCTATAAGCATCATTTACCCAACTTTCAACTGTGGGGCATGCAGTTATCTTCCTGAGGAACCCTGTGCGGTAGCCTTGTAGCCCACCACAAATTGATTGCTGGCAGCACTTCAGACATAGCTGTGATGTTCGGTGTTGGTGTGGTTTAGATTCAGAACCAGATGTGAACTGCAGGTGACCCAGGAGGAGGGGGTTTAGAAAAACTGCTGGAGCCCTAGGAGGGGACTGGAGCTGACAATGTTGTGTAAATTTAACAAGGAACCTTACTGAACCTAACTGAACCTTACTTGCTCTATTTGCCTTGACTCATCACAGAGATTATGCATGTCACACACAACCACATCTCAGGCAGCCAAGACATTTTATGATTCATCTGGAAGTCAGAGCCCCCTGTACCTAGGGCATTGGTTCAGAAGTCTCACAGAGGGAAGAGTACCACCAAATGAATCACCAGTATGACAACTTTTGCTGTACTTTCCTGTAGGCTTGTTCCATAACTGACTTGATTTAACTCTATTTTGTCGTGGTTGCAAGATTTGATACAGTATTGTACCACTCCAGTGCACTGGGGTGTTTTGTGGAGCTGAAATTCATGTACATCCTAATATAAAGTAGTCATGATTAAGCAGAAGTCTTTGTTGTATGTGTCTCAGAGCTGATTTTGTGAAAATATGGCTAGGAGACAGGATTACTTAAAGTCCAGAGCTAAGAAAGGTCAGCCCAGGCTGGAGGGGGGATCCATTGTCAGCATGAATTTCTGGAGCTCCTCTGTCTTCAGTACTACACTTGGGAGGTTATGTGGAGATGTGAAATAAGACATACAGCAGAGAGAATCTTTTTCTATGAGCTGCGAAAGGAAAAAATTAACCCAGTCTTTTAGTCTTTGGTCAGTAACTGGGACTTACTCTGGTGCCTACCTTTGTCCTAAAGCACCTATCCTCTGGGTGGGGACATTTCAAAGTGCAAATTCCAAGAATAGCATTGCCTTAAATGGTGGGAAATGAGCTGCACTGCAGGTCTGGTAAATCTGAAGGTTTTGTTCCGCCACTTAGTCATAGCTGCCCCCTCAAGTGAGAAATAATAAAAGGATTTTTTTGGAGAAGGTGGGACTAAAGCAAAATATAATGAAGTGAAATTGTATAGGTCCTTTGTGCTTTATATAAAGAAGCTGCAGTAAAAAATGTCCCATTGTAGAGTATTATCTAGTGACTAGAGCCAATAAATTGGACATAATGATCCTGACTTCATGTAATCAGCAAAGCTCCATTGACTTTAATAGAAAAACATTGAGTTGCACTAGCAGAAGAGCTGAGAGGAAGGAAGTGTATTCCTGACTATCTTACTCATGTGGGTAACCTGCCTGAAATAAATCTCAAAAATAAAGATGATTAGTTTCCTTTGTATTTCCATTTTGCAGGTCATGTATAAGCAGGACACTGAGCCCCTGCCTTTTGCATGGAGTCAAATACTGTCCTGATGGAAGAATTTTTGGTGTATCCCGTTAGCCATCATTCCAGGTTACAGCTTAGCCTGGTCAACACCAGCCAGTTGTGCTGGCCGGAGGCTGATAGACAGGTGCTTTTGTTGTCTGTATGCTTTCTGCAGACCTCCATGGTGACGTGAGCTATCCCAGCCAAATTTGCACTGTGACAGACTTGGTGCCTGTGTACAATCTGTACGGCAGGGCCTGTCCATCAGTGAATGCCACCACGCTTCTCTAAAACACCATGCCACACGTATTTTAACTTGTTTTGCGGGAGCCAGAGGTTGGCATGAGGTGCAGCTGTGCCTGTAAGCCAAGGGCAGGCTAAGCAGTGGAAGGTGCAATGTATTTTCGTGCCTCAGAAGAGGCACAGTAAGAGGGGAAGGGAAAGACTCCCCCTCTAACCCTCACCACAGGGACGTGGCTGTCGCCATCTTGGGTTGGCTGTCGCCATCTTGGCTCAGCTCTCTCTCCTCTCCGCCCTGTGGCAGCAACCTGGCAGCGCTGGGACAGCACAGGCCGCAGGGACTGCACATGCAGGAGGGGATGTCATGCACAGGCATGACATCCCTCCTGTGGCAGCACGGCCTCTGGCTTTCTCCCAGCCACACTCGGTGACTGCGTCACATTCGGCATCTCCAGACCCAGAGAGATGGTTTGATGACTCAGGTGGAGCTGGCCTGTCTGGAAGCACAGGCAGCGGCTCAAGTGCGGCTGGTCACACTGTGGGAATCAGTTATTCAGTGCAGCAGTTACATTCCCCCTGCACATCCTGGCTGTTTTGCACCATCAGTCAAATCAAGCAGTCTCGAGGGATGTTAACTCAAAAGCAGACAGCTGGAAGTAAAACTGCAGCAAAGCCTAACAGTGAGCGCTCTGTGCGGCTGCAGCTTAACCCATGCCTTTTGTTGCAACTGGCTATCCAGCGTGATTTAAAATTAACAAGCATCTGCGTAGCTGTGAAGTCGGGAAAAGGAAACACACAGGGTGATACGGTTGGCTGGCCAACGTCTATGTGGCCTGATTTTTATTTATTTTTTTCCTGAATAATCCTCAAATCGGTTCTAAGGCCTGTGATGACAACATATGGAACACATTTGGATGCAGCACAGATATTATTTTGTCCGGATCACTGGGCAAGCAGGCATTTGAGACTGTGGATGAAACATAGGATGTCTTAAGGTGGCTGCACCCACGTGCATGTGCTGTAAAAGAAGTGTCACAAAAGATTCACCTGGAGATGGAAGCTGCTGTGCTTTTGAGTCAGACATGATAATGTTTGAAGAGCTGCCCTTGGCCGTTATATAATGCCTCAGCTAATTGCTGTTTTAATGCTGGTTGATGGTACCTAGTAAATACAGCATTTTCTCTGGTAAAACATTTATCAGAAATAACGTTTTTTTTTTTTTCTTTTTTTCTTTTTTTCTTTTCCCCCTTGGCTTATCTTCCATTGTTTTGAATGAGATCTCTTTGGTCAGAAATGCTAGCCAGATAAGGCTCACCTGATACATGTAGGAAGACAAAGGACACCGAGTTATTGTTTGGCAAGTTCATGAATGTTGTGCCCAATGGAGCAGGTTAGAGGTCGTAACATTCTCTTGTGCTCCAAGTGATGCTCTAATACTCCTGGCATTCATAGGACGTGCTAAGAGGTACCCCAGGTTTTCAGGGGAGAATTCAGAAGCATTTGGCTACCTGCCAGGCGTCAAAGAGGACAACAATGACATCCGAGCGAGCCAGAAACCACTGAGGAATACATTAGGAGAACAGAGGACTGAATACAAGACTGAGAGAAAGAAAAGAGGCAAAACCAGAATGAGCTGGGACTGATTACAGAGAGGACCTAAAGGCTTGGGAGTGAGGGAAGAGGTATCATTCTGTGATCAGCTGGAGAGAACAGACAGTTGCCTTCAGGCAAGACTGAAGGAAAATGGGAACAGAAAGATAAAGTCTAACAAAGAGAAAGAAAGAGACAGGTTGAAATGGGAATGAGAGATTAGGAAGGAAAAATAGTAAATGTTAAAAAAAAAATAAAAGGAAAAAAATATTAGGAGAAAAGAAAATAAGAAAAGAGGGAGCAAAAGTCAAAGAATAATGACCAATAGTCACCAAAAATAGGTATCTGCTGAATTAGGCAGAAAGTGTCATTCAATCTGTTCTGGCAAAATAAGCAGCATTGTGAAGTCCCTCCTGATATCCATTATTGTACCAATGACAAGACATGACAAGAGCTGCTTTGTCCCCCAGCCTGGTGCTGCCCTGCTGGGGCAGAGTTGGCCTTTGAGTGACGACGTGCATGAGGTCAGTGTTAGCTAAGTTGCTTTTTTATCCTTTTTGGTAACACTTTTATCAACAAGGCCTTATTTATACTGAGGGGTTTTTGAATCTGTTTTACTATTCCCTAGCCCTGACAAGAATCATCACTGCTAGCCCTGATGAAAGCACTACTGTAAATGGCCTTCTGGTTGTTTTTACCTTAGATTCATCAACATCTCATGTGAAAATAGTGATAAAACTGCTTCAGAGAAGTCTCCCATAATGCTCCTATCATTGCAGTTACTCACTGCAACCTCACTTTTGTTACCCCAAAGCATTCATATTGCCCTCCACAACCCAGGAATTAAAACTGGCAGCTCTGAAATTAAAACCCCGAGATGCTACATGGGAAGAGAATCTGGTTTCAGTGGTGATGTCAACATAAAAGGTTTTCTGGTTCTGTTAATAATAATAAATGCTGTTGTTTTTGTTGTTATAAAAGGTTTTCTGGATCTGTTAATAATAATAAATATTATTATTATTACTATTATGATTATAGTTGCCATTATTATTACTGTTATTATTACTATTATTATTGCTATTGTTGTGCCAGTATGAAGAGCAAGTAACACTCTTAGTCTGGACCAAACACGAAGCCAGAAATTCTGGCTTTTTCTTAAAGAAATACATATTAAGATTTGAGAAGAGTGAGAAAAAAAAAGATTCCTGTAGAATATTCTCCTTGTTTCAACTGTTTTAAAAAAGGAAAAAGGACTGGAGTTTAGGAAAATAGCTGAGATCAGTGGCTTTAAATCCAGATTAGGTAGCTGAAAATCTGTTCAGTCCATAATTTTATGTATAAAATATAAACTCTTATAAAAGAGTGATGATTAGGTTAATAACAGTATGCAATCCAAAGAAGAAAAAGACCTTCAGAAGGTTCAGGGCTTAGGATAAGTAATTTTAACCTCTGTTTACTGGATAACATATTCTTCCCCTTACAGCTTCTTGGTATTAGTTCATGGCACAGGTGGAAGATGACGCTTTAGATTAGTGCAACGTTCTGCATCGGTGTAGTTGTATATGAGTACTAAATCATTCATAGCAGACAAGTACAAAGACAGAATGTGTCTATAATGCCATGCAAATGAATTTTAAAAACAGAAAGAAAAAAAAAAGGAAAAAAAAATATTTCCTAGGGAAGAAGTGTGCTGAATTGCATTACAATGTATATGCATACATATAGTCAGCATCTGGCACAAGGAGGAGAGGATTTTTAAAACTGCACAGTGAGCCTTTTCAGGATCCCTGCAGTCTGAAGAAAAACCCACACATCTTTATTATTTGCATATGGCCCCATTATGCTTCGGAATACACAGAAGTCTATTCCACACTGAGAAACAGATTTTTTTTTTTTTTCTGATGGAAATTATTGTTTTTCAGAGCGGCTAGAAGTTACTAGGCACATACTGTACTAAGCTGTATTTAATTTTCTTTTCTAGAATATTATGCGTATTTTTTCTTCTCTGTTCTTTTAATCCTACAGCACACATCCTCTTTGTGTTCATAAAGTAATATAATCAGTTTGATCATATTTTTTGCTGCAAAGTGATCTATCTCCCTAATAGACAGAAAGCCTCTATTGATAATTGTGCTTTTTAGAATGGTTTTATAATAAGATTTTGAAACCTTTTTCTCCTTCACCCTTAATCTTCTGAAAAACATTAAACTTAAAAACTCTAGTTTTCCACAGAAATAAAAGGTAAATATTATCATTTTTTAATATAATTTTGTGCTCTGCCACCAAAACAAAACAAAAACAAAACACAAACAAAAACACCCTTGCAATGTAGCTTTAATGATATGGTTCCGTAATACAGTTTCAGTTAGCAGCAGTGGAGAAAATTTAAATGAAGTGTTTAAGAGAATGAAATACTTTCTTCTGAAAGATGAAATGAAAGGAGGAAGCAGCCTGGCACTGAGATACGGGAAAGTTGGTCCTGTTGACCACGGTTTGTCTGCAAGATGTTTTATTTGAGCTCCACATGAACAATACATGAGGTTGTTTGAAGAAAATTGAGAGTAATTAGGTTAGAGAGAGGAGTCATGAATAGTTGCTCACACTTTTTAAATATATATATATCAGCTAATGAAAATATCAGAACTACAGCACTTGCATAAATCAAACCCCTTGCATTCACTGAATCACTCAGTGATTATCCATACGGTAGTACTGTAAGCCATGATGCCAAGGAATGGAAAGTCTTTAGATTTCTGTAGCGATTCCCTGATAAAAGCCAAATATTTCTTAAATTACGTGGCTTCTAGGCTTCCACAGATATCACAGTCAAAAGAAACGTTATTGGTTGGTAAACATCGGCCAAAATACGTTCCTAAAAATATGTATACAGCACCATCTACCGTCATTTTGCGTCTTTGCAGGTGCATGGGTTTAGACACACTGAAGACCTGTGCTTTACAGCAGTGCTGTAGTTTCCTCATTGGCACGGGATCGGTCCCTCTTTCTACTTATGGCTCTACAGACTCTGAGCAATGGCGATCCTTGCTGCAAGAGGTTAACCGCTAAAATGAGACTAAATAGGGTATCAGAACGGAAAAAGTGAATTAAAAAGTCAGGAAAAAAATTAAATGTATAACAAAGAGCAGAGTAGAGTCAGTGCAGGTCCTGGAGCAAAAGTGAGGTGTTTTTAGCAAGGGGAATAATTTCTCAAGACATAGCGTGAGAGCCCCAAGACTCTCCTTTCCTCTGGCTTCAATCTCCTGCATCCTTCTCTGGCCCAGCCATGCAGCTTATCAGAGTCAGTGCAACTTCCCTGACGAAACAGCTTTCCCTTCCTTCATCCTCTGTCATTTTTCTGCTGGCTAGGCAGGTTGAATGGAGGCAGGGCCCGATCAAGATGTAGATATGAAACGTGCATGGAGGGAAGGGAGAAATGTGATGTTACCAGAGGGCGGTCAGATTGCCACAGCTACAACATGCAATTTCCCTCTTCCTGGGTTATATTTAGTTCATTGACCTGGTTTACGATTGGTGGGTAGACATAGAGGTGAGTGTGCAAACGGCTGCGATGGAGACTCCTTTGGTGGGGTGAGCTGTCAAAGGAAATTTAATGTGATCCTACAGCCTCAGCGTGGGCTTATGGAGCTGAGTCTTGACAGCAGAGCGCCGAGAAGAGGTAGTGCTCTTCTCTAGCCTACTAGCCCAGTAACTGGGATGTCCCCACGGCAGCAGAAACATGCATTTGACTCCCGGGTCTGGCTCTGGTCCTTGCTTGCCCCTGTTTTCACAGATTCACACTAGCCTTTCCAGATTGGCCTCACATCTGTCCTGGGAGCCTCAGGCTTCTATTCACACAGCAACCGTTCTCACACTGTGGGAATGCCACAAAGCAGGCAGAGGACAAGAGGAATGTGGCTTGTCTCACCACTGCTGAAGCTGAAACAGCCAGCAGCAAGCAGTGCTGTGCCAGTAGGGAGGAGCATGGGGCAAAAGTAGGGCAAGACGTGGAGCTGGGAGAGACCGATCTGATCAGGACATGTCAAAAGACTCGTATCATGGATAAGATTGCTGCTTAGCAGTTTTGGTATCACGTTGTACAGAGTACCTTCAGGGCCACAGTACTACTGCTGTATTGGCCTATGTTGCTCCTTAGTCTCCAAGCCACCAAAAAAGGACCAAACTGCTTCCAGAGCCACGCTGGAAAGCCATATAGTCATTTTACTTATTTATTTATTTATACATGCTTTTGAGATGGTCATGCTACTGGATTCATGCCAGTCAGCTGGACTCCTCAGCAGTCTGAAAAAAGGAGTTGTCTTTTTTATTATTTGTGAAGCCTTTTCACAACTCTTTGGCTAGGGTTCTTTGGCCCTACAAGAACATATTAACAAATAAGAAAAAAAATCAACCTAAGGTAATTCAGGTAATTCTGTCACTGATCTTGGTTTTTCCAGGAAATTAGATCTTGGGTGGAGTGGTAGCACAGCACTTAGCCCAGGCTACGCACAGAACAGGATGCTAGTATATGCAGGTAAACCCACAGAAATCGGTTCCCTCATGGCTTTGTCTTTGCCTCTTCAGCATGGCAAGGTTGTATTTAAACAGAGATCACATACTCTTTCTCAGTATCCCATAAAATATTTTTAATTCTCTAGACCTGAGGAGCAAGTCAGTACTTTGTTTAATACTGCATATGCCTGTATCCGTGTAGAAACGTGAAAATTGTTGGAAGAACAGCCTTTTAAGTTACACACAAAAAGCATGTTCAAAGGCCTTTTTCCACAGCCATGCCAAAGGCAATTTTCAAGACAATTTCTGTTATCTGACTCCCAGGTATGTTTTTAAGCATGATGGAGCTCAGGAAGCTTTCTCTTCGCCCATCCTGCAGCTGCAGGAATGGGATTCTCCAAGGTGTGATCACCTTGTGTCCTGATCAGCTTAGACCCAGCTAAGCCCGTGGTACTGCTGCTGGAAGCGGTGGCCCTGACCCATTAGTGCTCGTGTAAGTGTGTTTTTGTCTGCATGGCGGAGTTGGCTCAGATGGAAACCACTTTCTGTGGGATTAATTTGCAGCTGGATCAATTCCCTCACCTGCCCTCGTGCCCCTGGAAGTGCTGATGTCCACACCTGCCACCACCCCTCGGCAAGTGCACAGGCCTGGATCAGCCTGTGGTCATAAAACCCCACCCTGAGGCTGTGCTTTTGCTGTTCCAGCTCTGATTCATCTGAAAATGAAGCCTTGGCCATGGATTCGCTGCCCTCCATGTTTACATCTAGTGTTTGGAGGGTGTTATTTTCCACTGTTCCCTATCACTAAATGGAGGGGCATTTATTGGCTCTGTTTCTCAACCCGACTGAAGGCAGCCAGGTAACGGCCTATGACCCGAGGCGTGTTATGAACCACCCCGCTCCCAGCACGGTGTAACCGTGTGACCGTGCTCGCAGAGGCGCACATTGCTGTGGCAGCCCATCTCCCTTGAAGCCATGGAAGCAGCGGGACGGCTGACAAGCAGCGGGTTGCGAGCGAAGGTCAAGGATGGATGGAGGCAGCTCTGCCTGCCTCGCACAGGCTCCCCTCCTTCACTCTTCGCGACCTCGCACCCACGAAGCCCAGCACTGGGGGGCTGAGAGACCCACAGCCGTGCCCCCACAGCGGGCGGGCCCCGCCGAGCCCACCCGTCCCCTCAGGGGGAGCGGAGGGGAGGGGAAGGGAGGGGAGGGCCGGTCGCGATCCGCCCGCTCCCGCCGCTCCCTCGCGAGAGGCGCCGCCACCGCCCCGCCCCGCCCCTGCGCGCCGCAGCCCCGCCCCGCCGCTGGGCTGCGGGCGGCCTGGCGGGGGGAGAGCGGGCGCGGAGCGGCGCCGAGCAGCCATGATGGTGGGGGTCCGGGCGGCCCGCGGCCGGGGCGGGGCGGGCGGGCAGGGAGGGCAGGAGGGAGGGCGCGGCCGGTCGCTAACCTGTGCGCTTTGTCTCTCCCCCCCCCCCCCCTCACGCCCACCCGCCGCGTCCCCCCGGCCGGCCGCCAGCAGGAAGGCTCGGACGACGGCCCGGATTTCCTCTCGGAGGAGGACCGAGGGGTGAGTGGAGCCCGGCGGCGCTTGGGGGGCTCGGCGCAGGGCTGGGCTGGGCTGGGGCAGGGCGCTCGTCCCCCCGCTGCGGGGGGCTGCGGGCTGGGGGCGGCCCGGCACGGCCCCCCCGCGCCCACCGGCCGGGAGCGGGGCTCGGGCTGCCCCCCCCCCCGGAGCCGCGGGGCCGCCTCTAGCGGGGGGCCGGGGCCTAGGTGGCGGCACCGGCTGCGCTCGGTAGGCCCCGGAGGTGCCCCGGAGGTAACAATGGGACGGGTGCGCCGCGGGCATGCGCTGCCCGGTGAGCGCCGTGCCGAGAGAAGTTGTGCGGCCGGGACGGGGCCGCCGGGCTGCTCCGGGGGGCTGGGGGCTGCCCTGCCCTGCCCTGCCCTGCCGGCCCGCACGTCGCTTCTAAATGCTGCAGCCAGCCAGCCGTCCGTCCGTCCGTCCGCGCCGTCCCCGTCTCGCCGAGCAGCGGGTCAGGTAACGAGCGGAGCTCATTCAAACCGAGGGCACCTCTCTGTCGGCACGGCGTGAGGGGCTCCTTCCGAGCCAGGCAGCAGAGCTGCTGCCGGGAAGGAGGGCACGGCCTGGCCTTGTGACTGCTGGGTGTTGCTGTAGCTGCATCTGGTATCTTACTACAGACACAAAATCTGGAAAACACGGTATTGGCATACTCAGTGTCCAGCGTAATGTTAAGTACAAAGCGATTTTTGGCTGTGTGCATGTAGTAGGATTTCTGTGCATTTTACGTTCCAGTTCCTTGGACCGGGACTGAAGAACACCAGTGGAACTGTATTTTACGTGTCCTGTCCCTAGTATGTAGGAACAGACACTGAAATACACGGTTCAGTTGTTTTTACCTGAAGACGTAGGAGGAATACAAGAACGCGGGTCTGATCCTGTGTGAAGCTTTGCTGTTTGTTTTTTAATTCTCTCTCCAAGGCCACAAGTAGTCAGAGTTCACAATGTAATTTTAAAGCCTTCAGAAATCTCTTAACAGTCTTGTTTGTGCTGCTGGACAACTTGCATCATCTCAGTTGGCCAAATGCACTCCTCTCTTTTTCTTTTTTTTCTTCCCCTTGCTTCCTCATGTATCCAGCACTGAGGAAATAAACACTATCCTTCTCCTTTTCCTAATTTTGTTTTTAGGTTTCTTATTTTCAGTTACTTTTTTTCCCCCTACTGCTGCGTAAGTCCCTGGGGTTAAAATACAGTCCATCATCTGCATGATTTTGATTGTGATACAGAAAACCTAATCAGAAGCAACACTGGCAGCCCGTTCGTGAATGGGTTCCCTGTGCTATTATCTTCAAAACCTTATTTTTTTTCTTGGTAGCAGTAGTATAAACAAACAGCTTTACGCAGAGTGTTTCCCTTGTTCTGATTTGTCACCTTCTTCCGTTTGTGATTAAAAAATGGATAGGTGAAGCCTTTATTTGAAAGTGCGTTTGGCAATTTCTGGTTAGAGTAATTCACTTTAAGTTTTGAAAATCGATACTCTTTTCTTTGGAGTTTGGAGATCGTTATGACAACTGTAGTTGTAGCTCTTAGAATTATGTTGGTCAGCTGCAGTTGTGTTAAGTTTCATGTGGGGATGATGGGATGAAAAGAGGGCTGGAAATTATGCTGATGCCACATAAAATAGGAATTCTCTAACAATTGCTTTATACCATGGGGAGTCTTTTCTGGAGGATTGTAAAACAGAGGACTGAGAATCATCTTTGAGGAAGTAGCAGTGGGTGGTCTGTAGAAGGAACCTATTATGAATAGTCTGCATAAAATGAACTTGCAGGCATTGCTTTTCTGAATCTCACTTAGGAAGATACTATTGAGTCCCCTTAGAGTAACTCAGTTCCTGTTTTTGTGTCTGTGTGATCTCTAATGTAAGCAATGCGTGCTTTAAAAGGTGGTATAGTATTGCCCTGCTAGTACTGTCTTGTATATTTTGTATCTATATATACTTCAGCTGACTTGGCTAATGGTCCCGTGTGTTCATTTAGGGGAAGTGCGCTATCCCTTGGAACAGGTCGGCTAGAAACTTGATGCTGTGCTGAGGCTTGGTATTCTTTTGTTGTGAAAGTGTTGTTTGTTTTCCTTGCTCCGTGTATTTAAATGCCTGTAAAGAACCTGTTGAAAAAAGGGTCCTTCTTCTCTAACTCTTTTGAAAGAATTTAGAGTATAGTAGTTACTGTTGTTAAAGGATGACATTGCCTAGGAATGTAAGGTTTGCTTGTTCCCCTTGTCTCTTCCAGCATCCTTTCATTATCATTTGAAGTATATTTGGTCCTTGAACAAGGGTTGAGGTGCTAAATCCTCCCCATTTTCTTTTAGTACTGTAACATCAATTAGTCCTGTTTTGGCTTCTGGCGTTGTTTTAGACCCTTTGAATAAAAAAGGGACTTTGTTGGTATAGCTTAGGAAACTATAAAGCAGCTAAATTAAGTTAGCTTTTGTTTTTGCAAGTTATTCAGCATAAGTGTAGAGCATGTATGTAAGCATAAACCTACTGTGTGACTTTATGTGTATTAGATTGGGGCGGGTGGAGGAGCCAAGAGACAGAGGGATTTATCCCATCCCTGTTTTTTCTGGAGTTTAAAGTAGTTTCATTTCAGTTTTTGTCCGAGTCAGACTTTGGAAAGTTTTGTAGCGTTTTATGTTTTCATTTTCTGTTCTTCATGACTAGAAAACTATCCATTGCTGCCAGTTCCCTTTTGAAGTAGTGAAGAGATTGCTTAAGTTTGTTGTGTGATGATGCTGTTTGTGAATTTAATTCCCAGTAATACAATGTGAGCCATTGTGTCATATGAATAAATTTATGGTCCTTCAACTTTCTGGTTGTCTTTGACACCTTTCACTGAATGCTTCATTACCATTGCAGATGAAAATGTTCCCCGTTGGCAGTTGGGCTACGTAGCATAACTTAACATATGATTAAACTCTTCAGGATTGCTACAAGTGTAACTTGGTATAAATCAAACAAGTAGTCCTTTACAGTTGTATGTCTTGAGTGAAGTTGTCGGGGTTCATGTTGCTCTTCCTTTTCTCAGTACAGATAAGCATTTTGCTTCTGAAGTTGTAAAGAGTGTGTATGGCCCCGTAGGGTGTGATGCACTAGACACTGTGTAAGTACCAGTGACGAATGTGAACAGTTGTTTTTCTGAATCTTAGGGTTTCGTATTGTACCACTTTTTTTAAAAAGGAAAACAAAGTATGTTAGTAAAATCGTTAAGACCTGTGAAAGACTACCAAAAAAAAAGTCTGGATAATTCAGATTATTTGCTGAGAGCTTTCTGCTCTGCTCGTTAATGTCTTCTGGGGGACTGGAGAAGAACGAGCAGTACCTCAAACAATGTAACCACTAAAAACTTTTTTCCAGGCTGGAAAAATGTGGTGTCATGACATAAGGCTGACACTGGTATGTCAGATTATATTTTTCTTTCCTAAATTAGATGTTAAGCACGTTGGAAACTCAGTAGGAGCTGGGACATTCTGCTTTGGCGAAGTGATCTGCAGCAGATCGTCGCATGTTAATATCACGTCTTTGTGTGAGGCAGTGACCCACTTGGAGGAAACAAAACACCCCAAAATACTACTATTTGTGTAGTAGCTGTTGAACGTTATTGTAGCCTAGCATAGTGCTCCAGGCCCTATGATTTGGTTTAGTTTAATACAGTAATTGTAAGCTCGAGCAGCCTGGTCGCTGCTGCGTAAGCAGCGGAGTTGTTGGTGTATTAAGTGTAACAAGAAAAGTAAACAGTGGGTGCTGACCACTAAAATTTAAGATCAGGGTTAAGATAACTAGCGGAAAACAAGATGTGGCAGTTGATGCTTCTCTCCTAGTGCTGTTTCAGTGCTTTTCGGTGTTCCCTTCAGAATTTGCTCATGCGTAGCCTTTGTGCTGTACGTTGCTGATACTCGGTGTGTTTTTGGACTTGAGTGCAGACTTCAAAAAATGCATTTCTGAAAAATCTTGCAGGAAAAAGTCTAATATCTTTATGGCAAAGCACTTTTATACAGTAGAATGTGTTATTTCTAGAAATAAATGCAACATCAAAGATGACAAAATGCTTCAGTAAAAAGTGACTCTCACAAGCATGACAAATGAAATAACTTCTGACAGTGTGACTGTAGAAGATTAGTTAGCTTTAGTACTTGTAAAGGTATTCTGAATGTTGTTTGATCGTGATTATGAAATGGTCATGGGACAAATTGCTCTAGAACAGCAAGGGTGAGAGGAAGTGAACTTCTCTTTGAGGTGCAGGTGAGGTTAGTTTCACTGAATAGCGGTGAAGTGTTTGGTCCAGCTACTGCCAAACATCGACTCGTAATCGCAGTGCTCAGATAATCTGATTTTTCTGTATTTGATCATTGTCTCATTTTCTTTTTGATTTGCATTAGATTGTGATAGTTAAGGTTTCACATGCGACATGGAAGAAGAAAATGTATGTTGCTAGCACTGTTGCCATTTCTCACCCTGTTTTTGAAGAGATTGTCGTCTTGTTTTTTCAGAAAAAAATGTTTCAAAGGGAACTTACCTCTGTAGTTCAGAGGATTGTTTTTTTTAGCATTTTCAGCCTATTGTGGGAAATCTTAAGAATAGTGTAAGACAATGCAAGTAATCTAGGTCTCTGACAGATCTTGCTTTGAAATATAGGACCACTTTTCTTCTCAAAAACACCTTTACAACTATCAGTTACTTTTAAATTACCTTATATGCTGCAGGTTGTTGGTTGAGCGTAGGTAAGTAGAAGAATGGGGATGTAGTAGAGAAGAGAAACCTACAGAACTGGCTGCTATCTGTAAATGTATTTTGTCTTGACTACCTCAATTGCTAGCAAGTTAACAGTACACAGAAATGAGGATGGTGCCCACATAGGGAATGCAATAAGGGATGTTATTTGTGTGATTATGCGTGCCATAAGAAGTACTGATAGATCCCCTCCCACCCAACCCCCCGAAATAATCTTTTAATTTATTTTTAATTTTTTTTTTATAATCTATCTTCATTCTTTTAAGAATGTTCATCATTGCAGGAGGGATCAGGGTTTTTCTCAAGGGAAGTATAACGGAAATGCAATTAACTTTTTTTTTTTAATTTAAGCTAAATAGATTTTTTTTCTTTGTTTAGCTTAGAGCAATAAATGTAGATCTCCAGACTGATGCTGCTCTGCAAGTGGATATCTCAGATGCACTCAGTGAGAGGGATAAAGTGAAATTCACTGTCCACACAAAGGTAAAAGACTGTGTTTTTACATTGAATGTTTTCTTAATTATGGAAAAGAAAGTTTGCTTAAATTGTATTTTTGAAGCAAGCGTAATATATATTTCAATGGAAATGAGAAAATAGCACTGTCTCATGTTTAAGAGACTGTGGAGCTGCAGTGCTCAACAAAATATTCAATGACAAAAAATTGAGCTTTAAAAAGAGCCTAGGAAATGGTGTTTTTTGTACTGATGTGATATCATGTGACTCCTAGGCTTATTAATTAGCCTGTTTGTAGGTAGAATTTTTAATATACCTCAGTATTCTTTAGTGTAGTTTTTACTAGGCTAGCCATGGTTTCAGAGTCTAAAAATACATTTCATAATGAATTATATTCAAGAATCATTTTTAGTTACTGTTTGTATCTGGCTTCTTTTTGTGAATTTAATGGTTTATTGATTGCAGAATCACAGAATAGTTGAGGTGGAAGATTGCTGGAGATCATTTAGTCCCATGTCCTCCCCCCATTGCCACCATAAAACTGGGGTGAATCTGAGCAGGTTGTTCAGGGTTTGTCCGATTGGGTTTTGAATATCTCCAAGGGTGGAGACTGCACAACCTCCCTGGGCAACCCATACCAATTTATTGATGCGCCAATTAAGATGAGGGTAATTATTGCTTTATAAACTTTTTTTGATCAAATTCATATCTGGATGCTTGGATTTTTTTTAACAGAGTTATACCTTGATGTTCCTTCAAGGCTCTTTCCGTATGGTAATGAAAAACACTGACTTTTGTTTTTGTTTTTCTAAATTGTAGTTCTTCCTCTTCCCTTTCCAGAGTTCCTTACCAAATTTCAAACAAAATGAATTTTCTGTTGTCCGGCAACATGAAGAGTTTATTTGGCTTCATGATTCCTTTGTTGAGAACGAGGACTATGCTGGCTATATCGTAAGTATTACAGTTCTTTGATGTCCGTGGAAAACAGAGCGTGTAAAAAGCACTCCTGGCTTTTAAGTCCAGTGGAAATGGCAGCTGTTCATTCCTTCTAAAGGGAGATCTAATGCTTTACTGTCATTTTACATAGTTACGCAAAGTTAATGTTTGAAGAAAGCTTGGAGGAAAGTCACTGTAGTTGTCATACTTCTTGCCTTTTAGTCCTAAGGAGAGAGTACGTTAATCAGTATCCAGCATATTTTTAGTCCACGGTGTTGAAGTGTGGTAGATAGGTGAACTGTATAACTTGGTGGTATTTTTTTGTTCTTTTTTTTCTCTCAAATTAAGCCAATGTTTAACTTAGTTACAAGTTTCATGCAGCCTTTGTTTTAGCTGGAATGGCAGAGTGCAGTAACTGAGCTCTAGTAGTTAGGCTTTTCCAGTTTTGAAGATCAGAATCATAAATCAGTTGGAGGGAAAAAAAAAAGAAAGCAAATACCATCTAGAATTACAGAAAACCTTAATGCATAACTTAGCGTTTTGTGGTTTATTTCGGGCATCCAAGGAAGAGATGTCCCAAAAATAGTCACCTTATGACTGGGTGCCTATTAAAAATGGGTGCTACCGTTCATACTTTAATTACAAATAGGAATACTTACCGTTTTGGTATGAAAGCTTTGTGTTTGGGTGAGGGGATCTGCTGATTCAGTAGGTAAATGTGTTAAATTTCTAATTGACTGATGGATACATTATGATGAATATAGCCTGTGATGTGTCATACCATTCTTGAGCTAGTCTTTTTCAGTAAGAAGAGCTATTTGGAGTGACTAGACCTTTGGAGTGGTAGTAACTAGCTTCAGACACTTGACTGAGTAGATTCTGGCTTTTACGTTTTTTTGTAATGCATTAATGTAATGGGCAAATATCAGTAAACTTAAATTTTATTTGTTCTGTTTGTCTTTGTTCATAGCATTTCAGGATTAGTTTGACAGCAGTGTTTTCTCTTTCAGTGTTAATATACTACGTTACAATATTAGCCTAGAGACTTGTTTATTGTGTGCTTTGTTATTTCAGCAGATATATCTGTAATGTCAGCAGTGCTGCAAGAAAGAACTGGTGCCTTCAAACAACATAGAATGTGGGTTTTTTGGTTTAGTATTTTTGGGAGTTATAAATGGGTGGTTTGAAAAGAATTGTAGAATTCTTTCTTTAAACAAGAAACAGTCTACACCAAATAAATGAAACCACCATTTTATAATCAATTCTGGTTTAAAATTGTAATTCCTTGTATTGGTAAAGCTAAGTAAGGCTTGATTTCTGTTGTAATTAACCTACTGAAGACATTTAGCTAGTTCTTTAGTAATCTTCAAAAACATCTGGCCAAAATTGGCATAGTAATGCTGAATGTCTAACTCATTCAGGACAGAATTTATCTATAAATACTGTAATGAATGACAACATATGAAAAAGCTGCAGGCAAATTTCAGTTTCTTTACTGAATGGATGTTGTTTGACTGAGAAGTTGAGCAATTAAAAATTTTTGATTCAATTCCAGATTCCGCCAGCACCACCCAGGCCTGACTTCGATGCCTCAAGGGAGAAATTGCAGAAACTTGGAGAAGGGGAAGGATCAATGACTAAAGAAGAATTCACCAAGATGAAACAAGAACTGGAGGCGTATGTAGACTTGATTACTACTTTTTTTTTTTTTTTAGAAAAATAAAATTTTAATGCTGTTTTGCTATCCTGTATTTCTGATTTCACTGCAAAAGTTCTCTGAGATAAAGGCTTGAGAATCGAGTTGCTACATAACCAGCATTATCTTAGCGATCATGATCAGAGCCATTAGGAAAATTGTAGAAATCATTGTTTAGAAATTGTAAAAAAAAAAAATAAAAATTCATGGACAATCTTCTGAAAAAGGAAGACAATCAGCTTGTTCTTGAGAATTTTTAATAAGGAAGAAAAATAGCTAGATATAGTTTTAATAGATACAGTTTTAATATAGTATATAATAGTTTTCCTCACAGAACACTTGCAAAGGGAGGAGATAGCCTCAGTCTTTATTTTTTTTTTTTTTTCCCCTGGTGTTCCCAGTTTTATAAGCACAATGAAATTTTAAGGTTTATAGATCTAGTGATTGAACTAGGGACTTTTGCATGTGGTTGGTATTGTAAGCATAGGTGCCATCCTTCTGTTCCCCAAGAATATGGAGATTACTAGAAAATCTTTTTTTTTTTTTCCCTGACACTTCTGGGTTTTTGCACAGGGAGAATATACCTCCTGAAAATAGTATCTTTCCATACTATGAATTTAGTATGTGTTGAAACATCTGCAACAAGTCTTTTTTTTCCATACCAAGTTACACAGTGAAGTTTCTCCTGGCTCCATCCACTTTCCTTGTCATGTGCTCACTTCTTTGATCTTTTTCCTGTCATTGGTTTCATTTTAAAGTGTATATTTACACTGCTTCTAGACTGCTTCTGTCAAGAGCTCTGTATTGGCAAGAAAAGTACATAGAACTCTTAGAAATGCTGCTTTCTCTCCAAATTCTGGTTGCTGTGAGCAAATATCTTAAAGCTCTGTATTAGCGTTACATGCAACATAATTTATTACAGAGTAGATATACACTTCATACGCAGAGAACTGGAAATTAGCAAAACACTATAGATTTTAAAGAATCTGTGGTTTTCCAGCGGCCCTGATCATGATTCTCTTGTGGTCTGGTTAGGGGTTGGATAACACAGAAAACTTTGGGTTTCTTCTACTGCCACCTCCATCCTCTGCATCCTCCTTTTTTGTCTTCACTGAATGACTACTACTCTCAATGAGATCAAACATCTCCCAACACTGGCCCTGCTGGTTTGCTGGTATGTAAATCTTAACCTCTTGGACATAGTGGAAGCAGAAGTGTTGATTATCATTTCACCTTTTGACCTCAGAATGGGGAAAAAAGCCCCTTCCTCTTTTCTAGAGAGGTTACAGCTTATTCTTTGAATTTGCAGAGCAAAAAGTTCTAGCAAACTTGTATTGATAAGAACGCCTTCCTCTTAATTAAATCACAAATGAATAATTGCTTTAAAGTTGAGTTGGTTCACCTGGGCAACTGTGCAATTGTCATGGTAAAATGTGATTTTTTTTTTGGTTGTACCTACCAAACACAATAATTAATTTCACTTTTAGAACCACTATGAAGCAAGACATCTGTGTAAGCTTCAGCCAAAAAAGGCTCAGTGCTTTAACGTGGAGTAAGAGGCAGCTATTTAAAGAGCTAACAAAATGATACGAGCATTTAAGTAAGGAAGGAGGGTGCAAACAGGCAAGGGGATGGAGATGGGGAGGAAGGAAATTGCACGTCAGCCACATATTAGCTAGCGTTGTTTGTGTCTCAATTTCTTGACTTTTGTGGAAGCAGGGAAAGGACACCTAAATGAGGTTACACTTACAGCAAACCAGTCAGTATTAGCTAGTCTTAAAAATTAGATTGTATTTGTTAAGTCGTCTTTAAAAGTATCTGTAATATGTTAGGGCTTCAAATTCCTTCCCCCCCTGCCCCCCCCCCAGTATTAACATTGTGCTATTTGTTCATGTATACATAAAATATCAATGATAACCTCAACTATGTGAGCTTAAGATTTTGTATGCTTACTGAGGATCTCTTTAAGCTTCTCAGTGGGCTTTTCTCAGACTTTATTGCTTCAAGTGAAATTCTTACGTCTGTCTTGTTTCTTGTTTTCAGTGAATATTTGGCAATATTCAAGAAGACGGTTGCAATGCATGAAGTATTTTTGTGTCGTGTGGCAGCACATCCTATTTTGAGAAAGGATTTAAATTTCCATGTCTTCTTGGAATATAATCAGGATGTGAGTATTGAAAACTGAATTGCTGGAAGAGAAATTAAGATGGACTTTTATGGTAGCACGGAAAATTGATTAAGAGGGCTTTACCTCCTGTAGCAAATTGCATCAGTTACTTCATACCAGACATATTTGTATTTTAAAAGTTAGAAATTAATTTAGGTCTGGCGAGTTCATTCTGCTGCCACCTGGGGAAACAAATGCTCCATGTACTCTAGACTCAGCATCAGAAGTATTAATGGAAATCTAATATGTTTTGGATTAAAAAGATTAGCTTTTGATAGTGATTTCATTTGGTGTTGTCTCCTCCTTGACTGGAATTTGGGGTGTGGAGTGAAGGTGGGGAAGTTGAAGCAACAAAGGTGGAACACCGATTTTCAGGATTTGGAACTGTGATTTTAAATTTTGTTGCTCACAAAACCAGAGTGAATTTGTTATGAAATTTTATAATAAAGCCTTTTTTTAAAATGTAGGTGACATTTCAATTGTTTTTTGTTTTTCTCCTAGATGCTTAGCTACTGTGGCTATCGAAACGTTACGTGCTCATATTCTACAAATGCAGTAAACGCAGAAATATTGCAGAAATGAGCATTGAACGTTGAAGTAGAAAACACTGATTCAATTGAGTGCATGTTTGTCTTCAAAATATATTACAGAGGATCCTTGTTGCTTGATGTAGATATGCCAGCTCTAATTTCCTAAACCAGGCAGACTTAAATGGACAGGAAGTGTGTGAGCAGGCTGAAACCGTTATCCTTTATCTAGTAAGGGATCTGAGGCTTTTGCACTTTCTGAAAGTGAAAGATCTGTAATTCTACACTTAAAAGAGCAAAACCTAGTAATATTAGGTTAACTCATCAGCTATACTATGCATGATAAATACTGCGTTATTGATAACTGGAAGGTATACGTCATGCATTTAATATCATCCATATCTGCTCGAGTAATACTGTTTTTTTTTTTTTCTGGAAGAGTATTGTAGGTATAAGGACAGTCTAGTAAATGAGAGTAGTATGTTGTAATGGATTGCATGGTGCTCTGTCCCCATTGATGTAGGGTTTGACTAAGCAGAGAGCAGGAAAACTGGTTTAGGAGTAGCAAGTTTTGGTATGTCAATCTATATTTAAAAGAAAAAAAAGCTTCTGTTGCCTCCAGGAAATGAACTAACATGATGTATGAATTTGTTTTTCAGTTGAGTGTTCGTGGGAAAAATAAGAAAGAGAAACTTGAAGACTTCTTTAAAAATATGGTTAAATCAGCAGATGGTGTCATTGTTTCAGGAGTAAAGGTGATTGAAGCTTTACGTATCAAGATAAAAAACGTATTAATTAATTAATGTTGTTCTTTTTTTTCAACTGAAGCAGAATTTTACATAGCTACAATAAGGACTTTTTAGCCATGTCTTTCAAAACTTAGAGGCAGAGCACGGGAAGGGACCTGTGCCTCTGAATGCAAAATCTCACAGAATCACAGAACCATAGAGTATACTGAGTTGGAAGGGACCCACAAGGATCAAAAATCTCTGAGAACTATCTAATTGCTTCTGTGAAAGGGGACTTCCAGTATTCTTTCCTTTCCCCTGTTTTATGGAATTAAGCATTTTTTTCACCCATGGATAATTGATTATCTTTTTTGTTTTGGTCTGTCATTTTTTTTATGATGGGGAGGTGTGCTCTCTGACAGCTGCTCAGAAGTTACTAACGCTCAGAATTGTCCCTGCCTTGTAACATTCTTCTACCTTTTCAAAGCTATACACAGCAGAGGTGATATTACGTTTTCCCTCAGGGAAGACTCAAGAAGATAGCTGAGATGATGAAAATTCAATTTTATTTCAACTTTTCCTAAAGTTGAGAGAATGGTTTTATAACAAACAAATTCTGCAGAAGCTGATGATGATCTTTCTTTCTAGTGATAACTTCCCATTTGCAAGCAAGTTAGCAGAGCTAAAATTCCTAGTTGTAAAATCTTGAATTTCAGCTGTACTGGACAGTGGATATGAGATAACAACCATAGGTTAAGTATGGCTCAGAGAAAAATACAGAATTCAAATAACCAGCAGTTACTATTCAAAAAGTTCAAAATTGTTCAAAGCCTGTGTTGTAGGCTGTTACATGTTTTTGAGCATCTGTGCTGGTTTTGATTTAATTTAAGTAAATGTAAACCAAATACCTTCAATGGTAATGCAATAACTATTTAAATTTACATACATTTACCAACTTGAAAGACATCTGTCATCAAGATCAGTGTTCTTGTGCTATAAGTTCATATCGTCTCTGCTGCAACCATACCATTTGCACAACTGGGTATCTTTCTACCTGCCCAACCTTTTTCTAGGTTGGTGCCTAGAAAAATTGACATTTATCCTATTTTTCTATCAACAAAGTGATAGTTAGTAGAGAAGTTATTTTCTTCATTTTAGGTTTAGTTACCTAGACCTTTAAAATGCTTGCTACAAATTCATAATAAAACTTCAGAACAGGATAAAATAAGTGAAGAGGAAAACGATTTACATAAATGGTGTTTAAGACAATAAAAATAGATTTCATTTCCTGTCACAGCAATATGTGCAAATCTTCTCTGTATAAATTTCACTACACAGAATGAGTGAAATCTGAGGATTTTGAGCTTGTCCTTGTTTTTCTGCAGGATGTGGATGATTTCTTTGAACATGAAAGAACATTCCTTGTAGAATACCACAACCGAGTCAAAGATGCCTCTGCCAAATCTGATAAAATGACAAGATCACACAAAAGTGAGTCCTTCTTCCAGAAGGAAAGCAGTACTAGCTTAAATGCACAGAAATGATTTGTGAGGAGCAGTAGTTTTTAGTTTTCTTTTTACATGCAAAAAGCGATCGAATTTCTCCAAGTGTAGTTTTATGTTAGTGAAACGAAGTTTAATCTCATTTTCAAGGTTTAGCCTTTGCTGTAATAGACTGGATGAAGTACGAACAATGCACTGCAACACTGAAGATATCCTCAGTCTTCATGCTCTCCCTTTGAAGAGAAACATAAAACTTTCTGTAGGAATACGTATTTTTTTGAAGTCTGATTCTTCTTAGTCTTTAAAATGAAAAATGGGGAATATAGCATTATTTGTGATTTTAATTCTAATGAAGTTGTTCTTTATTAGATGAGCTTGCATTCACCAGGGTGCAGTTCTTCACACATTACGCATTGCATTGCCTTACTGAGCAGCATACTGATGTTTGGGCTGTTAGTTTTAGACCAGGAGGTCCAGTTTGCATTTTTTTCAGCCTTCTAGAATGGAGATTGGAATGTGTATTCACTAGTGTGGTTTGCAGGACACCTTCTGTTGCTGAGGTGAGGTTCTCCACCTCTTAGCTATTGATTCCTCTTCCTGAGACGAATGCTAGCTAATGGTCATTTTTTGAAGCTCTAGGTAGTGCTCTCAATTGCAGAGGAAATCGAAACCTTTGGTTTAGGAATATATATATATATATACACACACACATATATATACACACATATATATATATATACACACACACTCACTTAAATCCTATAAGTTTACTGGCAATTTTTATTAAACTGAGAAGTGAGACAAATGATACCTTTTGAAATTCTGTCTAGAAGATTAAAGCTATAACCTAGGATGCTCGTTTTGAAAATGGCAATCTGTAGATTATGAATAACTTGCTTGTGATCTGCAGAGAGCTGCAGTGCTTACGGAGTTACTGACTTCCTATTTCCAGCAGAAAATGTATTTTATGTTTAAATATGAGAAGTAGATGTGGAGGTTAATGACTACCTAATACCATTCTTCACTGTAACCAACTGCACTAATTCCCTTGAGATGTATGGAGTAATGAATCATTGGACTGATGATGACCCACTCAATCTGTTAAAACAAGGTTGTCTTAATAATGAGAATTGCTTCTGATGGCACTTTGATACAATAGAACTGGTTCTAACTTCCACTTGAAGCTTGAAGTTGTCATTCATAATACATGTTATAAATGGAATTTCATTTCTGTTTTTGTATCAAAGCATGTTCCTTTTAGAAAAACACCTACTCTTGAAGAAATAAAGGAACTTGTTTTCCAGAAAGGAGAGGTATTCAGTGGTAAAAACAAGTGCTTCCTTTTTTTTCTAGATGTTGCAGATGACTATAATAGAATTGGTTCTTCATTATATGCATTAGGAACACAGGATTCCACAGATATATGCAAGTAAGATTTTGTTAATAACATATGGGGGGGGCTTTCCAAGTAGCAGTCTTCATGGTGACCTGCTGAGGTTGGTAGCACACTTGCTTTGAGAAAAGAATTTATTATAGTTGTATCCCATTAAGAGATTTTTCCTTAGCATTCTAGTTAATGTCTGTCTTCTCTCAAAATGAAATGATTTGATTGTAATTCAGTCTGCTGTTATGCTGAACCCTTGTTTTGCTTCCTCTGATGAAGATGCACAACACTGTTCAGCCTTCTTGAATCTCAAGTAGGACATGTCGTGTTTACTGTTTGGAGGAAAGCACATTCAAATTTGAGTGAAGGACACTTGATAATAGCATAAGACTGTTAACCAGTGTGGTGGTATTTGGAGTTTAACTTAAAGCATAAAGAATCCCTGAGGAGCAGTTCAGTTATTCTTTAGTAAAATCCATCCATCCGTTATGCTTTGTCTCTTACCTTTTATGAAGTTGTACAATTCCCAAATGTTTGAAGTACTACAATTTAAAAACCTTATGTTCTCTGGGTTCTGTAAATTACAATTACAAGCAGCACCTTTACAGCTTTTATTGCTATACACAAACTATATTTTGAGTTACAGAAAATTGATTAGACTGTTAAAATTAATTTTGTTATAATACCAACTGTTTCTTTCCTACAGGTTTTTCCTGAAGGTGTCGGAGTTATTTGACAAAACAAGGGTATGTATTTTGAAATCTTTGTACATATATATTCTATGTGTGTATCTTTGAAGTGCCAGGACGCTTTGTGTCACTTAAACATGAGCATGTGGATGTTTTAAGGATGGTGCTACACTGAATATTTAAGAAACATGTACTAGGTAGTGAAAAAGCCTAAGATTTCAGTCATCTGTTTTGTAAAATGATGGATCCTTTTGAGTATTCAGTCTACTAAAATTTTCTTGGCAGTCTTTGTCTTCTGTGTTAAAAGCTACTAAAGCTGCTGTACACCTTAAATGCTTAGACTACCTTCTGTACTTGAAATTGGTTATCACAGAACTTGTTAAGGAAAAAAGAAATTTAATCCGTAATCCAAAAAAATGGAGGACGTTGTTTTTTTTCTGAAGCCAAGACCTGTTTCTGCAGAGGCATGCCACATACTAGGAAATCTTTTGAATGAAGTGTGTGCATTTCCTAAACAGTTGCATCCACGTAAATGGGTATTTTAAAGAAAATGGTATTTGTGAAATTACTTGCTTTGACCTCAATGTTGCCTTTTAGAATTTCTTTTAAAATTAAGATACTTAAAGTGCACTTACTCTGTTTCTAAATTCATAGAAGTTTCTGTTTTAGATACAAGCAAGTAATCTTATTGGGAAGTAGTATTTTGAACCATTTAATGCAGTGTAGTTACACAACTACTCTGTAAGGGTACTTTAAATGGTTTCCTTTGATCTCAAAAATTACACAACTTCTTGTGCAACTCTTTATACTACAGAAGTTGTTTCTCTGCTGTTTCTCTAGTATATTATATATATGTGTATGTATATATGTATAGTAGAAATCAGAAAGAAAGTTTTGTTTAAAATAGCCAGTTGTCAATTACTGCTTGCACAGTAGGTTATTGCTTACATTTTAATACAAAAGACTAATTCTGTTTCTCATGACGCACATTTAAGTATTCTATCACAAATGCATGATCTTAGCTTTTGAGAAAGACTTTTGAGAAATCTATCGTGCACTGTTGTATGTTTTATATTGTATTTACATCATACAAATGAATGCCTGCTGTCTGGATGTTTTTAAATTGATGCTTTTACTTACTGTTTTTCCAGAAAATAGAGGCCCGGGTATCTGCTGATGAAGATCTTAAACTTTCTGATCTTCTGAAATATTACTTAAGGGAATCTCAAGCTGCTAAGGTGAATTTGTTGCGTGTTCAATGAAGTAGTGTTCCTTTTTTTTTTTTTTTTAAAAAAAAGGGAAAAAATTGCCTTGAGAAATGCACAGTATGTTTTTTTAAAAGTGGGTATGTTATAAATGCTACCACCTCCAACCTGCTATTTCTACCTCAGCTGTACAAATTGAATTTTAACTGCGTTGCTGTTCCTTATATACAGTAATTTGGGATTGTGATCCATTTACCAAAGCTAAATCGTACAGTATAATTAAAAACAGTGGAGGAGCATTTGAATTTTTCAAGTTGCTTGTAGTCTGCAAGCAGTTCTACCCATTTTTTTAATATTAAAAAATGGATATTCCAGATGCTCTGCAAGTGCTGATACAAAAACATGTGGGCCAGATTTGATATTCTATACCTACTGAGACTCATTCTTAGTGTTGCTTGATACAAGATGATTAAGTAATAGGACAGACTAAGGAAGTGTCTGTATTTAAATCACAGCAATAGCTGTTGCACAAAAAAAGAATACTGCTGTCTCTTAGGCCCTGTGTGTGTTTCTAATCCATAATCTAAATATAGTTTGTTTCTAATCTCAGAAGCTGTGAAATTTCCAATGATTGCCTCTTCTTAGACTTTTTGCAGTATCATCTAAGCCATCTGGTGCTAGCTTCTGTCAGACAAGATGCAGACCAAACAATATTAAATTGCACGTCTGATCCAGTATGGACATTTTTGTGATTTGCAGGATGAAGTGAATGAAAATTATTTAGTTATAACTGGAATACAGGAAGAAAGACTAAAATTAATCTGATTTTTTTTTTCCTTGGTATATGCTAATAAAATCCTTGGGTAGATTCTTGTAAACTTTATACATCCTTCATACTCTTTTTTTTATAGGATCTCCTATATAGAAGATCTAGGTCGCTAGTGGATTATGAAAATGCTAACAAGGCATTGGATAAAGCAAGAGCAAAAAATAAAGATGTGTTGCAAGCTGAAACTACTCAACAGATATGCTGTCAGAAATTTGAGAAAATATCTGAGTCTGCAAAACAAGGTATTTGGGTGGTGTTTGATCCTATGTTACTACTTGAAAATTAACAGATTTTAAGATACTGTTACTGTGAAGAATTTTTTGTTCTGTGTTCCCTAAGCAAAGTATTATCTTTTAATCAGTACTTATTTTGGAAAGTTCGAATGGTATTTTCATTTGGCTCTGATAGTTACATTAGTCAATAATATCAATGTCGTAATTGCTTGGCAGAGCAAAGTTTCAGTACAGATTATTTTTTACCTCTCTCTTATATGCATAGAATAGTACATGAAAGGGTAATTGCTAGCAGTAATGGCAAACCTGACTTTTTTTCAAGTACTGTTGAAATTGCCATTTTGGTTTTATGCATTCTTCTGTGAAGGCAGCAGTTGGTGGCAGCAATGACACTAGAAAAGGGAGTGGTCATGGAAAACAGAGTTACAGTAACTTTAGAGAAAATCAATATTTACATATTGCCTCTTTCCTGGAAACTTACTTTTTTTTTTTTGTCTAAGACTGTTGTGAGTAAGTAGTCATCTGACTCATTTGGGGCAGATTTGTACAAATGTTTAAACACCATGCTCTTCTGTCGTTATCAGTTAAGAATTGTTTGACCCTGTAAATTTGGCTAATGATTCCTTTAGATAAGACAGTGGAGGATGTGTGAACCTATCAGCCACAAAGTTATATGCATAAAGCATACTTGTTTCTTTTGTTCTTCATGCTAGTTTTAGTCGGGCATCTTCCATAGAGACTTTCACATACCAGCTTTGAAAGAATAGTGCACGTGGAACAGAAGAATTAAATGTTTAAAAGCATCCACATTGCAGTCTTTTTTCAAAACGAGCTTGGTGTCCACAAAAAGTTAGCTAGACATGGAGAACTGCAATGATGGTTTGCTTCCTTATTATAAGGATGTAGCGGTATCTTCGAGTCTGGGATTTGATGAGATTAAACTTGATTTATTTTTTTTTCGTGTTGCGCTCTCTCTCATTCTTTCCCTATTCCATTTTGAAGGAAAATCAGTTAACAGTTAAGGGCACTAGCATTAATACTGTTAATGAATCCGTTTTTATTTTATGCAGAACTGATAGACTTTAAGACAAGAAGAGTTGCAGCATTCAGAAAAAATTTAGTGGAACTAGCAGAACTGGAATTAAAGCATGCTAAGGTAACTGTGATCCCTTTTGGCCTTTATTTCAAATGGTTTTAAATATTATTTGCTTGAATAACCAAAACAGCTGTGTGAGTTTTGTGTGATACATGCTCTGCATCCAAGAAAGGGGAGTTTGGTGAGCCTTCTCCAGGAAGGTGAATTTCTACAACTTTCTTTAATATTTAAAGAAAAAGAGTATAGGTGAAATAGCTCTAGGAGACTGGTGTGCTTTGAGGTGCCTTTGGAAAATTCATCTTCTTGAAGACAATTTTGGCTGCAGTTTTATGGTTCTCTGGGTCTTTGATATTTATTGCTGCAGTTTGAATACCTGCCTATTTTTAAAACCTCATTTCATCATTTACAGTGAGATAGGAAGTGGTTTCTCCTGTTGTCCAGATGCTGAAGGCTTGATGTATACAGACAGATATTAAGAATGAGATCACACAGAAGGCCTGTCAGAAGTTAGGGACTAAAGTCAGATCAGTTCTGTATGTGTGCTTTTTGAGTGTTCTTTTTTGCCTTTAAACAACGCTAACAAAAGAGAAATGATATAGATAGCCTTTTGAGTAATATAACTTCTTGCAGGAAATAAAGAGTGTGTACTGTCCTTAAATTTCACGGTGTATTTGATTCTTTTAATCCATATGAAATTATTGTTTTTAGTTAAATTGGACTAGCTGCTCTGATTTGCTAGACAAGTATAACTATCTTACTTTAACAGTCCAATAGCAGAAAATGTCTGTCTTTAAAAAGTAAACTCTTCAGCATTTTTCATTTACCTGAAAATGTGCTAAACACCAAGATTTGAATGACCTCAGAATATAGGCGTTAAATGAAGTAGTTAAGAGATTTGTAATGTTGGTGAGTTAACTTGTTCCCATCTTTTGGGCAGCTTTACACTCTTTTCGGTCGTATTGACAGTGTCATTCTTCATTTTGCCAAACCCATTGATTGTAAAACTAACATACTGTGAAAAGCTTTTTGGGACTTGGTGGGGTTTTTTTCCCCTTATCTGTGTAGATATAAGTTCAGTTTGATGGGATATTTTCCTGGCAAATCAATCAGTAAAGTCAGAATGCTCAACTCCTTTTTCAGATGAGCAGTGGTTACTTTAATGTGCTGTATCAGAAATTTGGCAATTTTTTCCCTCATTCTTAAAACTTGTAAAAACTTCGACTCTTCAAGATCTGTTGTATCTGACTTACTGCTGAATTTCCTGCTTGCCTTGGAGTAAAATGCTTGAAAAATGTCTGTCTTCTAAATTATTGTCAAAGAATCATTTGTATTAACTCTGCAAATCAAAATCTTGCAGTGATGTGCTCTCGAATTTTACTAACTAATAACTGAAAAAGGCAGGGGAAAGTCGTTTATGTCTGTAGCTTTCAACTTACTTGATACATGCTTTTTGAGGTCCTCAATTTACCTGGAAGAGCTTGAAACTTTTGAGTAAGTTCTTCATTTGTCTCCAGTCTGTGTTTAGGACATGTACCTTCAGATAGTGCGTGTCTTAAATTGTCTTAATAAGTTTACTAACAAAATGAGGCTGTAGGAAGCTTTGAACTCTAGCCCTCCTTTTTTTGTTTGTTTGTTGAACCTCTTTTACCTATTTTATCATGAAGCACTGAGATTTGCTAAACAGTCTTGCATATTTAAATATTTTCAGTTGAAGGGGACATTTTGACAAATGATGACTGTTCTTGGAATGTTAACAAACATGAATTTTCTGAGCAAAAGGATATTTTGTTTCTCATTAGGTTTGAAAGTTCTGTTTTTTTCACAGCCTATGTTTTGTGTTTATTCAAAACATGCAACCACTGATGGATTAGTTTGGTTGCTATGCTTTTATTTTTATAGATTCTCAGTTGGATTACTACAGAATTTACAAGTGCAATAGATTGTTTTCCTGTCTTATATAATGGGAGATTCTCTTATGCATTTGAGGATAGTCTTATGGATAGTTTTCTAATTAGTCTGTACAGGGTATTGAAGAACTAAATTGTTTGGCTGAGACTGTCTTTCTGAGGTACCTCCATAAAATGAAGAAAGATATGAAAAGACTTGGATTTTTTTTTGATAGTATTGTCCCCTGATGTATGAAGAACAATGTTACAGGAATATGGGAATATAAAGGTTTTTCCTTGTGCTGGAGAAGATTTTTTTTTGTACTTGTTGCAATGCAAAATAAATAGTCCTGGTTTTGAGTGGTCTAAGCTGGGATATTAATATACGCCTAATTCTTCTTGCAGCGGAGCCAAAAGAGGGCTGGTAGGAACGAAAAGAAAGCTACTTTTTCCTGCAGGCAGTAAGTTCATCAGGTCAGACCAAAAGATCCCTGCTTTAAGTTTCTGGACGAAGTGCTTTGCCTCATGCTGCAGCAGTCCTTGTCTGCATGCTTTTGTGGCTTTTGAAGGCAGGTGAAGGGTTAGGCGCTCCAAACTAGGAAGCAGGCTTGGCAAGGGGATCTGGAGCACAGCACTTCCAGGCTTGGCAACGTGCACAGTTGTTCAGGTCTGCGTGCTCTTTCCAGCAAAAAGCTAATGTGGGGAAAAAAAAAAGAGGGTGGAGAGGGCTGTGAGCAACAGATAGCAAGAGCCAGCAGCAGCGTATAGTTCTTTTAATGTGGCTTTTTTTTTCTGGAATGAGTATCTCCAGACTAGATGTCACGCAGATGCTTCTGGGTCTGAATCATTCTAGCTTTATGGCTTCTAGACCTGGTGTTGCCTGGCATAGAAAACACAGAGGTGAAACCTGCTCATCTGAGAGGTTGTCTGCTGAGACAAAAGGTGAAACCTGCTCAACCTGAGAGGTTGTCTTCTGCGCGGAATTCAGCCACACTGAACACTGCTGCATGACTTACTGTTACAAGTTTTGCTCTAAGTTGAAAGAAAAACATAAATCCTAAAACACAGCTGTGCTAGAAGTCAGAGTGATCCAAGTATTGAGAGAAGGTTTTGAAAGTTGGTTCCCATTTCCTGAGCTGTATTGGGCTGTGTGGCTCTAGAAACCTGGAGGGTGATGAAGTCAGACCTTTAGCAGATCAAGGGCACTGTATGCACCCATATGAAGTATACCAGCTGTGCCCAGTTTCTACTACTTTGGAAATACTTGTTATAATCTGCTAATATGCTCTTAGCCTCTCCTGGTTGCAGTTTAGTCCTTTAGGGAAAGTTAAAAATCAGACTGTGGCTTGAGGATTTATTTAAGTTGATGCAAGTGCAGGCTACTGTCAAGATGGATGATGATGACTCTGGTCCTCTGCTTCATCTTGGCACTAGTATGTGTGCAGGTGTATAGTAAGATGGAGCTAAAATTTGCTTTTTTTAAGCTTTATTCTCTGTCTTGTTTTCACAGCATTCCTTGTGTCAAAACACAGTTTTAGCTGGGAAGGTCTAGGAATAAAAGGGAGCTTCCCTCCTTATCAGCAGAATGGACTCTAGATTCACTTAAAATAGCTGTCAAACTGAAACTTTAGTTTGGGTTAGTCTCTGGCCTATGGTAAATGGACTAATGTTTCTTTATCTGTAGCCAGTCTTTCTGATTGTTTCTCTAGGTAGGGTCTGTCTTCTAGTTTGCTGGTTATGTTACAGCATAAATTATAGTTGTATTTTACTTGCAGATCAGACTTTTTAGTATTGGAATAAGGAAATATTGAATGCAAAAGTAACTTACCTGTTGTGTTAAAGTGATTGTTTTATGATTAGTAATTGATACGTACTGTGATTTTAGGCTAGCTCTGTTTATGACTTTAGGCATCAGTAGCTTACATAAGGCCTTACGCATTTAAGCATGTTGCGCAAAAGCTGCGTTTAAACCTATTCTCTATTTTAAACCATTGGATTTTGAGGTGTTCTTGTGTTGGGCTTCATGTTTAAGAAGGAAAGATTGACGGTCTGAAACTTGGTGAAACTGCAGAGGTTATAGTCATATACTTACAGCATTTAGAGCCTTGGCTATGCTTCGTGTTGTGACGCATGAGTTTTAACTAAGCCACCTACCTCAAAAAAAAAATGACATCTTTTTCCAGAAATACTGATATATACAGTCTTGTCTCTGGACTCTGGTGAGAAAAGAATTTGTTGCCATACTAACAACAGATGTCTGTTTGGAATTGACAGAAGGGAATAAGCAAAACACAAAGCTAAGGGATTTGGTTAAATGCTTTCTAAGTAGTTCCTTCTTCCTGATTCTGTCACCACAGTCTACCAGTAACAGTAATTCCTAGAGCTCAGGAGTCCTAGTTGGCAAGAAATGCTTTCCTGAGTTTGAAATTACAGGACTTTCTTGACCTGTGCTGGTGCAAGTCAAGTCTATCAAATGTTGCAGCCAGAAGGAGGAATAGCTCACAGCCTCAATTGTCCTTGATTTATTATAATTTAAATAAGCTTATTCTTCTGAACTTTGCAAATTTAATGAAAATGAATGATGTGCCTATTTGTAAAATGTCAGTAGACTGGCTGACTGAAACTCTTAATGTTACCTAATGGCCTGCAAACTGCAGATATTTCGTGCTGCTACTGAACTGTAAAGGGATGGGCGAAAGATGACTAGTCACACCTTCATTATAGGCAGCAGGCGTGCAGTCCACAGACATTCTTCAGGCTGAAGAAATACTTCATTCCTATCATGACTTCATTACTAGCTAATAATCAACTGTTACAATAATAGAGACCTTGGATTTATGAGTTCTTCTATACACAACGATGGGCCATCAAGTCCCCATGTGTCTCCTGTATATTGAGCTTGTTCGTATCCCAGAACAGTGGGCCTCGTGAGGTAGCCTGTGACTGTCCTCTGCCAGTATAGACATAAAAGGACAAAAAGCTGTTGAAGGCTTAATTAAAATGGCTGTCTTCTGAATAAGACTTAAAAGGGTTCAATAGACATAAATGGGAATCTTCTGTTTTAGTTAATTATTTAATCCAGATTGTAAAAACCTTAATGGGGGATAGAGCTCTGATTTCTGACCTTTTTAGGCTGAGGGACAAGCGTCCTTCTGCCTATCTACTACAGGTCCCTTCGAATGCTTTCAACTGAAAAAGTAAGAATGACAAATTGTTCAGTAGCTGCGTGGACATAAGTCAGCCTGTGGAAAGGCTGCTTTCCACAAACAAGGCCTATCCTTGAACAGAGCTTGGAGCTTAAATGGCTGCTCTAGTGAGAAGATACTGAGTGCTGAGCACTGGTTAACAATTCTTGATACATTCAAAGAATGCTGAATTCATGAGTGCTTCTGTTTGGGGAATAATAATGCAGTGACAGAATAATAGTGATACTATATTAAAAAAAACAACAACAACACAGAACTTCTAGATCTTTTGCAAGAAACTTGTGAGGAAACATGGAAAGGGTAGCAAATGCTTATTTTTGAGTCTCAAGTTCATAGTTCTATATAACAATGTTCTTACAATCAAAAAAAAAAAGTGATTTGACGTGAATGTCTCTACATACACTTAATACCTATCTGTTTTCCTTTAAAGATGAGTGTCATTGCTGTTTAAAAAACATATTTTTACCATAAGCTTAAAAAGAAAATAAGGAAATGTAATTTTTTTTCTTATTTTTGCAGGGTAACTTACAGCTGCTGCAGAGCTGCCTGGCAGTGTTAAATGGTGACACATAAGCTACGCTCCGTCCTCCCACTAACAAGGGCTGCCCTCCTCTGGATTTTGTTTTCATGACTTTAAATAGGCATTTACAGTTCCCTGGAGAAATCATTTGACAAAGTGGACATAAGCAAGCTCCTCCTTTCAAAAGAATTAAAACAGACACCTGAAAGTAGCTCCAGACTATACGAAGCAACAGCATACTTGTTATTCATACATATTCATGTTTATTTAATCATTATATGCTTTCATTGTTCAGAAACCAAATGCTCTGTTTTTGTGAAGCTAGCCAATAATATGTTCATGTTATGAATACTATGATACAGCTGCCAATCTTATTTACCTTTGTAAGTAATTTCTGAAGTTCACCATTTGAAGTATGTTGTTCAAATGGCTTAAATATTACCATTAGATATTTGAATATTGTTACTATAATGCATTGTATACACTGTCTTAGTTTTTTTCCATGTACTGATATCAAGAAATTTAATCGTTTTTTTTTCAATTGTGAACATTTCTTAGAAGTTTTGGAGAACTTTGTGTAACCTTTGTAACTATGATTTAAAAGGAAAAGCAAATACATTAGTATGTTTGCCTTAACTTGTAGACTAATCCAATTATTGTAAAATAAACCATGAAATCAATGATTTTTCTAAAATTATGCAGACACTGTATCATCTATAAGCTTAATATTTTCTAGTAAATCAGATTAATTAGACTTCTCTCTATTCATCCTGTAAAACCATTGAGTAAGTACTAGATTGGTCTGACACTTAAGTACTAGCCTGGTACAATTTTTCACTTGCATTCTCAGGTTTATCCGTTTGCATGTTTGTCTGTGACTTTCCTATCCAGTGTACTTATGTCTTTTTTTTTTTTTTGAGTTTGTTGGCTGACTGCATTTTCTTTGGCAGAAATGCTTTTTAAGGGAACTTGCTGCTTTCTTTCCAGAAGAGGGACATAAAGTAGCAGGAGTGTATTCAGCAGATGCATAAATTATTAAGGAAAGGTAATACAGCCCCACTTTGATACGGATAAGAAGCTTCACTTCAGAAAATAAAAAGTGAAGGTATAGCCAGTGGAGGAATGCCTGAAAAGGATCTCAATCTGTTAACTGGACTTAGAGCTCTGAACACTTTTTGTTTGAATCCTTGGTCTTTCATTTGTTGTATTGCTTGAACCATGAGTCTTTTCCACGAGCTGCTGTTCTTCTGTATAATTCCAGAATGTCATGAAATTAGGCTTTACTTAATGAGTTGTTCTTTGCAGTGGGATTGCTGCTTTATAAGAGTTTGCAGACCTTCAGTGGAGCAGCAGAGTTCTGGTGAACGGGATTTCATGCTTGGAGATGCAGATCAATGGAAGCTGATGTCTCTGTATTTACAGCCTCTCCTGTACTGCAGCACAGAGGTTTGTTAGTTTTGTGGGGCGTCTTTTTGGTTTTTTTTGTTTCTTTTCCAAGTAGGGTGAATTGCACAGTGTAGTATACTTCTCCTACAGCATTGCACATGGAACATGTCTAAGGCAGAGAAGTTTCTTGGCTTCACATGCTGTTTGCATTGTGCATTGGGTTGCGTGTGCATAGCCTCAGACTTTGAGTTACCGGTGCCCAGTGGCTATTAGCAACTCATGTTGTGTATATAATGTTTTCTATTAATGGCTACTACAACACTACTGTGCTGTTCATCTTCCAACTATTAAAGGTATAATTCCTAAGGAACTCATCTATAAATAGACTATAAGGGACAAAGACTAAAATGTACATACAGTTAACAAACGTGTAAATATTTTAAGTAGGATTGTGGGAACGGTTTTTAGATTAGTCCTTGTTGTTCAGTGTTACTAGCTCATTAAATTTTTTTCAAGCCTCTTGGTATCGGCTGTCTCTCTCCAACTGGAAGCGGGCCCTAAAGCTCCCGGGGCAGGCCCCAAAGCTCCCGGGGACCCTCGGCTGAGGCGGCGCCGCCTCGCCCGGCCCGGCCCGGCCCAGCGAGGGGCGGAGGCGGGCGGCGGGGCGGGCCCGCAGCCGCCGGGAGCGGGCGGAAGCGGTGGCGGCCGCCATGAGCCGGCTGCGGGAAGAGGACGACCCCTACGTGGTGGAGGAGCCCAGCGACGAGGAGCGGGCGCTCAGCAGGTGCCTCTCGGAGCACACGGAGGGCGGCCGGGGGCTGCCCTTTCCCTCCGCTGCCCGCTGGGGCCGGTAACCGCAGAGGCCCGGGCCCGGCGCCTTGGGGGTGCGGAGGGGTCGCCTCCGTTGGGCTGAGGCTGGAAAACCGAGGGGCGCCCTGCTGAGCCCAGCCCGGCTGCTGTGGGGAGCCTCCCGGGCCCAGGAGGCATAGCAATTTCACCCAAATCCGTGGAGAAGCGCCTCCCAATACGTCCCCGCAATCTAGGTGTTTGTTCCCCAAATTAGTCGGTGTTTTAAGCTGGTAGTGTTGATGAGATCCATAACATTTCAATCCTTGTAGCTCGGAAGATGAGGTGGACGTGCTCTTACACGGCACTCCCGATCAGAAGCGGAAACTGCTACGGGAGTGCCTGACCGGGGAGAGCGAATCCTCCAGCGACGATGAGTTCCAGAAGGAGATGGAGGCCGAGCTCAACACCACCATGAGAACGATAGAAGGCAAATGGAAATCACCAGAAATGGGTAAATCGCACCTAGCGTCTGCTTGTGCATGACACCGAGTGAAGTGGTGTCTAGTTAAGGAGTTGATGTGCTCTCACGGCTAGAGGGGAGGTTTGTGGTGGCAGTGGAGGGCTGTATGGAGCCTGTGGAAAAATTTTAAAATGGCTGATCACTGCAGAAATGGTCACTAGGTGCCACTTGCACGAATGCGTTTGTTTTCAACCTTTTCTAAGACTTTTGTTGTTTCTGAACTTGTGATTCCCTGTTTTACTGTGAATTCTCTTTGTTTGATCTGTCTCCTTTTTCCCTGGTGTCTCTCTAACTTTATACATGTATTTAGAAGTCTCAGGAGCAGGTTGCAGCCTCTAGTGGCTCTGGATGCTATCAAGATTTGGTGCTCTTTCTTGCACAAAAGAAAAGCATGTGTTGGATTGAGATCCCAAATCAGATGGGGAAAAGAATCAAGAAAAATACTCATTTCTTCCTCCCTTAAGTGCTTAAAATTACAAGTTACATCAAATAGTAAAAGTGTGTTAAAGACTTACCTTTTCTGGAGTTTGTGTACTATTTTGGGTGCAATAGATTGATTGCTTTGGTGTTGGAAGAGTGTATGTTCTAGTTTTGTACCTAGTACAAACGCCTGGTGAGGTGTTTTAATTTCTGGGGGAATACGTGTAGTATTTATTTTAATGTAGGAACTTTATTTTGCATACAGCAGGTTTAATAGTTTTTCTGTTTTAGTAGGCAAACCTGATCCTTCTGTTTTGGTTTTGCAGTTAAGAAGATGTAGAAGTGTTTATACTGCTACATGCATCCAGAACAGAATAGGATTTTTGGTGCGGACCAACATGTGACAGCCAATCGATCTAGGTCTTTTATGAACTTCTGTGGTCCTGAAAAGTAGCAAGTTTTTTTTTCTTTTTTTTGATGAATTTTACTTATATCAAAGTTTATGACAATGTGCCACATCTGTATTTCTTCCGCATGACTGAATAAAAGAAACCTTCCTTTGAACTGTACTGGGGGTTCGTCTCAGTGAAAGTGAGCAGTTCTACTCTGAGAGAGCACCTATAAATGAAATAACACAAGTAGTGTGGATGATCGGGATATGGGAGTAAATTGGGAGAGCTGTTACTTAACACACCCAGAATGCTTCTGAGTAAACTAACTTGGAAATGAAGGTTTGTTCTGGACTATATATTAGTTATCCTTTTGGTGAGATGTTCTTACAACTTCTCTCTCCAATTACACATATAGGTACTTCCTCAAGTACTGGGCAGACTGGACATGCCACCACTTCGAAATACTACGATGACATTTACTTTGATTCTGATTCAGAAGAGGAAGATAAAATGGGTAAGTAACTGAGGAGAGGAGAGAGGAGGGCGTTTTAAGAGGACGACCATCTCAGGTCTAGTAGAATCCTCATAGGGGGGTCAGGGACTCTGAAGAGAGCCTTTTGAGGACAATTACCAGCCTATGTCATCTCAACAAAGTTCCTGCAAATTTATGATGTATGCCAATCTATGTAAGATGTCTTAATCCTTTGGGGTGGTGCATTTGGAGTAGAGATGAGCTAGATCTTTGATTTAGTTTAGAGTTATTGCAGATGTTTTAAAGGAAAATCAAAAAATTCACATTTTGATTTAAGTAGAGAATCATCTCATGTCCAACTGATGTAATGTGTGCTTGCACAAATCTTTACAGTTACACAGGATGCCCAGAAAAAAAGAAAACATCAGCAACGTCGGATTCTTTCCAATGATGAGCTGTTATATGACCCAGAAGAAGACAATCGAGACCAAGCGTGGGTTGACTTACAGAGGAGGAGGTAAGAGGCTGTAAATAATTGAATTGTAGGATGTTTACCTGTTGTGGTTTAACCTGGCTGGCAACTCAGCACCATGTAGCCATTTGCTTACTTCCCCTTCCGCAGTGGGGTGGGGGAGAGAATCGGGGCGGGGGGGAACAACAACAAAAAAAACCACTTGTGGGCTGGGATAAATACAGTTTAATAGGACAGAAAAGGAAGGGAAAATGATGATGATGATAAAAGAAAGTAAGTGATGGACAATGCAATTGCTCATCACCTGCCAAACAATGCCCAGCCACTCCCTGAGCAGCAGCAGCCTCCCTGCTCCCCGCACCTCCCCAGCCAACTCCTCTAGTTTTATTGCTCATCATGAAGCGGTAAGGTATGGGACATCCCTGCAGCCACTCTCTGTCAGCTGTCCTGGCTCTGTCCCCTCCGAGCTCCTGGGGCACCTGATGCTGGCAGGGTGGTACTGGTGAGAGGCTGGAAAGTCCTTGGCTCTGTGTGAGCACTGCTCTGCAACAACTAAGCTGTCAGTGTGTTATCAGCATTATTCTCATCCCAAACCCAAAACACAGCACCATACCAGCTACTAGGAGGAAAACGAACTTTATTCCAGCCAAAAGAGGGCATTACCATAAACTGAAAAATTCCATTGAACGTGGTGACTATACAGAAAAATGCTGTCAAGTCCACACAGTGAGAATATTTTTGCCTTAGAATTTAGTGTATGAAATTTAAAAGCCTGTAAAACTTCTACGTGTATATAATGAATGTGCTAGTTCAATAAGCCAGTTTTGTGTATAGATCTTATCGAAAGAACCACAGCGTTAATGAAAAGGTTGTAATACAAACAGAACAAAGCTGCCTTACTTGAGTTTTTTTTTGAAGGATGAATTAGAAAAATGCTTGTTGAAGCAGAAGGGAAATGTAGATCTTGAAAAACACAACATTAATGTATGTTGCCTGCAGAGATTGCACTTAAGATACCTGCCTTCTCCAGGAAGATGATTATTGGGCAGAAGTCCACATTAGATGTACGTATGTCACCGAATGAGAATCCTCTGAACAAAATAAATGGCAAGATACTGCTGCGTGTTTTTTCCATGCAGTGCTTATGTTTATGTGTTTTGAGTTAATGAAAAAGGTCTCAAGAAGGAGCCGGGTACTTACTGATGTATCTTAATACAAAAAAAGTTCTTAAGGTTGAATTGATGTGTGTGACAGCAAGGACACGTAATTTCACTTTTTCTGTCTCTCCTCCCTTCTCCAATTGGTAGGTACCGTAATCAAAGAAAAGGGCTGCGGCAACAGCAGACAAAACCTTCAGCTGTTCCAAATAGCGATGCTGTTCTGAATTGCCCTGCCTGCATGACAACGTTATGCCTGGACTGTCAGAGGTAACTATTGAACAGTAAGGGGTCTTCTTGCAATGCCTCTCTTCTGGTCAGTTGCATTTTTAGTGTATTCAGTGATTTGATCAATTGAGCCTTGCAAGGTGGAGCTAATAACAAGAAGATGAATCAGATGTAGGGGTGAATTCTAGTTTCAAAGAATGGTGATGATCAGTTTAACATGCAGCATGGAGATGAGGAAGAACAGGGAAGAACTTTAGTATAGTGGAGAAGGTAAACTATTAAAAAAAACATCATGGAGACTAAACAGGAAGTTCACGCTGATTTTTTCTTTTTAGAAAAATATGTTAGCTTGATGTTTAGAGGTATCAAATTATTTCAGGTTAACTATTATTTTCATGTTAAAGTTTCATTTTTAGTGGAGGATTAGGCAAAATCAGGATAGTAGTATATTCTTAATTGCTCTGAGTGTTAGCAGTTGCAGTTTTGAGTATAGTTAAGGAGTACCTGGAAAGCATGTTTTGCAGCTCTCCAGTATTTGACTGCACTGCAAACGTAATTACTATTGTGAACTTGTGCAAAGGAGAAAGACTTTTGCACCGAGAGTAATGGAGAAAGAAACCCTGTGAAATGAGGAATAAGCTACCCCACATTTACTCAGTACTTTTGGTAGTTGAAGGTGAAATTCCACAGCAGCCTAAAATCATCTAAATGCTGGGTGCTATTTCCCAATCTCTTCCGTTTGCTGGTTCTGGCATTCCTTGACTGTTCTGTAGTTAAGTATTTCAGTTTGCGAAGCTCACAGAAAACTGTTTTTATCGTTGCACTTGTCTTTCGTGAGTTTGATAAACTAATATAGCTCAGTACATCATTGTACAGGCATTAAAGCCCCAGAAGTCAAGATAGGACTTCTGCAGCCACCTGTTACGTTGGTTTAGGCTGCTCTAAAACTGCAGCCTGAGAGACATTGTGTTGTTGCAGCCCTGAATTTGCTATGTGCTCCAGCTATGCGGTTGTTATGCAGATGACAGCTGAAAATCCATTTTATTATAGACAGGCTTTTTCAAGTGTGATGTGTCAATGTTTGTTATTTATAGATAGAGATTTCAGGCTTGCAACTCTAGTTTTGTGATTTTGGTAGTTGTGAGTTCTGTTTATAAAACTTCATACTTATTTGGCTTTCAGCACTTTGACGTGGTACTTCCTACGTTCAATCCCATTTCTAGTGATGATAACCAATTTCTTGGAAGCAGAGTTTTATCAGTGGTATGACTTGCATTTTCTCCCTTTCTCCGTAGACATGAATCTTACAAAACACAGTACAGAGCAATGTTTGTGATGAACTGCTTTGTTAACAAAGAGGAAATTCTGAAATACAGAAAGAAGCTAAATAAAAGAAGTAAGAAAATGAAGCACAGCAAAGAAACTACCTCTGTACAGTCCAATCAAGAAGAGGAGGAAGTGTATCATCCAGTATTATGTACTGAATGTTCAACTGAGGTGGCAGTGATGGATAAAGATGAAGTTTTTCACTTCTTCAATGTTCTAGCCAGCCACTGCTAATATGCAAAAGCAGCAAAAAAAAAAAAAAGTGCGCTGTTTAAGACAGTGTGAAGTATCAGAAATGCAGGCATGTTAGCATGTTTAAAATACGTTCTTTTAAATGTACATTTTAATTAGAGAACTTTATAGCGGTTGGGTTTTTGACACTTGTTGTATTCCTTTTTATGAAAGGAATATGGTTAACTGCTTGCATTTGAGAACAGTATTCTTTCACGCTGTAGGTGGTTGCATCATTGAGGATTTAAAATTTTGTAAATAAAATGTAAGATCTGTGTATTATGATCATTCCCTGTGTATATACTGTCCATTATCTCAATATGTATTAGAACTGCTGCTTAGAATAAAGATGGTATAAACTGGTCCTGTGTAGCTGCATTCATCATTTCTAGGGTGCTAGTACACTCTGTAATTCTCAGTCAGGATGTTGGGCTCCTTTAGGCTGGCATTCTTGGATGATTTGCACAAATGTAGGTAAGATAAGGAAGGAGCTGTCATTATATTTGGATTTTTGGCTCATTAAGATCTCAAAAATTGAGATTTCTATTTGTATAGATGGGAAGATTAGGTTGTATCAAGTTTGGAATGGATCACTTAAATCAACGTAGTAATGCTTAGTAACGCAATTAGGAACTTTTAATGTAAAAATACATTTGAAGAAAATACCTGACATTTTTTCTACTGTCCTTTTTCTTCATGGTGACATGTTTTAAGAATAAACTTATGGTTAGCTCTATGGCCATTAATCTAGTTTGTATGCTTTTTCTGTTTCTTCAGTACAATTATGGCTTCTTTATGGAAGCGTGAGTAGTTTCTGCTCTATGATATTTAGGCTTCTTGTTTAGTCAATGAAACCACTGTAACGTTAATGTTGGATCCTTTTCTCTGCTTCTCCAGGCATACTCCCAAGAGGTGAACTATTTTTTTATTAGTAAGTAATGTCTCTTCTTTATAGCCTCATGTTTTTTAATGTTTCAACTTTTTTTTTTTCAAACGGGCCTTTGTTCAATCTCATCTTTAAGCTTTTTTCTTTTGATAGTACTGTAAATAAGTTGTTACATGCTCTGAGACGTTGACAAATATTTAAGAGGTAGGAACCTGAAGAACATCATATTTTGTGGTTTAGATTACAATAAAATCATAGGACTCTTTGGTTACCTTCTCTAGTCCCTGGTGCTGTATTCTACTGATCTACAAATACTGATTTTCTACAGTGTTACATGAGCCCATGAGCCTAGGAGGAAAACACCAAAACATTTGTTCTAGTGTCAGGGTTGCATGAAGCCAACACTATGGACAATAGAAGTGACAATATTAAGCTGGCTGGTGTATTGGTGGCCAGGTCATTTCAATTTTGTGTTACTGCATGAGTAATTGTAGTAGGAAAGATAGAAGAAATGGCAGAGGTGAAGTTGGCCCTTAAGATTAAAAAAAAAAACAATCTAAGTTTGATTAATGTTTTGGCCCTTCAAAAACCGAATGCTGTGGGCCATAGGCTGCTGCTGGTTTGCCCCCAGAGACCTTGAGGAATTACATTGTAAGGGAAGATAAATGACCACCAGGTTCCTATGTGAGATGTATCCGGGATTAATGTAAAAGAAGCTGTGATAAAAAATACGCCTGGAAAATGACAGAGTGAGCGGAGGTAGAGGTTCAGCAGGATGTAAAAAGGAAAATGGTCAGTGCAGCTGTTTCAGAGTAGTGTCACTGCCAGAGTGACCATTGGGTGGAGGCCAAAACTCAGAAGGACCTCCTGGAAGTAAATCCTGTAGTCGTCGAACATCACACAGGGTAGTGGACAACAGCTTCTGCAGTGCAGACTGGCATGATCCGTGCCTCATCTGGTCCACTTTCAGAGCTCCCTAAACATCCTGTGGGGTGGAACCAATGCAGTTTATTTGCTTAGCTATTTGTTAACTGCTTTTGTGGACATTGTTTTTTTAGCAAATTTAATATTTATTTTAGTTTCACTGAAGGAATTTAGTACAAATACCAGCGTTCACCTTTTTCTTCACAACTTTTCAAGAAAATAACTCACTGGTGATGATGGAGGGAAATGCAAACCTTCAAATTTTTTGTCTTACTGGAATAAACAGCATGCAATTCTTGTAAAATTTGGGTAAAATACAGACATTGTACTTTCCAGTAAAAAGAAAATCAATCCTACTGCTCTTTGCAAGCTGTAAAAGTCTAGTTTTAGTACGTAGCAACATCGATTTGTATTTTTTTAATCATTCCAGAAGTTTAGCTGTATAAAGCTCAGGACAGTTTGAGCTTGGCAGAAGAGTAAATGTTGTAAATGGCTTTTATTCAGAAGATTGCTGGCTTCCATCTTGTTAGGGTGACCATGGAAATGCTGAAATTACTGCTTGTTTCTCAGGAAGCAGCTCAGAATACACATGCTTTTTTACCTTGATGCCCAACTTCCTATTTGCAAATAAACAGAAACTTAACTACAGCTTGATGAAGCAGAGAATTGTTGAGGTAGCTGCTGAGCACTTTGTTGGCCAGTGTGGTATACCCTTCTCTGCATGTGCAACTGACAGCTAAAATTGAGCCCTGCTTGTTTTGAAGCTTAGGATCTGCTCGAGGTAAGATTTCTGTCCCGTTTTTGCTACCTCCAGACAGACTGATTAGTGGAGTGCCTGACTTGCAGGTTGACAGCAATGATCCCATCTAAAGTGGGATAAATTGTTACTATATGCTATAAGCCTGGAGGCACATATGGAAAATTTTGAACGCAAGAACTGTTCCTTCTTACAACTGTGGAGGAGCAGCTGTGATAGAGGATGTACTCTGTGCTGTAGGGCATACTGGCCACGATGTAGCCATCTTCACAGTCCAGGTGCAGCATGAAAGTGCTGTGGAGCACCAGGCTAAGGGTCTTTGCCCTGAACTGCTGGAAACGTGAGCATGTGGGAATGTAGTTCGAGGGCTCAAGTGTCAGTGCCAGTGGTAGCAGGAGGAACGATAGATGATGGCAGTTCCAAAGCAGGGCTAGAATGGAGCTGGGAAAGGAGGGGAAACTATTCAGAGGAGTATTGTCTTTTTTTTTTTTTTTTGTAAGGCGCTAAATAAATGTTAACAATTGCCTCCTGAGTACGTACTGTAGTGAAAAGGTGTAAGAGACCTGGACAACAGCTGGTGGATGTAGCAGGAAATCATGCAGCTGGTGTGCCTCTTGACATTACCTTTCTTCTCATATCGGGTACTTGCTGCTGCTGCTTCTTGCTTGTCCTATCACTCAAATCGCAGTCCCACTCTTGCAAAGCATGGGAGCAGGCAGAACTGGGACACATTTGCCCCGTATTGCTACAGCTCGCAGCTGTGAATGGGAGTAGTACTTTATTTGTGCTGAAAACACCACTTGTCCTTGAACTTTGTATGTGTTTATACAGAAAGGAGGCTTTCATAACTACCACTACTTTTTCAAGCAGTGGCTCCAACACAAGACTCCTCCAGTAACAACTGCAACAAGCAACAGCTGTCTTGGAAAGGGACAACAGTTCTTGTGGCCAGTTGTGTGGGGGTATTAATTGTGTCAATGCTCTCATTTCTTCTTGTGCTGAAGTAAATCTGCACAGAAAGTGTGTCTAAATGTATTCTGGACAGATTAAAACCGTTTTCAGATCCTGCCACATAAATAGATACAATATTCAGTTGTCTGCCAGGTGGTTTTCTTTTGCACAGTTAGCTCCTAGTACTGTAGTTGCAATTGCAACTGTGTAAATAAGTAATACGTACACCCTCCCGTGACTGTATTTCCTTGCTTTCCATTGTACGAACAGCACAGGTGAAGTTGGGGTGGGGTGCCCGCAAGAACAGAATTACGACACTCAGTGACATAAACTTAAATTGATTTACTAAGCAGGATGGTTGTACTGGGTTGGTATCAGTTTCTCATCTATGGTGCACGCACTTGGCCTGTGAGGGAAGTCTTGGCTGGTGGCCTGGCCCCAGTGCCTAGAGGTTGCACCTCATGCTCAGCTTAGTCACGGTGCCCGATTTCCACGTGTATACCTTTTTACCAGGTTTTTGGTTTAACTAAACTAGATTAAACTAGATTGGGGCCTTCTAAACTAGGTTGTCAATGGCCTTTCTAATCACGCAGTCCCAGGCCAATCTCTGACTTTTTCTGTATCTGAAGCCAAATAGCAGTCAGGGGGTTGTAACACCCTCTGGTGTTTGGCCCTATAAGCCTTACAGAAGTGCAAAGTTAGCAGCAGTTGCAGTACGAAGTTGATCTGTAGCAGCTTTATTTTTTCCATTCCTGTGGGATTAATCTGGACAGTCAGCATTGTCAGATCTTGAGGTCTCGTTTATCTGGGCACTGGTTTTGGGAGGGCTTTACTCTCTGACAACTACAGACGCTGAAGCCTTCTGAGCACACTTTCAGTGGATCACGTTGAGCACAGCCTTCAGGTCTTCCATAATTCCCAGTGTGTCAACTCAAACGAAACAGGCTGAGAGGAAACCGTCTGCAGCAACATCCTGCTGAGGCTCGATTCTCCTCAAAAGCCGGTGGTCGGTCAGGCACAGCCCTGCACGTCCCCCTGGGTTGCTCTGCCGGGGACGGCGACCCCTGTGCGCCGCCACCTCACGGCCGGCCGGGGCCGGGGCCGGGCCGGGCGCCGCTTCTCGGCGCCTCCATTTCGGGCAGCCCGGCCCCGAAGGGCAGCGGCCGCCCGGGCGGGGCGCGGGGCCGGGCCTCGGCGGGGCCGGGGCCGGGCCCGGCGGCGGCGCCGGCGGCGGGAGGGCGGGTCCCGGGCAGCCACCGCCCCCCGTCTCCGCTCGGCCTGAGCGCGGCGCGGAGCCAGCGGCGGGCGGGGAGAGCGCGGTGCGCGCCATGGCGCTGGGCTCGGCCTGGAAGCAGATGTCGTGGCTGTACTACCAGTACCTGCTGGTCACCGCGCTCTACATGCTGGAGCCCTGGGAGCGCACCGTCTTCAGTATCCTTCTGGCGGCGGCGGCGGCGCCGGGCCTGCCGGGCGGCGCTGGGGCACGGAGCGGGGCGGCCGCGGGGAGCGGGTTCGGGGCTCGGGGAGCGGGGAGCGGGCGGGGGCTGGCGCCGCCGGAGCCGGGCGGTCCCCGTCGTGCCGCTGCCCCGCCTGTTGCCGCCGGTCCTGCTGCCCGGGGCTAGGTGGCTGTCAGGAGTTGGGTCCGCTTTGGTCTTTTTTTTTCTGGTATTTCTTTTTTTCCTGGCTTGTAAACCGGAACGCCGACGTTTCTGGTTAGCACGAGCCTTCCATGAATTCCTCCGTGCGCGTGTTTTTGCCGAGTGGGAAGTGGGTGTGCACGCCGCCGAGCTCACTCGCGTCTTGGTCGTGCTTCGTCACATGGTGTTTTAGTGGAAGAGTGCTTAATCCTCGAGCTGGTAAATTTGTTTGTCTCGCCTGGAGTGGAAGAGCTTGATAGACGCTAACGTGAAGGCATCTGTGTAAAAGAGTACCTAAAGGTTAGCTTCTTCAACCAGCTCTCCCGCGCGGGCATTGTATCCCCTCAAGTGTTGTTATGGCATCGCAAGTGCTTCTCTTCAACGTGTCTGTTTTGATCCTGGGTTAAAAGGATGTCTGGTGTGAGTGACCCCGAGCCACCTCCAGTTAATGTCAAGAGGCAAAGAGACAAATTAACCCAAACATTATCATCGCTTACACCCAGCGAGAAGGGTGTTAGTAGTAGTGCAAAGCTGCTTTTCCTGGTCAGTTGTAAAGGAATTGGTTTTTGGTACATAAAAGTGTTTTCCCAGGTTACAGCTGTGTGATGAGATTAGTTTTTTCCTGCGTACAGTCAGTAAAAGTGGAGATAACCTACTATTTATTTGTTCTAGTATTTATAGACTTACTGCACACGATTGTTTAGGTAGCAGTTCTTAATTAAAAAAAACAAACAACACATTCCTGACTAAAATACCTTCCTCTGTTTATGCCGTGTCTGTGTCACTGAAGAAACCTCCATTATTGCTTCCCTTGCGAGTAGATTAGTCATGAATATGTATTTTTTTGCTTTTGTGTTAACTATGCATCTTTTTAACTTGGGCAAGATATTTAAGCAAACGGAAGGTATTTGTGTGTGATCACATATTTTTATAAAATGCTCATGTTGCAGGGAAGCAATTGCTGCTTAACTTAAAAATGTCCTATGTGCCCCAAGTATCGTTTGCGATCTCAGTTCAGCAAGGCTGTTCCTGTCCTCAAACGTGGTGCTTTCAGTGTGGCTGTGCCAGGCCTGCCAGGTGCTGTGGGGACACTGCACCGACACGGCAGCCTCAGGAGCTAAGGGTGCGCCGACCTCCTGCGTGCACCGCCAGCTCCTCGTGCTCCGGAGTCACTGCGAGTGCTGGTACTGAAACATGGATTTATGGGCTGACCTTCATTTTAGTGTCTCGCGTTGTGCAATCTTCTGGGACTAAAAATACACCCAGAAGCTAGTACGCTCTAATAAGCACAACGAATATCTCCACTCTATCACAGGGAAGTCAGTCACAAAGCCTTTGTAACACACGTGCTGAGGTAACTTGATTTCTCAAAGTTAAGGAGCATGCGCAGCTCCTCTGATTTCACCTGTGGAAATTGAGTACTGTTATCCAGTGTTATCTTGTTTGTTAATCTTCAGAGCTCTTCCTAATGTTTCTGTCTAAGCTTACTGAATCTCTGCTGGTAGTTGGTTGAAATCAAGAGGCTGTTATTAATTGAATGTGCTACTTTTGAATTTCTGAGTCTTAAACTTTGAATGATGTGATCCTTCAGTAGTCTGTTGCCATGATTTCTGTAGATAAAGCTTTGAGAATCCTAGAGCTTGATGAAGGTCTAGTGGTACATACATATTATAAGCTATCCTCCTGCCATCTGCCTTCTCGAAATTGTATAAAAGGTCCCCATTTGGACTTCAACTAACAAAGTGGTCATCTTGAGATTGTTTAGCAGACTTCTTCATGTGAGGTTTGTTTTACAGATCTGCTATAGTGAAGTACTAATGAGTATCTGTTTATTTAAATGCACAACTTTACTCCAAGCCACGCTGATCCTCTGAGGCTTTGTGGCTGAAATAGCTAGAAAGGTGCTTGTCGCAACATTACTCATATTTTTCATTACCCCTGCAGGTTTTTTGTTTGAAGTACTGTCAAGCAACACACAAGTTGAGCTTTTTGCCCATTTTCAGTTCCCCCAGGACTCCTACCACGGTGCAGCTCGTCACTCCTACTAAGTGCTCTGGTTGTCAGTTTTTGTTGCTTCTTCTACAGATGTATTCGCTGAATGCAGTTGACACCCTGTATTTTAAAAATACAACGTTGTAAGATAGTTAACAGGAAAGATTTAATGCTATGCTTATGTGACTTCTAATGCACTTTGTTTCAAATGCTTTCTTCCTTAACTGTCACTCAGATTCAATGCTAGTTTCCATCGTTGGAATGGCACTGTACACGGGCTATGTGTTCATGCCTCAGCACATCATGGCAATATTGCACTACTTTGAAATTGTGCAGTGATGAAGAACGTATTTTCACGAAGTAATCATGCTCTGAAATCTGGTCTACAAAGAAGAATGAATCTCTTAGTTTTAACGAGACTTCTACCGATGTCAAAAAAAGAAAGACACAATGAGGATTCTGCAGACTAGGAAATGAGCTATGTAGAGCAGGGGCGTGAGGTGTCCCCTATGTTGTGTTCGTTCCTTTTGATTTTACAAGATCTGCCCTTGTATAGTAGTTTTGTCTACCTTAACATTGTGATTGTACTTTGATATCAGTATTTTCTTAACTTTGTGACAGTTTCAACATTGCACTGTGAAAGCTTTTCTTAATTGTAATTTTGAGTAAATCTTAATTGCCTTCTATTTTTAATCAGAAAGTCATCTTATTAAATGGGGCTTAAAGCTTTTGCTATTGTATGGTATGCATTTGCCTGGATATTTCTATCAATGCGTTTTGTAAGAAAATACATCTAGATTCATATTAGAGACATGGATATATTCGTCTAACACTATTGACAAAAAATTAGTTTGTATGACTGAACTCAGGTGTACTGTTTTCTTGTCCAGACTTTGTTCAACAGTGTGTTTGTGCATATCACCTGAATTTGGAATTAGCAATTACTTTGAGCTTGTGTGTTCCACCTGCTGGAGGAGGGTGGGAGAGAGAAAGCATTGAGGCAGAGTGGAGGCTGCATTCATTATGTTTGAGTAGCGCTGGGGTTCTGGTCTTTTCATACTGGGAACAAAAGGACTTTTCTTTGCTCACATAGGCCCACATAAAGCTTTGGGACAGTGCTTTAAATCAACGCTTTTTCTAGCTACCAATTAAGTTGTACTTTTACATAATGCTTTATGTTTCAATGCTGATTTTCACTCAACAGTGTACCTGTCTATGTTTTAAGGGGGTTTTCTATTGCTGCTAGTGTTCCAAATGTGTTCTCGCTACAAATGACCAAAACATGGGGTTTTAAATGGACTCAAGTTACAACTACAGCAATAAGTAGCTGAATACTTGGCTGAAGTCCTGCCTTTTTTCTTTTCTTTTTTCTTTTTTTAATAGGATTTTTTTCAGTTTTGTATTCTGAAATGTAAGGTGGTAACAACCTAACTTTCTTAAGTGGAGGACTTTTTTTGTTGTTGTTTAAAAAATAAAACTTTAAAAGCAGAGCTTGGATGCCAAACTTTCATTGAGAAATTAATGTGTTTCTGAATACTGCTTACTTTTCTTCGAACTAAAAAAAAAAAAAAAACAACCAAAAGACTGGTACTTGACCAAAAAATTGTGATTATAATGGCCCAGTAATAATAGGTATTTATATCTTTTATGCAACTTCTTTGGAAATCAAGAATTATACCTGAGTTGTACAACAAAACTGTTCTATAAAGATACTGTATTCTAGGTTTGTATAGCTTTCTGAAAAGCACACAGATAGCGAAAAAGCCCTTTTCCATTTAAGTGCTTCGTGTATCTCTGAAAACCCCATCATCATCCTGAAGCTATAGGCAGTGGGCCTTCAACTCCTTAGGTGAACCGAAGCTTTACTGCAGTCAGTAGAGGTCTCCCACTAAATTAGTGCCTTGCTTAAGGGTGGAATTTCATATGAAAAGTACCTAAACTATTAAATGCAAGTCTTGCTTGTGTCTTGGAGACAAAAATGCCATCTGCCACTTATCCCGTGTCTGCCGAGAGGGATGCGCAAGCATCCCTGCCCAAGCGATGGTGTTACTGATTGGGTAAGGCCGAATCAGAGACCGCAGGCACGTAATCCTGCCTTCGCTCATTAAAAACTGGCTATGCAAGCATGGGCAGTTCAGTGTTTCCTTAAAAGTGTTTCCAGACTTGTACATAGCATTTTAAATATATGTATGTGGAGCTAATGATTAGTTAACGTACTCGTTTTGAAGTAGAGTGGCGCAAATTGCTGCTGTCCGTGGATTAAATTGGTACTGTGACGTTTCTTTGTGAGATACCATTGTGACTGAGACAAACCTACTGCTGAGAGAGGGCTGTAGCTGTGGGGGGGGTGGGGGGGGTGGGGGGCAGCCCTCCCCTGCTGCAGCGTTATGAACGCTAAATGTGATTTTTAATTGCAAAGGGTTTTATAAAAGGGCTTTTATATACTGACTTTTATTAGCTGTCTGCTTTTTGTTGTGGGGAAAAAAAGAGTAACCAGAGTCTAAACACTTGCATTGCGTTGGAGTGGGCCCGATCGATATTGTACTTGGATTCGATTTGCTAATTTGAGGAGTCATTTTCAGCAGTTCTCTTTTTAATTATAAATCAAGAATCTCCTAGAAGCCTTGGACTGTTCTTTTAGATTTCAAATACTTTGTTAAAGGTGAAATAATTTCATTAATAAAATACTTTATGTTGTATCTCTGGAAGGAGGTATCTGCAATGTGATTTTCCTAAAGCTGACCTAGTGATGGTTCAAGGTGGGATAATTATGAAGCAGAGTAATTTTTTTATTTTTTATTTTTAAGTAAGAATGGTGGCAGGGGTTTAATTCATCGTTAAATTTGAGTAATAAATGAATCATAAGGCTACCAAGTTGTTTTCCTTCTGCAGCCTGCTTTATTGCCATGTTAGCTGGGGGATCAAATCCTTTGTGTTATGTACTTGTAAGCTTTTTCTGTGCAAGGTGGATCTTGAAGACGCCTTAAATACCTTTTGGAGGCAGCGGGTCAATTATGCTTTTGTTTCAGAAGGATGATAACCGAACCATCGGTGTTTTAGATAAACTTGGAAAAGATAATCATGGGAAGTATTTCTTTTAAGCAGGGAACAGAATAAAATCTGAGCCCTGGAAGTAGCTTTATGTTAGTCTTCTACTAGTAACAGCTCTTGGGGTCTAGCTCGAGTCACCCGGAAAAAGAGCATACCAGCTGTGTCACATCACCTCTGGTAACATCAGCTCCTGACAGCCAGCTGGGACCCCCCTGCACACCCGCTCCCATGGCCAGCTCCGCCGGGGGGCCTGGCCAGGCACAGGCTGGATCCCGCAGAGACATCATCAAAAGCCTTTGGAGTGGGGGCTGCTGTAACCACAGGAGGAAACTGTGGCAAAAAATCAAGCTACAAGCAGGTCTGGGATGTGTGTGTGCATGCATGTACATCCTGGGTCGATTATTGTTGTGTACATATATATATATATATATATATATATATATAAAAATGCATAATTTCCACAACCATCATGATCTTTAAAATGACAGGTTGTTTTTCCCCTGAAATGGATCAATGAATTGGATCCCCTTCCTGGTAGATAATACCTTCTTTTAATTTCTTCCTCAAAGATACTTTTCTATGTTCATGGGATCAGACTAGCAATACTCAGTTGTAATGTCTGTGTGATTATTGTGTAGCACTTAATTTGGAGACAGAGGCTGTTGTTTTTTTCTGGATCTTAAGTAACTTGTGAAGGAAAACACCTGAGAATCCCAAAGCAAGACTTTCTCACTAAAATTTAGCAAGAAACACTATTGTTTTTTGTTTGTTTGTTTTAAAGACGAAAGCATACAGCTTTCTGTGTCATTTCCATTGTTTCTCTGTTGGATCTGCTATGGTCAGCCTTAAACAGAGTCATCACTGAGCACAACAGCTGCTGTAGCTGCTCTTTTTCCTTTTTTTTTTTTTGTGTGTGTGTGTGTAATGGTGATTTAAAGGAGAAAATTTGGCATCACAGTCCAGAGCTCGATCAAGCTTCTTCTCCATGTAATGGGGACAAATGAAATGCTAGATCTGGAATATCCCAGAGTGGGATCACGGCAGACACACCTCTGCTTTTCTTATCAAATTCAGTACATCAGCACAAGATCCTCCATCTGTCTGAACTGTCACAGCGTGATTGAAGACTGAGAAATGATGACCATCCACTCTCCCTGAGATATTCAAACTCTGATCCAATCTCTAAAGTAGCATTAATATCAAGCTATTTCTTCACAATATTTTTGCAATGGCAGCGTGTGTCTTTCTCAAATGCCGCAAGTGCTTCCAGCGAAGCAGAATGGGGAATTACGTTACGCAACATCTTATCGCTGAATGCTTAACACAATGTAAAATGCTGGGAGGCGGTCTTGGCTGGAAGTCAGGCTGTCCTGAGGTGGTTTTCCTGGTGAATCACTTCGTGGTGCTTTGTGGATTCCCTGAGCCAGTCTAGAGCACATGTTTTACAGTTTGGCTTGTTTGTGAGTGGAGTTCTTGTAATAAAAACAACAACAACCCCCAAGAAAAAAAAGCAAAACAAACACAACAACATCAACAACAAAAAAAAACAAACCATCACCATCAAAAAAAACAAACAAAAAAACAGTTTTAAGGTGTAGAGGGCACTGGCTAGCTTTTCATTTTGTCAGTAGCACTGTTTATTTTAATAGCAGCTAAGATGATACACATGTGCAATTCATGAGCTGCATCGGTTTACGGATCAGGTATTTAGACCTTACAATGGGGATGCATAGCAACACACTATTTCGGAAAGAGGCCTTTCAAATATCAGAGGCTCTGTTTTACACCCACAACAGTACTTTACATTTTGCTGTTGCTTACATTGTAGTGCTGCGTGGCTCCAGATGCAAGTAGCTCCATGGTATTTTGCAGTCTGTTAATGACTTTTTATTTAAAGACTTATTCCACTTTCCTATGCAGAGAGGGCCCTCCGTTAATTGCCTTCTTCATTCTGGAGGATTTTTTAAATGAATTATAGTGATTCTAATCTAAACTTGGCTCGTTATGTGAAATCACAGGGACATATGATGGAATAATATCAAACGAGGCTGAAAATGAAAATTTTGTTTGTCTTTGGACAAATGTCAGGGTGAACTGGGGAATGAAAGTTATTTTACAAGGCTTTTGGTTTCTGTGGAGCTTCAACTCTTGCAGAATGGATGTTTCTAGTGTTTGGAAAAAATGTAGGAGTTATTTCCCTCAACAGAAAGCATAATCTTGTTTTCAGGTGGCTGTGTTGAAATTTGACACAATCTGAAGCTGATACTGGTGTTAAACCCCCAGATTTACCGGATGAAAAAGTAAATTACTCATGTAAATATAGCAGTTACCAAGGTAAGAACTTTTAGTTGTAGAAGAGTTGGTTTAAGGGGTGATAATAACACCCTGGTTCTTGAGCTGCATGTTTGGACTGTGGGGTTGGACTGTGGACATGTAGCCACGTGTGGGTTGGAGATCCTTCACGCCATAAAGGTACCTGCTAACACTAGGAGGATGCCCCAGTGATTTATTTATTCAAAGGTTTGGAGTGGTGGTGTTTGGGATTAGAAACTGAATAATCTTTCTAAAGGCTTTGCAGTTTAATCTTGTGTTATGTAAACCAGTGTTTTGATAAAATGTCATATTCCTGCGGCCTTGTCACCTGTCTTAGGCTGGACAGGTAAGCATGGAGCAATAATTGCCAAATTTAATACAGGACATAGCAGCTGCAAACCAATCAAAGAGTATCAGAAAAGACAATGTGTGCAGAGAACAGCCATCCTCCATGGTGGCAGGATCGTGATGGTGATCCATCACAGCCTCTTACTGGCTAAAATGGTCTTTCATAGGTTACCAGAAGACACTTGGTTGTCTTTTGTTGCTCTTTCTTAACCTTGGAGGGTGCGTATTGTGTACCATATCAGTCTTGTCACAGCAATAGACTGGATTAGGTCGAAAATGTTTTAATGGTGTCTAGTTTAGTAGGTGGTGCATCTAATCCTTATTGCTTGAGCTTTGGAAATTAAACATATGGTTAAAGAACAACCTACTACTATCTTCCCACAAAGAAATTAATCATAGTATTTCTTTCATTTAATCCGGTTGAAGAGGTTGTCTAGATAATGTTTGAGGAAGACGCCTAAAATTTGATTTCTAGTTGTAGATGGTTGCTTTTCGAATAGCACCAACAGTTCCTGGATGTGAATCTTTACTAAGCTTGGATATTAAGCTGAAGTACGAGCCCCCTGCTCTAAGTTATCTTTGATAATTGGACCTAACATAATCAACACATCACTAATACTCATATAGTTACAATATCAAGTCTGATGCTTTTTTTTTTTCTTTTTAATTTCCACTCTCATCTGCAGGTGGAATTGTCTTGGGGCATAGCTTGCATTTTGTGCTCCCAGCAATGTGAGGTGGGCACTGTATCCGAGGCCCGTGTTTCAAGATGAGAAGATGGCATTCTACACAGCCCTCAGAAAATTTTTTTTTGGGGAAAGGAATTGTTTTGGTGATGACTGATCTTATTTGTCTTTGGTGTGAAATTTGTTTGCTTATATTTCTCGGGTCTATTTAGGTAGAAAATCTAAGTATTCATGGTCACATAGGAATTTAAACCAAAAATTCTCCAGGCAATCTTTGTGTTCCTCTTCTACTTCTGTATAGTTAATTGTTGTTCTCTTTTCCATTTGGATTGTTTTTAATTCAAGTTGTTCTTGATTCATATATTTCAAAAAGCAAGAAATGGATGCCTCAGAATATGGTTTTGAATGTTGCTGCTTAATACACACCAGTAACATTATGAAATTCTGGAAGATGTCTTTGCATAATATTCTTTCTGGCAGTATGGGATTGTGATGTCTGATCATCTGAGGAGTTAGTCAAATTCAGACCAAGTGTGTCTTTGGATGTCTAGTTACAGATACCAGATTTATGACATCTTGTTCTTCTGCTTATATTATATTACTGACTCAAAATTAACATTTTGGAGAAAAATCCCAGAGTATTGCATCCCAGGAATAGAGAAAATTATATGCTTTGGTAACACTTGCTGAATTTCAATCAGAATTATCAGATAGTTTCCAAACTCAGGGTTAGCTTAGTGGATGACTATGAAAATCTTTCTTGTTTATTAATCTTGTTCAAAAAAAAAAGAAAAATCTTCAACACACCTCCTGTGTCACAGAGTTATTCCAGTAGGCTAGACAAAAATGTAGTGCTCAAATCAAACTGACAGAGTATAACATGCACAGTCTGTCATAGATCATAGAAGTAGGTTCCGTAGGGTCTGCTGAATTCGTGGTGTCTAAACAAATGGAAAGGTGGTCTCCACTGAAAAATGAAGAAGCTATCTATACTCAGGGAATAGGAGACAGTTTCTGTGGAAGTGAGGCTTCCCAGGCCGGGACGCAGCTGCAGGTTATGCCTGCAATGTGATGGCACCTAATGCTGAGATACAAAAGTGCACTGCAGAAGGATTTGTGCAACGCTCTGCATTTCCTTGGAAATAGTTATACGAAGTCATCTTCATGCTGAAAAGAGTGAAAGGGTGTGTGAGGAATCACAAACAAGCTGAAGCACACAGAGATGCCGGCTCTCATCTCCACACAGTGCTGCATCGCGTGTGGTGGACAGCCTGTACGCATCTGCATGACATCTTGGTTTTCAGTACTGCTCCTGCTAAATGTGATGTGCATATGTGCTCACAAATGGTCTGTCTTGTATCTGTGGAAAGTCAGGAGGCTTGTTCAGATGAGTGGCTGGCATAGTCCAAGAGTTTCAGTGTTTGTTCTTTGGCTGGTGACTGCAGTCTGGGGAGCAAATGCTCCGCGGGTTGGTGGTAAGGTGATTGATGATGGTAACAATCCTTTTAAAGCCTTTTAAAATACACATCCTGTGCTATACCAGTTCAATGAATGTCTACCTGCTGCACGAAGCAGTCCTGTTGGGAAAACCTCTCTTACCTGATGTTTCAGCAACATCAAAATTCTTCATTCAGCTACTGATAAACCCTCTGCACTGTGCATTACAGTGGTTTGTACTGCTGAGTGCTTTCTTGCATTATTTGAGGCCTGGGTTAGAAGGACAGCAGGCTTCAGAGGGAAGACGGATAAGAGGCACAGCAATTCATCTGTGGCCATTTTGTTTCACCTGGTGAGTTAATGTGTGTGTTTTGACAGTTGGAGACTGAGGTTACCAAAGGTAAATCACCGAAGTTGCGATAATGAAGGAAAACAACATATTGAAATGCTGACCATGCGGTGGTGGGGGTCTGTGGCAGACCCCCTGACAATGAGGGTGAAGAGGGTCAAGTTTCTACCAATACCTAACTTGTCACAAGACTGAAGATCACAGGCCTACTTCTTCATGGGAAGTCTGTTTGAACCAACTTTTCTGTCATTCTTCACAGACTATGGAAAAGGTCAGTTTTGATGGGGCAGTTAGAAAGGGAGGGATATAAGAAGGAGCAGTTGCCAGGTGAAGGAACCATACCAAAAATTCACATGGAATATAATAGTAACTCAAGCAGCAGGCGTGAGGAGGAATGTACAGAGACCCAGTTAACTGATAGGATGACAGAGTGAAAATACAGTGAGAGTACTGAGACGGCAGTGGTAACACGGTCCCAAGATGATCTTTACAACATTGTATTTCCCTCAATGCTATTATAAGTCAATAAAAATTACAGTTAATAAGACCAAACCCAACAGAATAGAAAGCACTATCTTCTGAGCTTGAACCGAGGAAAAAAAGGTCAGGAAAGGCATGCACTGCAATATATTAAAGTCTGTTTCCTGTAAAACAGAACAGCTTGTGAGTTGGGCAGATTTATTTTCCTTCTTATTAGCTCGGTTTTCAGAATAGCTGTTTTATGGACTTGTCCTTTATTTTATTATTGTTGGTACAACATCACAGTGACTTTTTTTTTCCTCAAAATACATGTGATGAGGCTCCTGTGTTAGCCACCGGGGTCAAAGGTTGATTCATCCTTATTCACAGCCAGGGACTTTTGTACCGGAGGCAGTGTCATTGTCATGAATGACTCCATTATTAAGAAATTGTAATGTCTCTGTTTTCTGTGAAGTATTGGTTCTGGGAGAGAGCAGAAAGAAGAATCTGATTTCCACTAATTCAGTTTGAAGCTGTTCCCTGTGGAACTTGAAAATTGCTTATTTATGAGAGATGATTGTTCTCATGAAAGGTCTGAAACTGTAAACCAGAGAAAGCAAGGACTGCTTTTGCAGTTATTTTCTTTCTTTTTGTTTATTGCAGGATTTCTGTAGATATTCTTTTTTGAATTCCTCAATGATGTGTGGTTAAGACAAATTATTAAAATGGAATACTTTGTCTCACTGTCCTGGATTTTCATGAACAAGAAAAAACACTCCTTAAAGAACATTTTTTTTTTTTTGGAGGTGTCAGAACAATTAAAAAATGCTACTTAGGAGCCTTCATTCAGGGATTAGACCTTCATTGTGTGTCCTTTTGCTGTAGGTGAAAGGAGCGGGTGGGAGCTTCTGCTCTTGCTGGAGGCAATTTTTTAGCATCTTTGGGCTATAAGGGCTCTGAGATCTCAGCAAAACCAAGGATCTGTGTAACTTGCATTTCTGTTGTCACCATGTCCAATCTCAAGGGTAAGGGATGTGGTTAGCCTTGCTAGCTGAAGCTAGCACCAGCTTTGGCTGTCTTGCTAAAATGAATATGGACACTCACTTGGGGAAACCCAGCTTCCAGTCCCTGTTACCACATCCGAATGAATTTAAGAGATTATCAGGGAGGCTATACCTTCCTCTTTCGCATGTTTCAGGCTAGGCATCCCACAATCCACACTGTGTGTTTGGTCCCATGTGCACTACTTCTCAGCTTTGCTTTACACCTGATTGAAAATTTCACTGTGGGAATGAGACAGGTTTCCTGGTGGCAACTCAACTGGTACGTCAGGGTAACCGCTTCTGAACCCTGCAACCCCTGGCAACAACTCTAAACACGGTGACTTATGTCTTGAGTGGCAGCATTCAAGGAATTAGAGCTCACCTCTACGTTGTGGGTGAAGCTTGCGAAAGTAGTTACTGCTTTCTGTTTAATTAGCCTGTTTGTCAGACCGGCTTGATGTACTGGTATAACAAGCCAGAATGTCAAGTGGGTTACAAACATCAAGCTGCTACATTTTTAAGTGAGCTGCAAGTTTAAGGCTTCTAGCTCAGATCAACCTTCTCCCTCCTCATGAAGCCATCAGCCAAAGACACCCCAAGCAGTGCCTCTTAATGAGGATGTTTCCTGCTAACATGTGGTCAGTGAGAGTGGGAGTCTGCACTGGTGGAAAGGAAACAGCTGATTCCCCCAGATGTTCCCAGCTGTGTGATTTTGCAGAGCTCTGCTCCAATTAGAGATTCATTTTCAGGACTGTTAGTACTACAAAAAGGAATGCTGTTTTGAAGGGAAGATAATCTGTTTTCATGATCAACAGTGGGTCAGCAGTTTTGAGAGCCAAAGGGTCTTCCAATTATTCTTGTCCTTGTGTATCTGTCTCTCAAGATGCTTTTCATGTTCATCATATGCATATATAAATAAATGAGCAAAGCAGGTAAACTGCTCTGGGGTGGGGCCGTATGATTTTCCTCATCTCTAACCACAACCCTGCTTCCATTTAAGCTTATTCCTACCTGTTCTGTACATTATGTGTGAAGATGACTGATTGTTCCTTTTTTTTCCCTTTGCAACAGGTTTTTACATCCTCGAAGGCTGGAAGGATGGGGTGGGGACTTAACAATCTTCTATAAGCTAAACTGCCTCAAATGATTTCTGAAGTCTTTTCTGAAACTGGATGCTATCTCAGCTGAGGCCTTATCAGCATCAACTGAAACTGAAAGATTGTATTCTGAAAGACACATGAAATAATCCTGTTCATACAGCTTTGGCTGTTGTTTGCCTTTTTCACAGTAGCATTATGTTGACTTGCCTTCTGATTGATATCTATTGTATTCCCATCCTGTAAGAGCTGTTCCCTAGCCGGTTAGTTGCTGTCCCAAATTCATTCAGTTGGTTATCACCATGAAAATTCAATACTCTACGTTAAGTTCCTATTCAATTTGACTCTTTTTTTCCAGATTGCTTCTCCAGTTTGTTTATTTTGAACTGTTTGTCTTCCAGTGTATTTGCAGTTCTCCCAACTTTGTAATATGCAAATTTAATAAGCAGAGTTTTTATTCAGTTGCCCAAATTATTAGTGAAAGCACTGGGTGAAGTTGGAAGTGGTGCCATTATCCATGAAATATCCAGTTCAATGCATCTTTCCTTTTAGACAGGAAACTGTGGATTACTACCCTTTAGGACTAGAGTCTGGTGACGTTTGCAGCCATTCTGTAGCAGTTTGATCTAACAATCTTTGCTTCTGCAGCTCACTTACGAGAATGTCATGTTGGGTAACATCAAAGGCCCTTGCTGAAATCAAGTTTTGACATCTATTGCTTCTTCCCTGTCCACAAGGCCAGTTGGTCTGTTGTGGAAGGAAATTAGATTGGTTTGGTATGATCTCTTCTCTACCGTTCATCTGCTCTAGTGCCATCAGTGGGTTTATAGATGGTATAGATTTATTTTACTAGTTTTCTGGTAAATGAACTTGACAGGTTTTTAATTGCCAGCTCCTTTTTTTCCTCTCATTGTTAGAGATGCAGTAGATTTTTTGTCTGTCAGAAGTTACCTATATTCTCTGATTTCTCCAGGATGACCACTAATACTTCTGAGGTTAATTTATGTTTTAAAAATTATTCTGGAACAAACAACATTATGCCCTACAGGTATGATGGCTAAGTTATCATAACCTATTCTTCTACTTGGGGCTTGGTTAAAAAAATTCAACTCACCTGTGAATTGTTGCTTTAGTTTCATTAATTTTACTTACTTTTCACATATTTTTCTTAGAAATACTTGAGTAACTGTGCCATATGTAATCTTACTTTTTTTTTTCCTGTTGTTGTTGGTATAGTATTAACCATCTGCATTCTGCTGATATTTCTAGTGTGACCTCCTATATGACGGCGTTAAATATTTTGGACTTTTGGCATTTTCTGATTAGTTTTCTTCTTTTCTAAATTCCTATTCTAAATTTCCTATTCCTGTAACTGGTGAAGTATTCCTGTTAATGTCCCTTCCTAGTTACATCTGAATTTGTCTTGCTATTTCTGATTTTGTCCCTAGATGCCCCTGCTATTATTTTGTACTCATCTTTAGTAGCATGACCCAAATTGTTTTCTATACACTTTCCCCTTTTTCATCTTAGGTCAATAAACAGCTTGTGACTTACCTAAATTATTCTTTTTTTTTTTTTTTTTTTTCTACGTGTCTTTTATCCTTTTCTGCTTTAGGACCACTAGTGCTTAGGTTTTCAGTATAATTTATTTGAGGTACTGGCACCCTAATTTCTCTTTCCTTAAACTCAAAGTAAGAATTCAAAACGGGCAAGTTTCTATGAGTTTACAGAAATTACATGCAAGACAAGGTAACTTTTTACTCAGCCTTCCTAGGGATCACTCAGTCTATCACTTCTTGGTTGCTGTCACCTTTAGTTTCTCATCTGATTCCTCCTTATATGTTAACACAAATCTGCCAGTCCTTCCTCATGTTCCTTTTCCATCCTCCTGTATTAGAAAGCATTTTTATTATTGCTATTCACAGGCCTATGTCCTGCTGTATTCCCCTCCCAAAAGCAGTCTGGGCAATTATATCCCTGCAATTACTGCTTTCAGTGCTCTGCATGACCTTGCCAAGTGAGGTGTGTGTGCATTTTCACAGGAAGCCTCATCCACATAACTTCAGTAAATCCTCAGCATGACATCTTCGTCTTTCTTTTCTTCTTCAGTCATTGCTGTTACCACAAAGCAGGTTTAACTCTGGATCTGGTCCAGACATCACAGCGTTCTCAAAATAAGACAGCAATTTTTATTCTTTTTAATTTACCTGTTCCTCCAGAAGAAACTCTGCCATTCACTTGTCGGTGATATAGCAAGCCATACGGCCTTGGATCAGTACATCTCCCTAGATGCCATGCACTCCAGTTCATGCTCCTGTGAAGCCATGGAAAGCCCTTGAATTCTCTGTTGATCCATACCAGGTTATGGGAGGAGCAGAAGATGGGGAAGGGAAGCGATTCATATCAGTTATTGAAGAGGGGATGGCATGTGTCATAAAGCCACTGAATATGTAGTGAATGGATCACGTAGCCTAAGCTCATTCATTTCTTGCTCTCAGCCACTGAGGTATGAAATATTGTTTGGCACTGTTCTTCCCCTGTGGGATGCTACTTAGGCATCCTAGCAAACACCTCGTATGCAATGTCTGAGGTAAAATGAAGCAACTTAGAATTTCTTAGAATATTAGTAATGAAGCTAAAGGGAGGTGATCGGCACTTTATATCAATATGGCTATTCTCTGAAGCTGGGAATGGAGCTTTGCAGATTGAGGTAGGGAAAAATGTCAGATTGTTATCAAAATTTGCAAAGTCTGCAAAGTCTACAATTTATGTAGAAATCCTGGGTGGCTTTCTGACATTTGGTGATAGAAGTACCTTTTTCCAGTGACTAAAGGGAAACTGAATAGGGAGAGAAACAGTGGTGTAAAATCTATGGATTAGAGCAGTAGATTATACTTTTGTGACACCTTGTCGTTTTATTTAGAAGATTTTGTTCCGATTCTCAATGGGGCCACTGGCAAAAAATGTGTTGTAGGTTGTTTTGAAACTGCTGAATCTGGTAGGGGTAAAGCCTGTCATTTTGGGTGATTTTAAGAAATGGAGAAGCCTGTGATGGGAGGAGCCATAAAGATGACTTGGCTATAATAGGAAAAAGCACAACAGAAAATGTCTGCTAAACCACTGACAGAAGAAAATGCCTGGCAAGCCTGCCCGTGAGCCAGAAGCATCCTTGGGAAGGGGCAGCTGGCCTCTCTGAAGGGCAGCTGGGTACCTGAGAACCAGAGACATCCCGAGATGCCATTGATAAGGAACTGTGTATCATCTGGAAAGGCAAAAAGTGGCCTGGAAAAAGGGAAAACATATTGAGAAGGTAGGAATCGACAACAGATATTGGCTGTTTTAGCTGAAAAAGACCAGAAAAGTAGTCTGGGAAAAGTGAAATTTCCTATGAGAAAATAGGAAACATCATCTATTGACTGTTTCAGGTGAAAAACAGAAATTAGCAGTATGTATTGACTGCTACAAGTGGTAGTGTCCTATACCCTCTTATGTCTCTGTGATATAAAAATAACTTTTTTAAAAAAATTTAAAACGGAGCCTCTCTCTGTGACATCTTCCCATGCTGCAGGAAATTTTCCTTTTCCTACAGGACTTCCTAAAAAAAAAAAAGGAATCTTTGCTGAGGATGCCTTGCAGACTCCAAGCTCTGTTACACAGATCATCTTCAAAATGAGTGTTTGTCTGTTGTTTTATTTGCCTCACTTCTGGGACTGGTTTGATGAGGTAACATTTTGAAATATATATATACACATATATATCAAATCTACAAATATGCATATAAGTAGTCAATCATAAGTATATTTGCTACTTTATATTGTAGTAACCTGTAATATTTATATGTGTATTTATAATATATAATTCATATAATATGTTTATATATATATATATATATATATATATATATACACACACTCACTATCTGATATACTATTGACTGGTGCTATGCTATTGATTATATATACTTTCTTTCCTGGTAATAATTTGCAATAGCTTGATTTATACTTGCTTTATTAATCACAGGTATACCTTCTAGTGGTGACTTCTAGTAATCTGTTATAATGTAAAGAAATTTAGGAAGTTAAGTCTTCGTGTCCTTGCATGTTACAGAATCCTGCAAACCTACTGTCACAATCTCTATGTATCCATAGACCAGTTAATCCTTTTGGTTGCGGCAGCTTATTGCCTCCCTCAGCTCTTGCTCTCAGCCCTGTGTCTTAATGACAATGGCATAGCAAAAAGCTGTGGGTTGAAGACAGATCACTGCTTGTCTTGAGTCAGTGCTCTTAATTCTTTTTCTTCTAAATTTCCTGTCTGTCTTCAAATAGTGCAGGCATTAGGTAACTCTGGTATTAGTAGTAATAACTATTCTGGTTAAAATGTTGAGAAATCCCAGCCCTGTTCAAGTCAGTGGGATTTGTGTCATGGATGCACAGTGTCAGGATTTCCCTCGAGCCATCTGATTTGTTTGGAGATACTGTGCTACCTTGCTTTCTGTTGTGCTAAGTGCAGCCTACTTACCGCTTATTCATTCTCCTTAAAATTCAAACCTTAAGCCAACTAAATCCACTGAAGTGGAGCTGAGTATTTGTGAAAGACAAGTGAAAGTCTCTTCTCAATGCATAAACATTTGTATTTTTCTTGCACTCAGTGTAAATGGCTCTGTGAAGTGAATTTAGCACTGATGAAGTGTGCATATTTGAAGGCTCTGATACTGGAGTTCTCTAGTCCATCCATCCATATCACCTTCTGTTCACAGAGTGCAGATAGCCTGAGCTATGAGTACTGTATGAGACTGTTTGGTCTGTGGTTGAACAGCACAGCTCCACGTGAGGGTGTTGTGTTTTTTTTTAGCTTCTTATTTAGGGCCATTATGTATGTTGAATGTAGATGAAGAATAGAATTAAAATATTTTTTTCTGATTAAAGTCCATTTGCAGCACTTCTTACTGAGTATATCTCTGGCAAGCTGCCAGAAAGCTGCTTGCAGCTTAGATTGCACTTTAGGTTGCACTCAGGTAGTTGGGTGGAAAAAGCTCTTTTCATTCCCTTGAGAGACATTTGAGTGGGACTTGCTTTCGTTAGCTTTGTGATATTGTTTCAGACCTCTCAAAGCCATAGGAAGCTCCACCTTGTACTTACTCAGCTTAGGCTTTCATTCTATCACCTGCTTTGTGCTCCACTGGTGATGATGATGACGGTACTTTCTGCTGACTCTGCTCGTGTGGTTAGCCAGTTGGCACCATGGCATGCAAAGAAAAAGTGAAGGGTTCAGCTGGAGCATGCCCTGGAAATGTGGGGACAAAGGTTTCCACCGCTTACCATCTATTGCAGATCAATTCCTAACTTATCGGGGAGCCTGGAGGCAGCTGAGGAACTGGAAAGTAACCAGGAAAAACATCAGAGGTAACAACAATCAGAGGTTTTTAATTCATGCAGATCTGTACTGGTGGTAAACATAGTCTCTTTGGGCATAATGAAAATTTCTCCTAGTGTTGGATAATCTGATCAAATTATTTCCACACACTCTTTCCTTGTGCTGATATTAACTGTTCCAGGTTTGGTTAAAACAAGACATTAAGTTGAGCATTATTCAAAACTTTACTCCAAGGAACAAAGGCATTTCTAAGGGATGGAATAATTTTTGGTACTTTATGTGAGACCATGTCTTTCCTGCAGGCTTCTTGGCTTTCATTGGCATGTAGAAATCAAAGTATTTCTTAAAATAATGTGTTCTCCTAACGTTAATTTTAAAGTTTAGTTTCTACCTTGAACAGGTAAGACCTTTTACCATAGTCAGTAAATGATTGCCAGTGACAAGCATCCATACATCTTAATTTTCCCTGCTCTTGATAGGATGCTTCGATCCTGACTCGAAGTGAAAGCTGTCTTATTTTATACAATATTGAAAAACTATTATAACCTGAAAGATGGGATTGCCTGGTATTGAATCTTCATGTCTCACTTGATGGAAGTTCAAGGAATTATGTTGGTAACACTGTGTCTCAAAATCTTGATGATTAGTTATTTCTTTTCATTATGAACCATTCAATAAGTAATTGAAACGATCATCTGGGGATGATGGAAACAGGAAACTGGATTAAATAAACTTCCTGTTTACAAAGCATTTCTGAATGGAGATGGAGCCTTGCATGGAGCATTGCTAACTTCTGTTTGGAAGAATCCACTTCTGAAGGTTGTGACCTGGCTGGAAAATGAGCACTTCAGGAAGCTGGCTGACTGGAAGTGCTGGGTTAGAGCCAAGCCTGTTACAGGCAACTTTGGCTGGATGGTTCATAGATGTCAATGCTACAGCATTATGCTTATGCTTTGGCTTATGACTTTGTATTATCTTGACTTACTTCAGTGTGTATGTGTATTTTTGGTCAGTGAAATAATTAACTTTTGCACTTTGTGAGCATACTGGTTCTATGATATATCACATCATATGCACCTGTGATCAAAAGCAAACTTTTGATGCACTCTGGGTGTCTTAGGTGTTTTCTAATGCATGGGAAGCTGAAAAAAATATTTTTTTTTCTATAGCACCTTACTTCTTTGTCAGCTGAACTCATTGCCACCATCACCTCGCTGTCCCTAATCAGCTACAGCTCCTGTTGTTTTCTACAACTGGCTCCCACTGCAGGTCTGTCCCAGTCACTGCAGCTCCAAAACAGTGGCCTGAGAGCCGGACCTGTTGTGATGTTTTGATGACGAGTAGAAAGTATGTTGCATAACAGTGTGGCGAGTTAGATGCTTTTTTATTATGGATCTAAGCACTTATGGCCAAGCCTGGGCAAGCAGACACTAATAAGAGCCTAGGTAAAACTAAACAGCCTAGAAGCATGTAGCATTGTCTGGTAAGGAAGAACAAATATCCTGGCTTGACTGGAAGTTCAGGCATATGGAATTTATAGACTATCTTTAACTGTGCTTTTATCTCAGGCTATTAATCCTTGACAGGGGAATATGGAGTGAAGGAAAAATTCTGGGCTCTGAGGACAGTGGAGCTGAGATGGGGGGACAGTTTGTGCAAACAAATGAATTCAGCTTTCCAGTAGCCACTGTGAGTTCCCTGTGTTTTCTTCTTGTGATGCACGTAGAGCAGAAACGTTATTATTTTCCGGCTTGTGGGTTTAATGAAAGCTTTGGAAACCTGGGCCTTGTTTTTCCTCGCTCAGAGCTGGCTTTCAGATGCTTTTACTCTTTGGTTTGAAAAGCCTATCTATGTTGAAAAACTGCCTGTGTCGGAGTGGCATGAACCCATACTTTGTGGTTTATGTTTCAAGTGAAACCCAGGCATAGTTGCAGTGCTCAAAGTGTAGACCTGAAGGTAAATTAAATACAGTGCTCCTTCACATCTCTCTCCTCTTCTTGACCTGCCACAGTTATTGCCACTGAAAAAGGTGACCCAGGAATGACTCTGCCTGTGCACATTGCAGACAAATAGTCTGATCTCATCGCCATATCCATTTTGCAAATATACCCAGAGCTCCGCAGTGACAAACTCTTATTTATTCAGTTCCTAATTCCCATTAGAAATGTGTTCTGTACTAAAGTTTATCTGGATTCTCCAAAGCCTCATTTTAGGTCCAAACAGACATTAATTAGAGATGTTATGCTCTCCTCTGCTCCTCGGTTTTTCATGCATCACAGCTGGAGTTTGTTTATATTGCAACTCAGTGCCAAGCAAGGCACACCCAAGCTCAGGCTCAGCACACAGTCAAAATCTTTAATAAACAAAATGAGGTTAAACCCATTCTTTACTTAAGGAGGAAAAAAAACACCAACCTTTCAGTCTCTTGAAAGCCTACTGTTTTTATTTTCTTTGTTTCCTTTTAATTATTTCATGCATTTTAGAGGCAGAATCCTGATTTTTAGAAAGATGAGGATTGACAAGACTGCTCTTTTCCATTGTCCTCCTGCTTACTGTTATTGTCCCTCTTTGCTTGCTCTTTTTCTTTTCAGTTTCTATACTGTTTTAAATTTATGCCCTTCCTAGTGGAAAGTCTGTTTTGTGGTACAGCACATTTTCTAAGCTTCTGCTTGGTTACTCTTTTCTTTGTTTTAAAGCTTTTGATGCAAAGACATCGGTATTTTAGTTCATGGATAATATCCTTTCCAAGTTCCAGTTTCATTTGGTTTGATTTTAACGTACTATACAGAATAACATTTTTTCCCCTTTCTGTCTTTGCTTACCCAGCTCCTTTTGAACTTTCTCAACATCTGAGGATGTTCAGGGATGATGATCTCAATGCACTTGTATTTATTTGCTGAGGTTGTTTCTGTACTACAGCTGTAGATATTTCAGTTTGGAAAGAAGTGTGGGGTGCTAGTTACAGACTACCTGGGAGCTCAGCTGGTGAGCAAAGCAG